>NC_073720.1:39449717-39758761 GCF_023634085.1 Falco cherrug | reverse complement strand
AACTGTAGTCTGTGTAGCTAAAATGATGCCTGATACTTCCACTGACTTCAGTTTTTCCCCCCTTTGTTTCTTTTGACACAGTTACTCTTATAAAACACTTACAAATTGGGGAACTCTATTCTGGTTTTCATTCATCTTTAAAACAATAGCATGTTCTGCCTGAGGAAATTATTCAGAAACCACTTGTTTCTTTGCATAGAAGTGAATCAACCAATGACTTAACCAGAGGATCCATGACAGCACACCAGACATATGGCACGTGTGCTGAAATAGGCAACATGAATGGAATCATTTTTACTGTTTCTCTCATTTTGAGAAAAGAAAGATTTAATAACTTGCATAAGAGACCAAGAGTGGAAACTTGCATTTTAATCACACATCTGCCATTAGCTTGCTGCCTGAGTCACAGCTTATTTGGGCCCCAAGCCTGTAACATAAGAAAAAAAGTGGTCACTAGTCTCACAGGGACATTGTGAGGGTTAGTTTACAGAACACTTTGGTCTCCCTCAGCTCAGCGATGCATTTGAGTACAAGTCTACTTTCAAGCAAATAAATAGCTCAGTTTAAGTCAACATCTTCTGTGTGAAAGTAACAGATTGCAGCATTTATCTTAGAGAATCTGAAGATGATGGTACAGAAGAAGATACAAGTTTTTTAACTACTTCTTATTATTGACAGTAAGTAGTGGTATTTACAGATACCTGCAGTCCCCAGAAGAACAAAAGTCTCATCCAAAACAGCTACAGCTTAGGATTCCACTGCAGAAAAAATTTCTATGTAATGGTAACACACTCCAGAGAAGTGAAGCCCAGTTCTGCACTACCTTGAATCACTGATGAAACAAGTCCTGGCCTGCAATCCATTCAAGAGGTAGAAGGTGAGATTAGATCCCTGTTTTCTTATGATATCAGAAAAGCTCTCATAAATAGATTATCAGCATATATGACCATACAGAATATAATAAGCAGTGGGGGAAAAAGAGTCAGACCCCATAATTAGCTTTGGTTAACACATATAAGCATAAAACCACCAAGAAACTCCTGACTGTATTGACAGAATCACTTAATAACCAGTGTCATCTTTAAAGTATATCTAAAACATGAATCATAGCATAACATGCTCTTTTCCATAACAGTATATACATGTATTTCTTCTTCATCTGATCCTTTGTATTTATCCTGGTTTTCTTTCCAGGTAAAGCTCTGAAGGTCATATAACTTTTTTTCAGTCCAACTCAAATTTCAGTAAATGATATGCCACTCCTTGTTCTGCTTACTTGAAGGATTCTCTCTGTAGTTTTCACTTGTGCATCAGCCACAAAGAAAACAATGCTCCTTGAGAAGCTGAATTGCTGTAGCTGCACAGCTGCATCCTTTTAGAGTTTTCTTGCATTTATATGAGCCAAGTTAAATGAGTCTGCATTAAAAGCATAAAAAAAAAAAATAAGCTAAGACCTCGAAATTACATCCACTGAGCAACAACTGTGACATCAGCACCCTTAGCTGTATGAACTCCCAAAGGATTCTTCATTCTGGAAAAGGATGACTAAGACAGAGGGTACATGACACAGGTTCCGCACAGTCAGAAGTTGTACTGAGAACTGGAATGACTGTTCATGTCTCTTTCAAGAAAGAATAAAAAAAAAAAAAAAAGAGGGGGGGAAAAAGAGGGGGGGAAAAAGAGGGGGGGAAAAAGAGGGGGGGAAAAAAGAGGGGGGGAAAAAGAGGGGGGGAAAAAGAGGGAAAAAGAGGGGGGGAAAAAAAGAGGGGGGAAAAAGAGGGGGGAAAAAGAGGGGGGGAAAAAGAGGGGGGGAAAAAGAGGGGGGGAAAAAGAGGGGGGGAAAAAGAGGGGGGGAAAAAGAGGGGGGGAAAAAGAGGGGGGGAAAAAGAGGGGGGGAAAAAGAGGGGGGAAAAAGAGGGGGGGAAAAAGAGGGGGGGAAAAAGAGGGGGGGAAAAAGAGGGGGGGAAAAAGAGGGGGGGAAAAAGAGGGGGGGAAAAAGAGGGGGGGAAAAAGAGGGGGGGAAAAAGAGGGGGGGAAAAAGAGGGGGGGAAAAAGAGGGGGGGAAAAAGAGGGGGGGAAAAAGAGGGGGGGAAAAAGAGGGGGGGAAAAAGAGGGGGGGAAAAAGAGGGGGGGAAAAAGAGGGGGGGAAAAAGAGGGGGGGAAAAAGAGGGGGGGAAAAAGAGGGGGGGAAAAAGAGGGGGGGAAAAAGAGGGGGGGAAAAAGAGGGGGGGAAAAAGAGGGGGGGAAAAAGAGGGGGGGAAAAAGAGGGGGGGAAAAAGAGGGGGGGAAAAAGAGGGGGGGAAAAAGAGGGGGGGAAAAAGAGGGGGGGAAAAAGAGGGGGGGAAAAAGAGGGGGGGAAAAAGAGGGGGGGAAAAAGAGGGGGGGAAAAAGAGGGGGGGAAAAAGAGGGGGGGAAAAAGAGGGGGGGAAAAAGAGGGGGGGAAAAAGAGGGGGGGAAAAAGAGGGGGGGAAAAAGAGGGGGGGAAAAAGAGGGGGGGAAAAAGAGGGGGGGAAAAAGAGGTTTCTGAACCTGACTCAGTACTGGACGTTACAGACTTCAAGAATTTACATAGGATCAAAGAGCAACAAGGCTGCAGAAGAGATGTCATTAAGAATTGTTGCATAAATAATACTGCCTTGAGTTCTGGAAGTCCTTGAACCATGAACTGTTGGGGGGCTGGAAGCAGTAGTCCAGTAAAGATACTACACAACCATACATCTGTTACTCATCACTGTCAGACACTGGCTAATTGTCTGGATGGACACTCTAACTGATACGATGTGGCTATTCTTCCACTATGCTTTAAGATCTCATTTAATTGTTGTCTTCTGCCTCGACTTTTTGAAAATCGCCTCTGCCTGTAAGGGCCAAATACCTTCCCAGGAGAGCCACTGCAATCATCTGTTGACATTACCAGCACAAATTACACCTTCACCTGACAGCTTAAATTACCATGCCAGACTGACACACAGTAGCTGAAACACAGTTTTCATTTTGCTGTAGGAATCGTGGCCTCGAGGGAAAGGACAGGGCACATATTAGCTAAACCCATGAAAGCACAAAGCCTTAAAAGCAACAGTCTTGTGAAACAAATCTCTACAGCTAACCTAATGCAGGATAACTCAACTGTCTGAATGCCCACATCCTCTGTGGCTCTAAGATATCAACAGATGCCAGGAGCCTGGTGAATAACATACACTGATTTAGCTTACACAACATAAAATAACTTGTACAACTTTAGAAAAGAAAAAGCGTTTTCCATCATTTCCCTTTTGTAAAAAAAATAAATCACAAACAGCATATTTTGGATATCTTGTAACAGAAGCAAGTCTTCAAAAAGCAAAACAAAGCCTTCTAATTCACCATTAAGCATTCATTCTGCTGAGCTGGTAGCTGCATTCTTACTTTTGGACTAGTGTGGTAAATTCCTTTCTAGGAAACTCCCAAGAACTTTGCACCCAACAGCCAAGCCCTGCTATATCCTGCCAGGTACAGCCAGTAATTTTGCATGACTGCACTACTTTTTATCTTTTTTTTTTCCCCCTTCTTAATCCCATGTCCCAAAAAGAAGAGCTACCAGTACATTCCTTTGTACACTGCCTTTTAACCTACTTCACAACAAAGGAACAGAATCAGCGACAAGTTCTAAAGTATGCATTCTTTAATGTCTTCAGTATTTCCTTTCCATATTGGCAAATACACCACTTTTCTCCCTCACATCTTTCTTCAAGGTATATAGTTTTCTACTCACACTCCATTTCCTTTCTCAGTATTACTATTCCAAGAAAACATTTTTGCGGATTTTTACACCCACATCTACAAACAATTCATTCCTCTTTGTCCTGCCAAAAACATCTCCATTAAATCAGTAGTGAAATCCTTTTCAGTAAAAATAAACTGAAAAGGGATCTAAGCACAATCATGATTAGATTCCAAACAAGGAACTGTAATTTACAGTACAGATTTTAACCACATTTTCATGTATATGTCAGATGATTTTACAGAACTCCCTTGCTAAGGCAAAAAATGAACGTTACAGATACACTTCGGACTGTGCTCCTATTGTACAATGTATTTTAATATACAGAAAGTGAGATTTACCAGATTATAATCTCCCCCCTAATTTGTGTCTGAAGTTTTTAAATCATTGGTGCAAGCAAGCATGCAGAAGGTGAAGAGCAGAGTCCCTGCAAGCACTGTGGGGCAAGCTTCCTTGCAGAGACGCATAATGTGGCCCATCAGCCAAGGAGCTCCTCTAGCTGCAGGGCAGCGGTAGCAGGGGTACCTCTACAGCTTCGGAGACTGTAGCGTCAGCTCCCAGCAAACACTGGGGAACAGGTTCCCCCTCCTCCCCCACTCCCCCCCATCTCCAGTTCAAGGCAGAACAAAGAGGAGGTGGAGCTCTGATCCCAGCAGAGAGGGTGGTCAGTGCCTTCCCAAGGGTAAAGAAGCAAAAGGCTACTTCATACTCAACAGGTAAGATATACGCAACTGAATCACTGCATAACATCCTTGATATTTCTAATATTCATCTTTCTTCCCTCAAGTGGAAGAAAGTAAGTCCTGCAGAATACTGCTCATTTTCTATGAAGACAACTTCTACATTAAGAAGCTGAACTGACTGATTTCACACCGCACAAAAATAGTATGCTAACAGTTTTTTCAAGATTTTTCTGCAACGTGGTGGACACATGGTAAAGGAAGTTAATCACTGTACTTGGTATTGAAAGGAAATTGATAACTTATCTGTAAATCCAGAATATGCAAGGTACACAGGCATCTATTTCCATCTTCGATAAGAATGTTGTTTTGACGTATTTAAATCAGACTGAAAAGCATGTGTCCCACTGCACCCTATCATTCACTACTCAAGGAAACAAAAGCTCCTAACCTCCTTTCAAATACCAGCTATTTAGATATGTATCAACTGAGTTTTAAATAAAAAATTTTAAAAATTAAGATGTAAAATAAGTGATAAAGTCCCAGTTTGTTCTTCAGGCTCCGAGAGTTCCTAGATCTCCTTGTGCTGTACCTATTTGTAAATTCACACTGTAAGAGGAAACACCACCTTTTTATCCCCTTAGCCCATCCCCTGGTTTGTCAACTTGGAAGAAAAGTGAACTGTGCCACCAAATGGTAACTTCTTCCAGTCATGGGACCAGTTACAGCTGGGAAACCTTTAGTGGATTTTACAGGGCCTGCTGGAAACAACAGGTTTTCCACACAGGGGTCACCATCCTCTACTGCTTAGTGTCTCCACCAGTTAGCAACACATCTGATGAACAGGTTAAAAGCTTCCACCCAACCTTCACCACCACTTTCCCCAGAAAATACTGTGGCGGCTAAAGTGTTAACGTTCATGATTAAAAAAACCAAGGGTCCAACACGGAAAAAAACATCTATCCATGTCTCAAAACAGATGCATGCCACAAATACTGTTCAGATCAGGTGCTAAATTTCAGAAGACAGTTCTGATCTCACTTTAGCAAGGACCTCACAGCACCAGTCTCCAACCTTCATCCCCCCTTTCTTTTTTCTGCCCGAATCCCTTGAATTCCTTTGTAGCTGGGGGCATTACCTGTGATTTACACAGAACCGTTAATTCTTCTGGACACTTTGCTCAGGGGCAGCCCCCAGCACACACTCTGCTGGATGCTCAATAGCAGGGAGAGGGCGCAAGGCCCAACAAACTTGATCTGGCAGATTGCACACCCGCGCAGGCGGCACGCAGGACCCGTGCAGACAAAGACATCCGAGAGCCAGACTCCTAAGAACAAAGATGAACCTCCCCTCCTCCCCACTGCTACCCGTGGGCCATTTCACATCAGTAATGTCGATGAACTGTTGGAAAGCTTCTGCTGTGATTCATCAGAACTTGACTGATGCCACCACCCACAGATCTGAAGTACTGCTTTATCTTCCTTAGTGCATTCCCTTTGTCAAGCCCCAGGCACTATCTTGTTTTTATAACTATTCAGGAATATAGAATCTCTTCCCTTTTAAGGAACCCATGCCACTAGTTCACATTTAAAATACAAACAAGGGTAGTATCTTCTTCAGCACACACACCTCCCTAAGCTGTAACGTAGCACAACTGTTGGCCATTCATCACCGCACACCCTCCTCTATGAGAAGGGCTGAGCCGCACAGCTCCCACCCTGTTTCCTCCATGCCTTCGGGCAAGTAAAGCAGGCACAGTACAAGCAGACCATAATAACCCAGGCACTCCGGGATGCTTGTCAAGGCAGGTCCCAGCGGAGTTACGGCCGTGGAAATGGCCCGAGCACAGCCCGCTTCCCAGCGCCATTTCGGGGCGCTCACAAAGGCGATGGAGCGCGGCCAACGCGCCCCACGGCACCTGCCGCCAGGCCCCGCGGAGCGGCGCGGAGCCCGCACCTGCCGGCGGGGGCGCACGGCCCCGGGTGGGGCAGACGGCTCCTCCGGGCAGCCGCGGCTGGGCCCGTCGCCGGCCCTCCCCGACGGGCTGCCGGCTACCGCCGCTCCCTCCCCTCCCTTCCCTTCCCTTCCCTTCCCCTCCCTTCCCCTCCCCCCCCCCCACCTTCCCCCTTCCGTCGGCCCCGGGAACAAAAGAGGCCGGTACCGCAGCGGCCGGCCGGGCAGCTGCAGCAGGCCGGCCCGCGCCCCGGCGGCTCGCCCACACTGGCAGCCGGTCCCGCCCCGCCGCGGCGCCCGCCGCTCCCCGGCCCCGACGCCGGCCCCGGCCGGGCGCGCACTCACCTGGGCCCGGCGCGGCGGCGCGCTCAGGGCGGCGGCATGGCGCTCCCCGCCCCGGACACGGCGGGAGGCCGCCCGGCTGCTCGCCACCTCCCGCCGCTCCCCACCCCGGCTGCCGCCCTTACGCAATTGGCAGCGGCCGCAACCCCCCCGGGGCGACGATCCGCGGCCCCGAAAGGAGTCGCCTGCGCCCCGCGCCGCGGCCCCGCCTCCCGCCGCTCCCGCCCCGCGCCGGGGGAGGAGCGAGGCCGCCCCGCTCCGCGCTCCGCCTGGCGCCGCGCAGCCCGGCCCGGCACGGCCGTGGGGGTGCTGGGGCGGCTCCGGCCCGGGGGGCGGCGGCGGCCCCGGGCCTCACACCGGTAGCAGCCGGGGCTGGGGGCCGGGAGGAGGTACGGAGTCGCGTTGCGCGCCTGCCCTGGCCCACGGCTGTCCCGCGGGCGGCGTGGAAATAACTAAATTACAGCTAAAGTGCCGAGCGCAATGTTGGATGCCCGTGTCCGACAAAACAAAACAAAACAAAAAATGAAGAAAATGCCGCAATACGAGCGCACAGGTGCTGCCAATGCAGAAGGGGCGCGCTGTGGGGGAGCAGGGACAGGGGCGCGGGGCGCTGCCGCCGGGGAGCGACACGGCGCGAGCGTGAGAGGCGACACGAGTGAAAGACAGAAAGGTACCTTGCGGCTGCCGTCACGTGCAGGCTTGCCGGGCTGAAAGGGAATAAAGTCACTGACAAAAGCCGTAGCCCGGGCAGTCTCCGACCTGGGAAAAGAGCTGGCTGGAAAATCAGATTCTGCTTTCTGGAAATTATTATTTTTTTTTTTAAGTCTGATTTGGAGTAAAATCAAACTAAGCCAAAAAATGTTCTGAATTTCAAGGAACTACTGCCGGCAGCTGTTGCACAGCAAAGATCAATCTGGTTTAGAAACTCAGAGGCACTGTGAAACTCTAGGACTTACCTTGCTGGGGACCCGGAGCTCCAGGGCACCTCAGCCTCCCAGGCTGTCTGTCAGCTTTGATGTAGATCTGACATCGGGCTACTTTTAAGTTTGGGACCTCCCACCGTTTCCAGTGCGTCGAGGTTGGGCCAAAGTAATTACAAATTTAAAAAAAATAAATGAAATAAATAAATAAATTTTTTAAAAAAGCAAAAAAAAAGCACCCTGATCAGATTCGAGAAGCATTCAATGACATGGTTCGGGAAATACAGCCAATGTTTTCCAACATTATTATTTCCTTGGGAAAATTCCAGACTGGAAATGAAGTGATAACTCATTTAAATTCCTATAGACATTGCCCCGCGGAACTTTAGTTTTAGTTCCAGCGATTTCTTCTTTGTTTACCAGTCAGCATAGTCTGTTTGCTTACAGCGTATGGAGACACCTAGTGACTAAGTAATAAACTGCAAATCAACTTCGATTGGTCTGAAATCTTGGCGGTCATGCGCTGGGATCCTTCGCTCGCCGTGTTTCAGGAGGATTGCAGCATTCAGGGCAGTACAGCTGCAAACCGCTGCACCGCTGAGCAGCACTTGCTGTGTGCCGGGACAGTGATGGAAAGAGCAGCTGCACTAGTTCAAGCGGTGGCAGTGGCTGCAGCTCCACGGCACAGCTTGAGCTTCAGGTCAGGCTTTCTGGACTGAGATTTAGAGTGATACTTTTACTCAAAACAGAGAATTGTCTGCATAAACACCAAAGGGCTTGAGACAGTTTCTGACTTGCCCTTCTCACTAAACCACAGGGAAGGAAGCCCTTAGGTGTATGAATAAGGCAGTTTGATCTTCACTTTGATCATGTCTCCCTGATTTTATGCCTTCTTCTTCAGCTTGATTTTTTTTTTTTTAAATCCCCAGGAGTGCAATCCTTCTAACACGTGTGATTGTAAATCTGCCTCATTTCAACATATGCACATGCAAACTGAATATTTAACATTTGCCAACGACTTCGGCAAAAATGAAATTGAAAGTAGCTTGCCTTTGTTTAATGTGAAATTCAAACATTTCCATCGAATAAAAATGCCCAGTTCAAAAACAACCCAAACCCAAAACCAAATAAAAAGCCAGCATGGCACTGGGCATCCATTTTACACAGGTAATATTATGTTAGTCCATGAAATGCACATGTCCAATTATTAATTCATTGTCTATTTGGATGGGTAAATTGTGTTAGTCTACAGTGAAAATCTAGCAAATATGTAGTAGGTGTCCTGTTTTTACTGCATGCACTGTATTTAATATGTCTGAACTTCCAAAAGTTGTTTTTTTAATATCAAACACTCAATTATCCTTCATTGTATAATCCTGTACAAAAAATAGTGCTGAATTATTACTCAGGAATGCTAATTGTAACAAAATGTTCATGTAATTTAATTCGTGAAGATCCCTGTATTCCATAAATTATTTGGGGTCAAGCCTTTCCTCTCCTTTGAGAGATTATTTTTACTTCATGCAGTACTTCCACAAAAAATATCTGTAAAGGTGATTTTGCCAGATGGATATGTTTTCTGATCTCATTAAATAGGAGAACTAAATTCTTCAAATACGTTACTCTTCAAATACTTCTGTTTTTCAGTAATGCAAAGCACTGCTTATGTACTGGAAAGACAGAGTCCAGGAGCAGAAAGTATTTACTTTTTATATACTTGTATGCAGAATTGAGAAACACAGACTGCTGATCAACATTCTCAGTCGCAAGCCTGCAAAGAGCACATTTCAGTGATACCTGGGTAGATGTTTGCTAGTACTACTATATGGGAGCATAAAGTTGAAACACTTCTACATCAAGTATTTTGAAGCTAAATATATTGTATTATATATGTATGCATGTGTGTGCGTGTGTATGTGTGTGCACCTGTGTATTTTAGTGTCCTGGTTTCAGCTGGGACAGAGTTCAATTTTCTTCTTAGTGGTTGGTGCTGTGCTGTGTTTTGGATCTCATGTGAGAACCATGTTGATGGCACAGGGATGTTTTTGGTTGTTGCTGGGTAATGTTTCTACCAAGTCAAGGACTTCCCAGTTTCTTGGGCCCTGCCAGTGAGCAGGCTGGAGTGGCACAAGAAATTGGGAGGCAACACAGCCAGAACAGCTGACCCGAACTGGCCAGAGAGATATTCCATACGACGGGAGAGCATGCTGAGTACGTGTAAGCTGGGGGAAGAAGAAGGAGGCATTTGTCTTCCCAAGTAACTGTTTCATGTGATGGAGCCTGCTGTCCTGGAGATGGCTGAGCACCTGCCTGCTGGTGGGAAGTGGTGAATGAATTCTTTGCTTTGCTTTGCTTGCGTACATGGCTTTTACTTACCCTATTAAACTGTCTTTAACTCAAGCCACGAGTTTTCTCACATTTCTCTTCCAATCCTCTCCTCCATGCCAGTGTGTGTGTCTGTGTGCATGCGTGCGTGTGTGTGCATGTGCACGTGTGCGTGTGCGTGTGTGTGTGTGTGTGAGCGGCTATGTGGGGCTCAGTCGCTGGCTGGGGTTAAACCATGACATTTAGACAACATGCACAACACAGACTTTTTAGTCTTAGGCAAATCACAAATGCCTATCAGCTGTAAAAACACTGAATCTCTTATAGAATGCAATTATCACCCAACAACTATAATTTTGTAGTGTGATGGATAAATTTGAATAAAACAATCCCTAAACCCTGTAACCATGTGCAAGATTGGACTTCAAGATTACCTGAGTATTTGCGTTGTCTGTATCAAGTTCAAATGACACACTAGAGAATTACATTTCCATCTGGTATGGTTTCTTTTATCACAATGCTTTGGGTTTCAGTAGAAAAAACCTTGGCCAAGTGTATAACCCAAAGCTTTAAAATAGCAAAAGATAGACTTGAAAGTGGTCATTGATGCAGTCATTACGGTCTGGTGATTTCAAAGTAAGCGAGAAGGAAGCCAACTTTGTCCTGAACAAAAAGAGGTACTAGGAGATGGAGGGGGTGAGCAACATTGACATGTATATCCAGTTACTACTTAAAATTAAGTTCTATTCTCTGAATTTCCATCCAGATCCTTGTGATTTAGAAAATCTTACTGTTGGTCAAATGAGGTAAGAGAGCAATCATACATATTTCTTTCCTTATTTCAGCCGTTCTGGCATATGTCCCAGGTACTCGGTGGTAATACCTTTTCCATATAGTAGCTGTGTTTAAAATTATCATACTAAACACATGGATTTTTAATTATCTTTCTGGGAGTCTAATGCATTGAGTAACAAAAAAAAAGTTAAATTCCTGAAGTAATACGAAGGCTGCCTAGGCTGAGGGGAGGTTTGCTTTTGGTAACAGCACGTAATGTGCTTCAACCAAAGTTAACAGCAGTTAACAAAATATAGCAACAGTTTAAAGGAGAAGGCAAGAGTTTAAAATGCATCCTGAGGGAATGTAGAAATAATTTGTAAGCAAGTTTTAGCAGAGAACAGTTTCGGTGTACTGTTTTCCCTTGCCCATTGAACGATCATGTCATTTTTCTTTATGTGTGTCAAAACAAACCCATATACACTTGATTTTGTTATTGCAGGTCTATAAAAAAGTGTGAAGAAAATAATTAGAGAATTCATCTTAAAAAAAGCACAACTGTGTTGTGTGGCAAATGCATTGATACAGGAGTTCGGAAGTCTGGGTTCAGTCCTTACCTGTTGTATACAAATAGTCTTTTAAATTAGTGACAATGACTGTCCCCTACAGCAGCGATTGCTGACAGGAGACATGTGGCCTCAACACTCCAGTATCTGCTCTGACTGCTTCAAGGATTTCACCAACTTCCCTCAAGCTTCCCCTAATGACCCCTTACTGAGTTCTGCCTAAGTCCTACATTTATTCTCACCCTTCACTTTGTTACCAAAAATTTTACAGTGGAGAAACATGTCAGAATTTCAAGATTCTGGGTCATATAAAAATGAGATACTGTTGAAACTCAACAACAGAAATAAATGTATTTGTGTGTGTCTTTTAGATTTTCTTCTTTGTAATCAGACACTGACAGTGAATCAGCAAAATAATTTCAATATTCCTCTTAATGAAGCGAGTATAGAGTGCACTAAAGGTTGTAACTGGGTTTTTAAAAGGGTAGTTGAAAATAAACATGAAGAGCAAGTATCATGGGATAACTGAGGAACAGGATATACATAGATGGAAAACATGAAGGGGAGCAGAAAACAGATAAAAATAAAAAGAAAAAAATAAAATAAAACAAACCACAATGCAAATATGGGTACAAGGAAGCTGTATTTTGCCTTTTATACTTCTCCTAAAGTGCAGTTTGATGAAAGACAAAATGTAACAAATTCATACTGCATTAATTTTTAATATAATCTGAATAAAAGTCACAATTCCCTACCAAAAAAATCCATCCACTCACATAAAGAAACACAAATAATATTTTCTCATTCTGTTTATATTTTAGTTCAATGTTATTTAAAACGTGATTGTGATTGTCTTCTGTATTTAAACACTTTTTCCTTGGAAGGCCTTCCCTTGAAAGGTATCAACCTTCCAAGTCACTTCTATATTTATTTTAATTTGCATTGGGTTTACATTTATGACAATTTTACTAGCAAACTGTAATAGTAAATTTGCCTTGCATTTAAGGGAAATATTGATGGAAACTGATTGCTAAATGAGCTACTAGAAATATAACCGTAACGACTATTGGTTCTACCTGCTTGTTTAGTCAAGAAACATAAAAAACACCTAACCATATAAATTGTTAGGCTAGTCAGTCCCATGAGAGTTGGGTTTGCAGCGATATACTCATAAGTTAAAAGCCACAGTCTACAGACTTTACATATCTGTGAGAAATTTTTGATATACAACAGATATGAGACATTCCACAATCCATAAAGCAGACTGAAAATTGTTAAATATATCATTTCCTACAAATTGCTTGCCAGTCTTTAGTTGAGACTATTTGGAATACTATGACCATTTGTCCTTCATCTCATGTGCTTGGTGTAATCACTTTTAAATTATGCACATAATATTTCTATGCAATAAATTTATGTCCTGAAGCTTTTGCTCTTTACTTTTATCTTAACAGAGAATGGCTCTGGTTAAGACTCTGAAATGTACAAGAAAAGCAGAGATAAACCCACAGATTTCTGATCTGCATTCATATTAGAAGATCTATACAAGTAAACCAGATACATGACAAAATTGTGTCATTTTAATCTTGCAGAAAGATAGAGAGTCTTACTTCCACTGTAGAGAAATGCATTTTAAAGTGCTCTTTTTTGGTTGTTTATTACATAATGATTAAAGAGACAATATAAATATTTCCACGAGTAGAAATGCTGAGGAATATTACATAATGAAAAAGCATCAATAAATACATCTGGAAAAAGAACAAAGCTATAATGCTTCTAAATTGTTGCCAAAAGCAGATGGGGAACGTGCTGAAAGCCTGTATTTGCTGGTAACTCACTAACCTCTGAGAAGAAACACACAGGTAGGAATAAATTTTGTGTCCTTGAGAAGGTAAGAGATAAGTTGCAACCTTAGAACTCTAAGGTAAGGTTCATTTCTGTGGCATTACATCCAAGTTTGAAAAAGAACTTTCCATCAAGCACTGCAACACACATTTCTTGCACAAGATGATTTGCTAATGCAAATCTCTGTATAAAGCTTTGGGCTCTCAACTCTGACATACAGTCAGACCAAAGCCTCTAAAATTATGCTCTTATAAAAACTTCTCTAAAATTCAGTGAAAATACATTTGACACAATTTTAAATAATATTGTAGAATAAGGTAGTAATTTTGCTCACCTTTTTTTGTACCAAAGCAGTCATATGCATATGTTAAACTGAAGGGGGTTGTTTCCAGTAAATTTTCAGTTTTCTGTCAGCACAGTGTGTCACCAAATGGCTGACTGAACCTTTTTCCTTTTGGGGAAGAACAAATACAAAGGCTAATCACTGTTACAGGAAAAGTTATCTGTTGGGTTCCCTGCATAGGATATCATCCTGACCTTTCGTTTTTCACAAAAAAGAAAAAACAGGAATTGAAGTGTCTCATATGAGTGACAGCCAAATGTGAAAAGAAGTCTTTGTTTGCCTATCAGAAATTAATCCTTTGATTCTCAGAGTACATTTGCAGTGCTGCAGAACATGTATCACCTTAAACAACTGGAAGTTCAGGTTGAGATATTCAATAATCCTAAAACACCACTTTTTTAAAGTCAGGTCCTAAAACAGGAGCTTGAGGTAAAAGCACAATGACCATTACTGGCTTTGCAGATCCATTTCTTTAAAAAAATGTAAAGTGATCTTAAAATAGAACTCCCTACCAGAGCAGAGGTTCATATAGCAAATTAGCCTGTTTCCAACGGTAGCTGATGGCAAGAGATTACAAAAGCATAAAAAGAAATGTTAAGTAAACATACATTAACACTTGGTGGACTATTTCCCTGTCATCCAATGATTTGCAAGCTCTGTGTCACTGTTGATATACTTATTTTCACCAGCTTCTGTTGAAATAATCTCTTGCATTCTGAACTCACCTAAATTCCTAGCATGCATGATATTCTGTGACAAGGAGTTCTGCAGCAAAACTGCTTCTTTTAAGAAGAAATACCTCTTTCTGTTGGGTTTGGAGCTTCCACTTACTCATTTCATATGATACTCCATTGTTCTTCTGTTGAGAGAAACAGTCATTCCTTATTCACCTTCTCCATGCCACTCCATCACATTCTCCCATACTCATCTCTTTTCCAACCTAAACATATTAACATAATATATTTATTTGTCCCTTACAAGGAAGCTGTTTCATATCTCACCATCCTTATTGCTCTTTTGCCAATTTTGCTGCACTTTTTTTTTAAAGGTTACAGAACCAGAATTGCAGCAGGCTCCAGAATATGAGCAACTTGGGTTAAAAAAACTGCTTTCTTTTCATTCTCTTCTTTCTCCAAATCATCTCTAAAGTCTTCTCGCTTTGTTGGTTACCACTGAATATTGAGCTGGTTTGCTTAATAGTATTTGTTGTAATGCCAAGACCTTATTTCTGAACAGTAACTGTTTAGACCCTGTAATTGTGTGCATAAACTTTATTTAAGATTTCCTAACAGCTTCTAAGTACCATATGGTACTACAGTCAGATTGGTACGTTAAGAAGGAACTGCCTTCAGATTAATTCCATGTTCCTATTCTTTGTCAGTTACAAAATAGGAACAATGCAAAAATGATGAAACTTTGCAACACACCATCTCTTTTAAGAAAATAGAACACCATTTCCCTGTTGTCTCCTCAAACATTGTTATTTGATTTTAGATAACTACTGAGGGAGAAAATACCTAATAAAGCATATAACATGCTTGGCAAGACAGTGTTCTCAGTGCAAGTTTGCCATTCTTCATACACTTAAGGTTAGATACCACTAGATCAGGAAAGTTCTTCTCTGCTGACCCCTTAGTTTTCCTTCAAGTCCTCTTGCTACCAACCTATTGTTTCTCTCTTGCTTTTTAGTTTCACTCCCTTCCCCTATTGCCTATTTTACTGCAGTAGAAACACATTTACAAAGCAAGCCAGATGTACAAGTTGGACGGACACCAACATTTGATAGTCAAGTCTTACCTCCACAAAATTCCATGGAGCAAGAGAAAAAAAAAAAAAAACCCAAACACAAAACACAAAAGACTACAGCTGGGAACATACTTCATTTTTGTACATAATGCGTCCAAAATTCAGTCAGAAAGGATTTCTTAGACAATGATTGCTCAACTGAAACTTCAAGCTGAGCATACAGATAGCATAATGTCTGTCAAAGTAATTTTCTCCATGTCTGAATTAGGCAGAGCACAGACTTCATGGAGATGGAAAACAGCTGTAACTGAAGTCAAGCCCTGGGAAGAATGATGCTACAATTGGGGTTCTACAAAAAAAACCCACACAACCAAACCTTTAGAAAATCAGAGGTAATGACTGCGCAGGAACTAACATTGAACAGAAAAAGGTCCTGCTGGCTTTATGTTTACATTTACATTTACATTTACATTTACATTTACAGCCTGTCTACAAGGCTCGTTTGGCCAACTTTTTCCACTAAGCATGGTGTTTCCTTCCATACATGACATTGTTTACAGGCATAAGGAATCACCAATGGTGCAGAGCTGCTACAATAATTAGAACTTTCCATGGGTTCAGACTAAAATTCAGGCGAGGCCTAAGTAATAAAGCAGTTTCTTATTGGCCTCTGCTGCTGGGATGAGCTTCATGCAGGCTTTGGACTAAATCTCCACCTGTACATGAACCAGATTCACACTCTAATCCCGGGGAATTAAGAACAAAGGAGTTGAGTTGAGTAAATATATATTAACTGTGTATGATGTGAGCTACTTATACTTTCAGAAAAGGAGGTGCTCATGAGCAGGACTGATCAGAACAAGAACCTGTCTGAGACTGGGAAAATTTGTGTCCTTCCCTTGAAACACTCAGCAATTGGAATGTGAAACCTTAGATGTTCACAGTCCTGCTAACCAAAAAGGCAAAGAAGTGGGATACTGTTGTTTCCCACAGCTATGCATGATTTTAGGTCAAATCTCTTGCTATGCATGAAGGATCATTTATTAGAGATTATCAGGACGTTTGTTATTTTACTTCATTTCAATTATCTAATGTCTAACACTTTTGACATGACTGTTTCAATGCATACACCTTTCAGGAGATGAAAACCAAATTCTACATGTCTACTATTGTATTGAGTTTGTGTAGTGAGGTTTTGGTAGCAGGGGGGCTACAGGAGTGGCTTCTGTGTGAAGATGCCAGAAACTTCCCCCATATCTGACACAGCCAGTGCCAGCCAGCTCCAAGACAGATCAGCCACTGGCCAAGGCTGAGCCCATTGGCAAGTGGTACTGCCTCTGTGATTAAGTGCTTAAGAAGAGGAAAAAACTGCTGTACAACAGCAGCTGGACAAGAGGAGTGAGACCATGTGAGAGAGGCAACTGTGCAGACACCGAGGTCAGTGCAGACGGAGGGGCAGGAGGGGCTCCAGGTGCCAGAGCAGATCCCCCTGTAGCCCGTGGTGAAGCCCACGGTGAGGCAGGCTGTGCCCCTGCAACCCATGGAGGTCTACAGTGGAGCAGATCCCCACCTGCAGCCCATGGAGGACCCCAAGCTGGAGCAGGTGGATGCCCAAAGGAAGCTGTGACCCAGTGGGAAGCCTGTGCTGGAGCAGGCTCCTGGCAGGGCCTGTGGCCTTATGGAGAGAAGCCTGCACTGGAGCAGGTTTTCTGGCAGGACCCATCAGCCTGTGGTGGACCCACACTGGAGCAGTCTGTTCCTGAAGGACTGCACCCTGTGGAAAAGATCCACACTGAAGCAGTTCATGAAGAACTGCAGCCTGTGGGAAGAACCCACACTTTAGAAGTTCATGGAGGGTTGTCTCCCATGGGAGGAACCCCACGCTGGGGCAGGGGAACAGTATGAAGAGGAAGGAGTAGCAGAGTCATACAATGAACTGACCACAACCCCCGTTCCCTGTCCCCCTGTGCTGCTTGGGGGGAGGAGGTGGAGAATTTTGGAGTGAAGTTGAACCCAGGAAGGAAGAAGGGAGGAGTGGGGGGAAGGTTGTTTAAGATTTGGTTTTATTTCTCATTACACTACTTTGATTGGCAATAAATTTCCCCAAGCTGAGTTTTGCCCATGATGGTAACTGCTAAGTGCTCTCCTTGTCCTTATCTTGATGAACAAGCATTTTGCTGTATTTTCTCCCCCTGTCCTGTTAAGTAGGGGGAGTGAGAGTGGCTGGGTAGGCATCTGGTTGCCAGCCAAGGTCAACCCCCACAATTATATAGTAGTTTCATCTTTGTGGTGCGTCATTTTAATTGAAAGAATTTTTAAAAGGTTTTTCCCTGTTTATTTTGCACTTTTGAAAACAGCTTACTTCTAGTCAGCTTCACAAATTGTATTGTGTGTCACAGGTAATCAGGGAAAGAAAACACTTTTTTTGTCTGAAAGCCAGTCAGTACACAAACAACTTTCACTTCTAAAACATCTTCCTCAATGCAAAACATTTACTTGATGTAGAGATAATTAATTCAAATGAAGTAATAGAGACAAATGTCTTTGCATACTGTTATTTCAGACCTCTTAATCATTAAATTTAAAGCAGTACTACCTGATCTATCTATGTATCCTGTATAGCAAATACTCAGTGACGTTGCTAGATATAAGTCTAAAGGATTATTTGCTAGTAGTGACCTCTTTTTTTGAAATTTATGGGTTCCCTTGGTCTCCAAAGTTTAAGCTTCAGTTTATCACTCCTCTCTCATCCCCCCAAAAAGGGATTCTGTTTTATTTGATTATTTGAAATTCAGTGTCCTTAAGTTTCTTGTGAGATACTATACAAATATATTCAAGCAATCTTAGTTATCTGCCTTGGTAAGCCTGCAGCTATAGAATTAGCTTTCAAAATAGGCATTGTATATCAACTTCTTAATGACAGAGGTCGCTGCACAACAAAAGACCTGAGAAGTGAATGGTCCATATGTCTCATGGATGCTAATCCTGAAGCTTAGTAATCACATTGTAAACTAAATATTAGTAATTACTATAGTCCTGACTGAAAAAAAAAAAAGTTAGTATGGCTAATAACTCCCCATTACTGTTGGTTACTGCCATATTCCAATCCAAACCTGGAATGGAAGAGGTACTTGCTTATTTGGAATTGCTTGCCTGGAGAATGTGGTTTCTTCCTCCCTTTAAAAGAATTTAATTTCCATCCTGGTATACCCAATGTTACAGAATCACAGAATGGTCAGGGCTGGAAGGAACCTCTGGAGGTCATCTAGGCCAACCCCCTGCTAAAGCAGCTTCACCCAGAGCAGGTTGCACAGAGTTGCCTGCAGGTGGGTTTTGAATGTCTCCAGAGAAGGAGACTGCACAGCCTCTCTGGGCAGCCTGTCCCAGGGCTCTGTCACCCTCGAGGTAAACAAGTTCTTCCTCACGTTCACATGGAAATTCCTGTGTTGCAGTTTGTGCCCGCTGCCCCTTGTCCTGTCACTGGGCACCAGGAAAAGAGCCTGGCCCCGTCCCCCTGACACTCGGCCTGAAGATACCTGTATGCACGATGAGATCCCCTCTCAGCCTTCTCCAGGCTGCACCGGCCCATCTCTCTCGGCCTTCCCTCATGAGGGAGATGCTCCAGCCCCCTCACCCCCTTGGCAGCCCCCCGCTGGCCCCTCTCCAGTCGCTCCCTGTCTCTCCTGATCTGGGGAGCCCAGCGCTGGGCACAGTAAATGAATGTTTACAGGAGCCTTAGGCCTTCAGCCTAAGTTTCCGTTTGTTCCAGTTCCTGAGCAAAGTCTAGGAATTGTCATCTTCTCCAATGCATTCTTACTCCTTGACCATGTTGAAGTCCAAGTGAAACAAAAATGGCATTCACCTGACGAGTCTGTTTAGATCTTAAATAATTCTCTAACTTAAGATCTAGCTCAATAGTAGTTCAAAGAAAGGAACAGGCCTCCTGTGAAATTTCTGGTGTTGTCAAATACATATGAAAAGGTTGGCACTTTATTGACAAAGTAAGAAAGAGAAAGCTTTTAGCTGTCTGCCTTTGTCATTGAGGAAACATTTGAAAATTTGGCTAGTGACAGGGACTGTTGTCTCCCACAGCCGCCCCAGGTGAGCGCAGGCCGGGTGGGCTGGGCGCGTGGGCAGGGAGGTGGGCTGAGACCTGGCTGATGGCAGAGCCCAGAGGGCTGTGACCAGCGGCGCAGCCCAGCTGGGGGCCCGCAGCCAGCGCTGTGCCCCGGGGCTCAGCACCGGGTCCCGTCCTGCTCAGCCCACCCCCCAGCGCCCTGGGTGAAGGGGCAGAGCGTGCCCGCAGCGAGTTTGCTGGTGGTACAGCGCTGGGAGGGCGGCTGATACCCCGGGGGCTGCGCTGCCGTTCGGCGGGGCCCGGGCAGGCTGGGCAGTGGGGCAGGGGGGGGCGTCATGAAGCTCAGCAAAGGCAGGGGTAGGGTCCTGCGCCGGGGGGGAGCGACCCCACGCACCAGCACGGGCTGGGGCTGACCTGCTGGCAGGCAGCTCTGCGGGGAAGGGCCTGGGAGGCCTGGAGGACACCGAGTGGCCCGTGGGCCAGCAGTGTGCCCTGGTGGGCAAGAAGGCCGCTGCCAGCGCGGGCTGCATCAGGAGGAGCGTGGCCAGCGGGTGCGGGGGGTGTCCTGCCCCTCTGCTCTGCCCTGGTGAGGCCGCACCTGGAGTGCTGTGCCCAGCGCTGGGCTCCCCAGTTCAGGAGAGACAGGGAGCGACTGGAGAGGGGCCGGCGGGGGGCTGCCAAGGGGGTGAGGGGGCTGGAGCATCTCCCTCATGAGGGAAGGCCGAGAGAGATGGGCCGGTGCAGCCTGGAGAAGGCTGAGAGGGGATCTCATCGTGCATACAGGTATCTTCAGGCCGAGTGTCAGGGGGACGGGGCCAGGCTCTTTTCCTGGTGCCCAGTGACAGGACAAGGGGCAGCGGGCACAAACTGCAACACAGGAATTTCCATGTGAACGTGAGGAAGAACTTGTTTACCTCGAGGGTGACAGAGCCCTGGGACAGGCTGCCCAGAGAGGCTGGGCAGCCTCCTTCTCTGGAGACATTCAAAACCCACCTGCAGGCAACTCTGTGCAACCTGCTCTGGGTGAAGCTGCTTTAGCAGGGGGTTGGCCTAGATGATCTCCAGAGGTCCCCTCCAACCCCAACCACTCTGTGACTTAGATAATACTAGCAATGGAAAAGCTGTGCCTTACTATGGACCAGGCAAAAATAGAGCATGAGACCAGTACATTTGATTTCTGGCTTGCACTTAGCAACATACTTAATCTTCCAGTGGCAACACTGAGATCTCTTATGGATTACAAATGGCCTAAACTCAGAGAAGTTATGGAATTACAGAAGCCAAAGCTGTGATCTCCCCTGTCACACACTCCAAAGCATGGAACAGTTACGACCTCAGGCACCTGTGTTTGACCCTTCAAGCCTCAGCATGCAGAATCTCAGAATAGGTCCTGCAGGTAGCAACAGATAAGGAAAAGGGCAAACTCAAGCACGTGTGGTGTGTCAGCTACCATACCTCTTTCATTAGCTTGAAGTTTAATTAAATGTGTGTCTTACAGTCTTTAGACTCTATTATCTCTAGAATGCTATGTTTACTTCAGAATCTAAGCTATCTTTTAAAAATGAAGAACTTTTAGCCTCTGTTTTGAAGCTGGAGCTTGGTAATATAACTTGTGTGTCCTTTGCAGGTTCAAAACACAGGAACTAAATCGAAAGTACCAGGCCTGAGTTAGTTTGTCTTGAGGGAGAAGGATAAACTCAGGACTTTTTGTGGCCCAACATATGCTTTTAATATACCGGATTGGGATGGGCTTGAGTTCACTAGTTCTTCCTTGTTGAAAAGACTCATAAACATCCTCAGGGAGACAGAACTCTTATAAAACTTTACAGAATGCATTCTATTTGGAACTAAATTCCAGGCACACTATCTACACACAGTTCTATAGGATTATTTTTTTTAATTATCTCATTGATAATATCATTTTTATTTCACAATGCAGTATTGTCTACCTATCATTCCGCCAGTATTGTCTCACAAACAGTACAGTCATTAAATACTACTTGAAGGGTAGCAGACAGCTAACAGGATACAGACTCTTTTATCTTTGAGTCAGCTTCAGCCAGTACTCCAGCAGATGAAAAGAATGATGGATTTGAATTTATAAAGTGAGTTTAAAACAAAGTGTAGAGGAATTGCCTAATGCCACTATGGGGAAGCACACTGAAGACAAGCAATCTTCTCAGTCCAATTCTACGCAACTCAGTGTCTGTTTTGTAACAATTGTTGTCTTACTTGATATTCTCAGCAGAAAGGATCAAGCCCAGGAAGATTAAACACATCTTTTTGGGATCTACCCATTCTAGTCCTTAAGTCATTAACAAGGACAGTCAATAACATTGATAGACTCTTTCAAAAAAGTATGTAAAATGACAAGGAAATCAGAAAAAAACCCCACTAAACTGCAAGCACCTGTTTGAAATACAAGTATAATTTCATCTAAAGAGGCTAATACCACATGCCAGGTTTTGTGCTAGCCTAAATTCCTACGTTCCTACAGCACTCAAACCTTTCCACTGAAGTGAAGACTTTATCAGCTAATCTGCCTGTAAAAAAGATTCTTCAGACTAACATGTGAAATGTATATTAATGTTTGGTAATTTAGGCATATGTCAGCAGATGGCATAAAGTTAGAAACCGTTCAGTTGTAATCTAATCTAAAAATACCTTTAAATAACAACTGGTTTAGCATGCTTTTGTTTCACTATCAACATTTGCCTTTTGTTACTCCTTGAAATTGCTTCTTCTAGGCATAAGAAAATGAATTTTATAAACATTAAATGTAGCTGTTGTTGAACAGAAATAAAGAAATATTCTTTCAAATATAAGTCTATGCTTATCTTCTTCCAGCTGTTACTTTCCAATAACCTTTGTTATATGAATTTCCACAAGAAAGCACGTGGGAAGATGACAAAATGAAAGGAGGTGTTTGGAGATCTTACCCTTCTCAAGAAAGCCCAGTATGATTCATTACTGATGTTTTGAATGTCACGTTAATGTGTTACATTAAATACATTCAAAAATTTAGAGTCAACACATATACATAAAGTTATTCCTAAAGCAGTTAATTAATCTTATCTGTGCAACTAAAAGCATGATTGCAGGTCTAATTCAAAGGACTTACACAATTCACTTTACTGATCCTACTTCGAGAAGAATCTTAGAAAAATATAATAGACTTTAAATAGAATAAAATTTTCAATATCTTTAGCAACCAGTTTCAGGTCTAATTTGTTGTACCAGGACCAGAAACTTCTAAAGTCATGGCCACTGCCTTCAGTAACATGCATATTTTTTGAAAACTGTGATTTTAATCCCTGTAGCTGGTAAAAATAAGATGACCAGGACCTAGTAAATTCAACTGTAGTCAGACTAAATGATCATATTTTTGATTTTGACTGTCCTAACTAGGTATATCAGGATCTGTTCCTGTGCAGTACTGGAAACACTCAGATTCCACTGCCACAAAGTGCTGAGACAGCTCTGCACCCTGTGATACCACCAAGGCCATCCGAAATGTTAGCAATAACTTTGGACAGAGCTCATCACAAAGCTTTAGAGATTGCGTTAGAGTTTAGCCCATGGTCTGCAAAGTGTGTGTGTGTGGCAGGGAATGGAGTACACCCTAGGGTATATGCAAGAAATCCACTGGGATGCATGTATATATGTATTTTACCATTAATAAATAAAATAAAGTAAAATAAAATAAAACAGTGCTTGTTTCATCTTTATCTCATTTTTTAAATTTCTATTTTTGTGTATGTTTTATAATGTATATTATATATTTGTGCAATAGTACATGTACACAATTTATAAATAAATAAATATACATTTATTAGGAGTGTATGCTCAAAAATGTTCTACTGATAGAAGTGCATGATCAAAGACCATTTTTAAAGACCACTGGTGTAGCCCTAGCACAGTAACAGGATCAATGAAGAAAAGCAGAGGATGTGCCATCATTACACTTAAATTCTTTTATCAAAATAAACTGTTTTCCCAAAGACATATCACAAAACACAGGAACTGGAAAAAAGAAGTACATTTGTAGGGTGTTTTCCCCTCCTCCTCTCCTTTTCACTCCATTTTTCCATTTTCCTTCTTCCCCTCTGTTTTTCATTAGATTTGGCACTTCTCCATCTATTATTTTGTCCACTCCCATTTGGATTAGTTACATTTTTCTTTCAAAAATGTTTTATTTTATAAAGCCAAAAGCTCTTAGCTCCTGTTGTCTTTTTCTTCTTATTTTTCTTTATCTGATTTTGCCTAGTTCTGTCATAATTTTTCCATACTCCCACCATCCTCCCTTTCTCGTTCTCATCCTATTATTTTTTTTGCCCTCCTCTACATAACCACAAGCCCTTTGTACCTGATTTGCAGACCCATCTTTGGGCCTTCCATCACCTACTTCCTCCTGCTCCCCTCAACCTTAACCTTTTTTCTTTTTCCCCAGTGGGACTTTTTATTTTCCACATCCTCTTTCCTGTTATTTTCTTTTCCCATAACAAGATAGAAGAGACATACTTGGGAGTAGAGACATGCCATTGTAGTGTTCTGTTTCCTCTAGCCTTCCGGCTACCCTTTCCCTTGGCAACAACTCTCCCCTTATGAAAGCAGGAATAGCTGACCATTTGCTGCAACAAGTCCCTTCCTGTCTGAGGTCCTCTACGCCACTGAAATGGAGAACACGGCATGCAGCCAATGGAACCTCATCAATTTTTGGCAGCAGGTTGGAAGATTTCTGGGAGGATGCACAGGCTTGTGAAGCACCAAGACTAGGATAGTGACAGCTAGATAGAGTGCAAGGGTTAAAAAAGGGAGCCCGTAAGAATCTTCAGTAAGAAATGGGCATATGCACATCTGAGAGCTGTAGCTAAAGAACAAGACAATCTAAATTCAAGGAAAGGCTTCCTATTTTGCACATTAATTTGACTATTGTTACAGCAGCAATCATTACAATAAGCAGTGTGACAACATGTGACTTAAGGGTGAAAAGCCTTTGAAGTCTGAGATTATTTGTTGTTTTCCTGCTGCTGTAATTGTCAAAATGTCATTACCCTAGGTGTTTCAACATACACAATGGCATAAGAAATTATCAGTTACAGTGAAATGTAAACCAAAATATATTAATGATGATATTTTTTCCTTAGAAAAATTCCTAGAGTTCGAAGAAAGGGTCACTACAGGAATTATCAATGTATATGCACACCTTTGGTCAAAAATATCATGTCAAAGTATTATAGTATATATCAGATAACTTTATCAACAAGTTAAAGATTGGTATTTAAATTGGTCCTCAAAATATATGCTGATGCATGGTTTTACTGCTTTAACGGTGTTAAAAAATATCTTCAGTGCTTTGAACAGAATCTTTTCCTTTTTTGACATACTTCCTTCTAACAATGTTTTTTCTGAATTATTCTATTGCACAAACAATATCAGCACCTATATGCCATGAAGGTATTCTTATTTTCTACGCTAACAGTCTCATAAATCAATAAAAATATGTCTGTACAAGTATTGATCCATAACATATAACAAATGCTAAATTCTGTATTTGTACACTTTGGGTCTTCTCTCTTTATCAGATTACTTGAAAGCATGTGCACCTGTTTTCAGTTTCTTTGTGCACTCTAATTACTGCTTCTCAAACAGGATATATCAGAGGACAACTAAAGTGATTAAGGAGAAGGAGCACTCCCTTTAAAAAGAAAATGCAGTGAAACCTGCTAGGGGTAAGACGATGGCAGAACTGTGCAGAACTGTTCAGCATTAGGAACGAAATTTTTAGATTGATTTAAAATAAAGAAAAGAAAGTACTTCTTTTAGAGTGAGTAATGAGTTCTTGGATTTGTAGACATAGAACAACAGTATCAAGAAGTTCAAAAAGGGGATAAACAACATTAAAAAAGATATTAAAGGGCATAGTTCTGGATGTACGCTTTGACATTTCTAGTTCTGTAATTCTGTATGCCAGTGGACTATGAGAAGATCTGACAACAGAGAGTACACAGGTCTGCAAGCTCCTCCTAAATAGCATCTCCAGCTATCACTCTTGCAGGATACTGGGACAGATGGGCAACTTGACACACTAAGGCACTTTTAAAGAAAATCTATGGCAAGAGAAGCATTTACTGTGCATTAGTTGCTAATCTGTTTGCATGTTCTGACCAATGTGTAAATGTGATACAATTTAAGAAGCATATGTAATCCTGCACTTATTGTGGGTACGGTCACAGGGTTATTGCAGAAAATCTGATATATAATACATTAATACATTTGCTTAAGTAAAATATTATTGTGTACGCATATCCTGTTGCTCTACATGCAGTCTACATAGTGCAGAAAGCTCCAATAATACAAAACTGAGATGTGGGAACAGTTTCCTGTATGTTTCATGGAAGCCTAATGGAGTGGATCAGCTTCCATCATCATAATCAAATTGCCTTTTTAATTAGGCCTATGTAA
This sequence comes from Falco cherrug, assembly GCF_023634085.1. Lineage (NCBI taxonomy): Eukaryota > Metazoa > Chordata > Aves > Falconiformes > Falconidae > Falco > Falco cherrug. Next base: position 39,732,964 of record NC_073720.1, on the reverse strand, counting down.
CAGGAAAAAAAACCCCTATCAACCATGAAAGGGAAGCACAGAAAAGCACTGCAGCCAGTTAAATCATTCACTATGAATAAGAATCAAATCCTTGGCTATCATAAATGATCATGATTGACTCTGATGAAACTGTACAATTATACAACAGCTATGTATTTAACAGTCTTTTGTACAGTGATGTATGGAATTGTGTCTTTAAAAATAGCCAAATACTTAAACACACACATACACCTTAGGGATTCCTAGTCACTTGTAAAATCCAATTTTCACCAAAGTCATACAGTACTAATTACAATTCAAATTTAAATAAAGAAACAACTCAACTACTATTAAAAACACACGTTCCTCCGGGAGGCCAAGTCCTCACATGCCACACACAGAAAAAGAGACAACTTGGCCCAGAAGAGCTGCTGAACACTGATGAAGCAATAAACAGAAATGAGTCATGATACTTGGTTCACATGTCAACACTCTTGTTCATGTATGATTGTTTTTTAGAGTAACTATTCCCCAAACATCCCTGTAAACAAACTTGTTTAGGCAAATTTCTGTAGAAAGGAAGCATAAATGTCAGAGCTGAGAGAGTCATGGGCAAACACAATGCGATGTTGTTATTCATGAACAATGCCTTACATAAAATGCATCATCTCCTTACTGTTAGTAAGTGAAAAATCTAGCATGACAATAACACATTGTAAAGAGCACAGTTGGAAATGATCCATAAATAAATCTATAAATAGATTTAACATTTACCATATCTGCATTATTCTGGAAGTGCCTCCAGGACTGCACATTCAGATTTGTCAGTCCTCATGGGTTTACCATGCCTTATGATACCTTTTTGTCTCTGAAGAGCTCTAGCTACTGGCAAGTGAATCTCAACTTTTCCTTAAAACAGAACCTTCTACCCTTTGTAACTACAGAGAAACACATAAAATACAGCCTATGAATCATGCTATACTTTTAGAATGCTCCAATTCTCTTTGTTTAGGAATCATAAATGACAGAATGACAGGTTATCTATTACACACCTGCTATGATGGGCAAACTGAGAGAGTGACGGGTTCAACAACTATAGAAGAACAGGAACTCATACACTTTTCCAAGAATGTATTCCTCCTCTATCCTCCTGTTCTGGCTCCAAGCATATGGTCTGTGTTACACTACTTGAGTGGTCACAAAACCTCTGACAGGTAACGGCTTTTATTCAAGCTTGTTGCCAACTACAAGTGATACTACAACACAAACCAAATTCTGGTAAGTAAATCATGAATACTTTGTCCTTCTGTGTACAGCAGGTTACAAAAGAGTTGGCCAAATACTAAATAAAGAAGTAAACTATATACCCAGTACCATCACATGCTGTCTTGGGTAGCAGAAAGGTCTGAAGACCATAATGCCTCTCGCCAGCACCGTTAACACAACAAAACAGAACATCCTGGGAGGACATTTCAAACCAGTGACCAGCAGAGTCCTGCTCTTGTTCTGAATAGTGCGCAGCATTTACCAACTGTACCTAGCAAACTTATTTTAATGAAGATTTGGGGCAAAATCACAATGCATCATATGTGCCTCCAAATCAGTAATGCTCTGACAAAGCTGCTGGTATTTTGAGTCCACGCTCTCCTTGCTCTCATTAGCATGGCTTGCAATCCTTTTACATTTAAAATGTACTTAGACTGTATGATCTTTAAAAGCAGATGATTTGCCCAACCAAGGACCTTTGCAATGCTTAAGATGCTTGCGAAAGATGTGCGCTGCTGTTATATATCTTCCAGGTACTAGATCAGTTACTGATCAAATGACTGAAAACGCTATTCTAGCTTAAGCCTTCTGTGGATCTTTGGTTATAACTCTGTTTTAGAACAATATAGTAAATCCACTATTTACCTAACTCCAGAAGAAAACTTCAGGCCAAATCATCTGTGGCTTTGTGGTTTTGGAAGAAAAAAATGTCCCAATATGAAAGTCTGATTCCATTCATACGGATATACCCCAGGCTCTAGGAGGAGGCAGGGCACAGCAATCTACTTGAGATGTGCACAGCTTCTAGCACAAGAAGAAAGTAAATCAACAATCTCATCTTCAAAAATCTCTCTTCCATGCCTTCTCTTCAGTGCTGAAGGTTATAAAACTACTTGCCCTCTGTAAGCAAAAAAAACCCTGAAAACAAAACATTAAAATTACAACCATTTGTATGATGCCTCATTTACCAACCACAAAAACTCTTCTAGGCAACAAAATGCTTTTGAGGTTTTCCAATTATTTTGAAATATATTATTAGACCAAGATACCTGACTAATAACTCTAGGGAAAAGTTGATGCTGAGATTTTTTTTAAGGTCAGCCCCTTCTCATTGGTAAATTAATCAGTTTTTAAGAATATTTCTTTTACAATATCCTCTTTTTCAAAACATTTTCCTTGCCATTTTACCAGAAATACGTGAGAATTTTACTTGCTTTCCTAAAAAGAAGGTGCAAGAGGTCCTACCTGAGAAATAATGATAATAATAAAAAAGTATAAATTATTTTTGTCATCATACAATGGAATTTCTTCACAGGGAAACTTTGCTTCTTTCTATGGCTGTCTTACAATTAATATTCTCTCAGTGCAAATTGGTTAAGAAGTTCCATATATTAAGAGTTCTAAAGCTATTTCATGCAGAAATTTCAGTCTGGTGCTACTTAATGCTCACTGGGTTTTCTCTGTAACTTTTAAAGATCAGAAAGAGTCAAATGTTATCTGAACTGTTTAAGGGAAGGGGAGCAAGCCTGATGCACAGTTAGAAGCTCATGGAAAACCTTTTTTTCCCCCCAATAAGAATATAAACAAGTTTTCATTATTGTTTGAAAACACTATTCAAGGGAATTAGAACAAGCTTTATTAAGTAATTTTATTACAGCAACCCTATATCCATTCAGTCTCCTCTGCTGCTTGCCAAGCACATAGGGTAATAGTAGTTGTGAATGCAGCACTCCCACCTTTGAGAATGTATAAGACATCTCTCAAGCACTTTTTCTCCTTCCAAGATAGCATGCCTATACTTCACATCTAGCTTTTCAGTTTTCCTGCAACATGATCTCTGATGACACTGCCTGTGGTACAAGTTTTGGTACTAGTCAGTCTCAGCAACAGCACATCAAATTGTGGTCTCAGGATTAAGAGATAGTTTTTTCTGCAGCAGTCTTTTTGTGGCTTTCTGCTGCTGAGAAATAAACCATCAAAAGTAGGGAGCACTAAATGAAGACAATTCTTGTAACTCAACAGTCTCTACTCCTGAGCTGGTGGACAGTGATGGCACACAAATATGTGCAGTGCCAAGCCTCTAAAACATTTGCATGCCATACTTCACAAAACCAAACAATGGCTGAGGTTGAAACCGGGCCCTTGAGATCATCTAGGCCAGGGGTCCTCAAACTACGGCCCACGGGCTGGATACGGCTCCCCAGGGTCCTCAATCTGGCCCCTGGTATTTACAGACCCCCCCGCCCCCCCCCACGGCTGGGCATTGGGGGGGAAACCAAGCAGCCGCAGATGGCTGCCTGCCGCTGCATCCGCCCCCCAGTTAAAAAGTTTGAGGACCCCTGGTCTAGGCCAACTCTTGTGCCAGGGCAGGGCCAACTACAGCAGGTTCCCCAGGGATGTGCTCAGCTGTGTTCCAACTATCTATAAAGATGGGACCTCCACAGTTAGTTCCAGTGTTTGACAACACTCACAGAAAAAAAAAAAAAAAAAAAAAGTTTTCTGGATTCAGATTGGATTTCCTGTTTTTCAGTATACGCTCATTACCTCTTGTCCTCTCAGTGGGCAGTCCAGGGAAAAGTCCAGTTCTCCTCATTCCTTCGCTCCACAAGATCCTCCCAGACCTTTTCTTCTCTAGCTGAAGAGCCCCCAGCTCTTTCAGCCTCTCTTCCTATGACATATGCTCTAGTCCTTCAATCATAGCTGTGGTCCTGCACTTGAGTTGCTCCAGCACGTCCATTATCTTCCTTACACTGGTACCCAGAACCGGACCCCGCCCTCCAGATGTCTCTCCACTCCAGTATGGAGAGGAAAGACCACCTCCCTCAACCTGCTGGCAAGTCTCTGCCTAATGCAGCCCAGGATGCTGTTGGTGTTCTTTGCTGTAAGGGTGCATTGCTGGCCATGGACAGCTTGTCAGCCAGGGTCCCCAACTCCTTCTCTGAAAAGCTGCTTTCAAGCCATCAGCCCTCCACTTCAAGGAAAAAGCATGTTGTGCTTCTCAAACACTATTTTCCTTATTTTTGTCTTTAAGATATTAACAATGCCTATTCTAATAAGAAAAATTTGTATGCGTGGGACCTGGAATATTCCACAGTGAGAAGTACCATGTAGCCCGCCCTGCTGCACAATGTCTTCCAATTAAAAAAGCTCAGAAGTAAACATTCAATTTTTTTTCACCACTAAAAAAAGAGCTTGAAAAGGAAAGTAAGTTTGAAATCAGCCAAGATGAGTAGCTAACTGAACATACACTAGAATTCTTTGCTGCCACAAGCAGACAGTAAAGAGAAGGGAGCATTTTTAAATGTTTTTTAAATGTGTAGCTGGGAATACAAGACCTCACCTTTAGAAGGCAATCTCATATTTTACATAGATAAAATTGTTTTTAAAGTTGATTTACCAAGGTTTCCAGAACTGAAACCCAGTTTACTATCTAATATTTGTCTCAAAGAAAAAATAAAAAAGGAATGATACCACCTGGTTCACAAAATGCTCCTTTGTTTTCCCCTGAAATACAGACATTGTTTTGTTAATGAATGCTGAATCAACTCTCATTTATCACGAGACAATTGCATTTATAAGATAAAACAACAGCCAATTGTCAATTTCACCAAAATGATGGTTTGAGGACAAGACAACCACCGTGTCAAATGTTTTCCTTCTAGCTGTAATAGCTCAGAGTTGCTTTATATTGTTAACAAGTTTGTTGCCATAATACAATTCTCAATACAAGCTAGGCAGTGCCTGAAACCAATTTTAATTCCTTCAGTAAACAACTTGGCTAAAATTTCTAGGTACAAAATACAAATCAGAACAAACTGGCAATAATTAATCATGCACAAGTGGTCTCAAAGAGACCAGAACATTTACTCAGCAGTGTAATCCAGCACTGCTGAATCTACTGAAGACAGAACACTGTTAGCTACTTGTTCTGCTTCAACAAAACAGACACAAAAGCAGAGTAAGTGCTATGCCACCTTTTTAATTACAGGGTGCCATAATATTCCCTAGCACAATCACATAGCTCTTGTGATGACACTTGATGATTTGCCTGTAATTTGCAGCACTATCAGCTAAACTGCATCACTTATCATTGCAGTTCCACATTCTTTAATTGTGAATTTCTGAAGAGGACTCTCAAAATGGACTTCACCACAAAAAGTACTTAAATACTTAATGGTAACGATTTCCACCTAAATCAGAGATAGTGGCTAGAAGGTAGTAAGAAAATGTAATCCAACAGTGTATACAGTCTGATGCAACAAAGTGAGTTACATATCTATTTAAACACACTTGCAATTGCAAATTCTTGGATTAGGATGAAAATCTTCAAATTTAATATTGTCATGCCTGAATACTACTCTGAAGTTTAGAACATACTGAAGCACACTTGGGTCAAAAATACAAACAGGAACCCAGTTGCCTGAGAGGAAATACAATTTTCTTCCTATTCAATTAACAAACCAAAGAGCACAATACAAGAAGTCACTGATGATTTCAAAGAAAGCTAGATTTGAATTAATTATGGAAGAATGTTTGTAAGTAGCTCTGCAGCAGCAAACCCGTATGCTGAATTGCGGAAAGAAGTAAAATGAGGCATGAGGGTGGGAGGGTGATCAGAACAGTAGCTGCTGATAGAGAAACGTAACGATGGTTTACTGCTTTAGTTCCCAGATTTCCTAGAGTAAATGAGGAGCTGCTTATTGTTTTGGTATTGCAAGCAACTGTTGCTACTTCTTTTGAAAAAAAGAAAAGAAGAACAGCAAGTATGTGGAATATTGTTTACTGTTAATCAACACATCTTAACTGAAATTTTCACAATAGTTGAAGCTACATTTAAGTATACAATAGTCTCAATCACAAAAAACAGGCAGAACAATTAAACTACATAAGGCCTTAAATCAGAAGCACAGTGTGTATTGTTGGAATATTACTTTGTTTACAAATAGGCTACATATAATTAAGTTTACTTTTCATATTTTTATTCATGTAAAATGCATTCAAGGGAAAGGCAACTTACAAAGTTTATTTTACCATGAGTTAATAGAAAAATGTCAACATTCTCTTCTTGCCCCTCCCCCCACCCCATCCAGGTGTGATTAGTAAAATTTCCATACAATACTCAAAAAACAATAATCATTTACACGAAACATCCAAAAGCCAGCCTCATCAGACAACTGCAAACTTGCAAATTGTTTATTACAAAATTGGATAAACTTCCAGGGTTTTTTCTAATGAATATTGCATCTCTATGCAATCAATGTTTAAAACTACATTGTCCACAAAGCCTTCTAGGTTCTAAAAGTCTTACTGGTTTCAAAGTAGTATTTGGTGGCCTCAGTAGCAATCAAGTGAGTATCTGCATTACAACAATGATAACTTGCAGCATTACTTTGGCAAGATTAGGACTGCTGATGAGTGGGTAAATTTGTTTAACCTGAGAGGTAAGGGTTAACACAAGAACAGAACACCAAAAGTGAAACTAAGCACAAAAGATAGAAAAATATGGAAAAAAAAGAGATCTATTTTGACCCTCTCCCCCTATAACAGGGCATGGGCCATTTCCAGTGACTGCCTATTCTTATTACATACATTAGTATTTGATCAAATTTCATGGCTATTACATTTTACAGAACAACTGCTTAGAAGTCTGGTTTTTAATTTACATCTGTGCAACACAGTAACTCACAGTACATTTTGAGATGTTTAAAAAATATTTATAAACTTGTTTTTGATATGCTAAAGCATTTGGCCACACTCTTACAGCATTTGATTTTACATAATTGAAATTTTGTACAGTACTCCTTGTGATTTTCTTTTTTACATCTAAGAAGGAAAAAACTTCACACAAAGTAATATGAACTGCCAAGCTTGACTGCATGATCATGTAATTCCAGTTTATAATACTGGCATTAAAACCTTCATTAATTATGTTGACAAATCATTACCTGTACATTTAATGAAGGCAACCAAGATGATTTGAAAACACAACCTTCAGGTTTCATGTTATGTGTTTATCAAGGTGTGCAGTTCTGCAGTGAAATGAAAAAGCATGTAAATATACAAAGAAAATTACAAGTTCACCAGTTCCTGTGACACAAACTGTTTTAATCTTTCAAGGTACTGTCCATAGAGTTCCACATCATTATGGCCTGCTCCTTCTACCCACAGTGGTTCTACAGGTCTCTGGCAACGCTCGAATAATGCTAGGCCATGTGAAAAGTCAATTACTTCATCTTCAGTCCCATGGATTATTAACACAGGAGATGTTATTTTAGAAATTTTGTCAATGCTGTAAGAAAAAGATTATATGTATGAAAACAATAAGCTTTATTGTATCTTTTTGAAGGACCGGACTGTTAATTTCAGGTTTTAATTACACATTTAGTTTTGACAATTTAATTCTGAAGTTGTTTAAAACATTAGAAAATTATATCTTATCAACACTCTGGATGTCCTTACAGTAGCACATGTAAAGCCACACAGAAGGGAAAAAACGGTACTGGAAACTATTAGGATTGAACAACAGAGCAATCCATCTAAAAACTGGTATATCATTATGTTCACTTCAAAAAAACCACATTGGACTGATGAAAACATTACTTCAGAGTTTTGCAGTAAAAAAGTGCTTGTCAGAAGTGAAAGAATTTTAGCACTTAAGAGTTTGACCATCTTGGGGGAAGAAAGTCTTTGAAGTTAGATGCTCAAAATACAAATAATTCCTTGAGACAGGTGTACCGTTTGTAATGGCCAACTAGTGGCACAGAGCTGAAATACATGACAGGAATTTGCTTTGGCTAAGGTCCACAGAGTTTTCCAGTCTTTGCTCCTTAGAGAAACATGTGCAAAAGACTGTTCACAGTTACGCAGGTTAACAACTCACTGGACTGGAACTGCTTGTTAGAATTGGTGATTTTAGGGGTTACATATAGGAAAACTAATCACTACTTTAACAGATACCCAAAAACATGATTAGAGATTTGAAAACCCTAGATGTATAGAGTTCTGTAAACTCCTTCAAAACAAATGTTTTCCCATTGTTGTTATTCACTCTGATTTTTCTCCAACTTTTTGTTAAACCTTCGAAAGAAATTTCAGAGAATTTGCCATATTACTTGTTTCCCTAGCCTAAAATTTCTGTAACAGAGAAAAATACATGCAGAATAAAAAATCCTGCAACTTACTTTGGGAATGCATCAAAGCAATACGTCTTCTTCGTATCAGGAAAAGCTACTCGCATTCCTGAGGTCAGGGGAGAATGAAGAATTACAGCAGCACTTTCATACCTAGCAGCAAGATCCACAGATGGTACTGTTCCTATACTCTGGCCATATATAATCACATTTTCAGGGCGGATTCCGTACCTAGAAAATCCAAAATGTTAAAAAAGTGGCATATAAACTGAAACAGACAAAACTGCAGCAAGGCAAAAAAAGCATTTCTGAAAACCAAAATTCCCTGAAGACGTTAAACTATGAAACAGCAGCTGGTAGAATAAGCAAATATATTCTGTAATATTCCTGACTTAACGGGACAATTATTTACTCTCTATTTCCAGTAAGTTATTTTTACCTTATGCCTGAATGATACTGAAATATGGTTTTATTTTTTTAATGTGAACTTGTGAATGCAGTTGTGACTTGTATACTAGTTGAAAGCCTTTACTGGTAACTCTGGTGAATCTACAGCAGCAAACTGATTAAAGCCTTACTAGCTCTATGGTTATCATTAAGTGGAGCATAGTCAAATCTGCAAAAGTTTGGTTGGGTTTACTTTTCTAATATCTGACTAAAACTGCAAGCCAGTTACATTGCTCAGCAATTTAGTGGAATCTAAAGCATGCTTGTACAGACAATGATTAGAATATTATGAATCCTGTGTAAGAACTGAGATGTTTCTTTCTTATCCCAGCTGATTCAACACGCAAGCTAGCAAGAGGAATACTCAACCTAACCCACAATTCAGACAGCCCAATGAGCAGTACAAAATTAAAGTCTAAGCCTCCCTCTGAATAAGATGAACACGCTCATTTTTTTCTGCAATTACCTGAGGTAAACAAAAGAATTATTGAACACGGAGTAACACTTAACAGTCAGATGTAACATTTTTCTGCATTAGCGTGGCTACAAAGAGCAGCTGGTTCCCAAGTAACACCAGGAAAGGCTCCAAGCAGAATATTATGCTGGCAAGAACAGTGCCCACAGGAGAAGGATGATCTGTACTAACAAAGTACTCAGTACAGGTTCAGAATGCAGAAGTGTATCTATCCAGGTACCTTTGCTAAACTTACTTGGGAAAGGAAGCACCTTAAACAGGAACTGCACTGCATTACCAAATAAAAAATAAAACAAAAAATAAATCAAACATTGTCCTCGCATATTACCAGAATTTTGTTTGCCTTTTTGAGTTAAAGGAGACTAACCTAACACCACTGTGGAACAACATGAGGTGACTTTAATGTTTGCCAACTGACTACAATCTTAAAAGGACTAACAATCAACTGTGTTCAGCTGAAGTGAAGGAAAGTACAACCATCATTACCTCTTCTACAATAAATGCATGCATCTTTTCTGTCAAAGCCAGATAACAACACCCATACCCACAGAGGAGTTATCAAATTAGTGCATTTTGCATACCTTCAGCAAAGCCAGGGAAACAGAGGTAATGAAGTATTGTACAGTATCTTATAAGTATGGCTATATACCTGTTTAAGTCACCAAACACTAATCAGTACAGTCTAAAAGCCTCAAAATCAGAAACTTTAGGAAAAAAGATGTTTCACATGTACCAAAACATTCAAATTACCAACTGATAAAACCCCAGAATCCGCAAGTACTTTTCAATAACCCAGAAAACATCTGTGTGTTACATCAGTATATAATAAACAATTAAAGAACCAAAAAAACCCAAAAAACCACCAAAACCCAACAACTAGGACGACTTCAGGAAAAAACACAAGCACATTTCAGTATTACCCAAATGTAATTATCACTAGCAGAACTCATTAGGCATCCCAATAAGCTTTTTAAATTGAGGCTAAAATTCACTAGTTCATCGCTAACTTTGTCTATTTAACTGTTCATCTATTTATTTAGATTGTATTCTGCTAGATTGAAACACAAAAGCTGTACAAGTATTAGCACAGATACATTCATAGAATCTATCATGACTACTTAATTACTATCAGAATTTCCTAGAAAGTGTTTCTAGAATCATAATCAAATTAAGAGTTCTAACATACCAAGACTCATCCCTCAGCCTGGAACAACAGGCAAGCCCCCCACCTCAAAATAGTCCTCAGGCAATAAAAAAATTAAAACATTCTGATTAACAAAAATTTTCTCAAAATTCCAATACACAAAAATACAAAAAAATTAAAGCTCCAAAACTGAAACAAACATAAAGTCTTCACTACTTCTGTCTGTTTTCTGAAACACCTGAGAACAGCCTAGCAGCCATCCTTTTACAATTAATCTCCCAGTTCAAAATATTTCTAATCACATTTGTCCATTCTGTAAGTGCCGTATCGCCTTCTATTTCTTTCATATTATCTGAACAAAACTCACATTAATACCTGACGCTTTGCATCATTAGTACGGCATGGAGTCTGCCCAGCACATTCTGACATAAAATAGTTCTCAAATAAAAAACCTTGCAAATTATAACACTTTGATTTCCTCAAAATCAAAACTGAAGTATTGAGTTTTACAAGATGCAGGCCACTGCACAGAAGTTTAAATCAAAATTTAAAAGTATATTTTGGAGTATATGTTCTCCTCTTTTTCATTATTCTTCCCCTTATTTTTGGATCCATATTCTTCAGCCTACAGATAGACAAATATTAGCTACAAAAAATAATCCAAGAAAAGCATTTACTATATTTGGATTAAAGTAATCCTTTCTCCATCACAGCCAGGCAGATTGCCTTCACAACATCCACCAGAACCTATTAGTCTGGAAACTAAAATAGTGAGGCCAATCACCACAAGTGGTGGTTCAAAGCAGACTCTTTAATATTCTGGCTTGGGGGAAAAAAAACAGCAAACAACAAAACAAAACTCAACAAAAGACAAATATTTGAAACAGAGAACATCGGCTGTGTCTGTTGCCAGTCTTTCCTCTTCTCTTGAACAGGCTTCTGCAAAGTTCAGGGAAAAGAAGAGCCCAACTGTCCCTCAGTTCCTTTTTCCCAAAAATACCACTTTACAATCTAAAATGTAGTAATTCTTGAAAAGATAACTGTTGGTATGTTCCCTAGTAAGAAAGTTCATCTACTTATTCTTTTGACAGTCCTGTAAACTTCAAGAAGTTTGTTAGAAAATTACTAGTTGACTACACACCTGGTTGCCCAAATGAGGAAGTGCGAGATCAAGAGAAAAATGGCAGTAATATTCTCCTTTTAATCAGTGTTTTAGAGTTACAGGCCATCCTGAGGAAGGGGAATGTGACAGTTACAGAGCCATATGCTCTAAGTAGTGATCTTGTGAGAAGAGCTCAAAGACATGCTGTAAAAACTATTAATATCTTTGCAAGCTCATTATACTGATCATAGGAGTAATGTAAACACTACTGCCTGCTCAAGTAATCTTAGATAACTTGTGTCAGAATAGACGGGCTTTCAGCTTGATGGCAGTGGTGCAGGTTGTTATATTTGGGGCTTTTTAAAGCCATAACCACCAGAAAGGAATTCGCAACAAAATCTTTAAAATAGCTGTGCACAGATGTACCTTCTCAGAGAAAGCAGTCTTCCTCTGGACTGAACCTGGCATAAAATTTCGACAGATACTTTCTGCAGTTTAAAGGCTGCCACCAACACTTTTCTTTTTCCCACAGCAACTGACATTCCAATTCCTTTCAACAACGTACTCATCCTTTATGTTCACGCACCTAAGGGTTACCTGTCTGGAAAGCACATGGAACTTGAGGAGGAGTTTTAACATAGAATAAATGTACTTCTGTGCCATAAACTTGCTAGCACCCATACGGTGTCTGAGCACTCACAAATTTCTGCCTTATCATCACCCTAAAAGTACACGTTAATGTCACTACGAAACTAAGCTCTCACAAAACTGAAGAGAACCACTTTCCTTTGCATCTTCAGCCACATGTTGCACCTCATCCAGCTTCACCAGCTAGTGTAGGAAAGTAAATTAACCTCGTCTGGGAATAGTGGAGCAACTACTTTTCTGCTCCTTTGTGCTGGTTGTCTTCAGGGCAAGGCAAGAAATGACATGCTACTGGTGGGTTAAAGGAAGGAGCGAACTAATACATCGTTGTAACGATGTAGGCCATCAGACCACTGCCTAGAATCAGGGCCCAAGCTAACACAGGGCGACTAATGACGCCAGTATAGTCTTCTGCAAGACTACATATGCTGATCAGATATAGATGGTCTCTTGTAAAAGAGGCAACATGAACACGCCTGTCTGATCTTCTCAGCTTCTGGGAGGGAAAGAAGAACTGCTAAACAGCAATGAAATATTCTTTTTTCCTCCCTTTGTGCAAACTTCACAACATGCTGTAGAAGAAACTCTTTCACCATTTCCTTTATATTCCTATCTTTCTAAGAAGACCTTTTCTGCACTTCACTGAACACCCACCTTAGTGGCAGTGCACCCCTCTTCTGCCCCTCCCTCCTCCTTTTCATAGAACAGTTTGGGTTCGAGGATGATCTAGTCCAGCCTCCTTGTCACAGGCAGCTTCAACTTTCACAGGTTGCCGAAAGCCCCATCCAACCTTACCTTGAAAGCTTTCATTGGATTATACATCATACATCACTTACATTGGATATTCATTGTATTACATACTTTCATTGGATATACATCACATCGCCATGATATGCAATATGTAAACTACAAAATGCATGTCTGGCTGCAATGAGTCATTTTTGGGTTGGGCCATTTTTGTTGTTTTAAACTTCAGTTATCTTTATCAACCAAATACCAGCTGAAATTACAATATTATACTTCCAGGCTCTTTGGAGTACACACCATTTTGCCCTTGATATACATAAGGGAGACAAAAAGCAATTTATTTTTTTACTTCTAAACTATTGGTGTTAATCTAGAAGACATGCTCACTTTACAACAATAAAATAAAGTATTAGTAAAATCAAACTCAGAAGCGTACACTTTTGACAGTACCTCGCAGGCTCACACTAATGACGAGGTGCAACAGATGCTCTAGAGAGGCTACTGTTTGTGAATCTATTGCAACACATGCATTTAACCAGCTGACAGCAGTGCTTGGGGCACACGGAAGAAAGGGGAACATCCCGAGGTAATTTTCAATGCACTTTTCAGAACCTTTTGTCATCATGCACTTAACACATGAAATTACAGCTGCAAATTGCAGAACGTGTAGGGCATGAACATCCTTCACACCTTTAACTATCAACATTCTATGCCATGAATAAACAATTCCATGCCACAAATAAAATCCATGAACATACAGCTCTTCCTTAACTCAGATGCACGTTGCCTTTCTTTTGTATACAACATGTAACATTGCTAGAAGAAGAAGGGAACCGTGTTTTATGAGAGGCAAGCCCACTGACCATGCATGTAGTAATCAAACATCTCCTCTGCCTCACTCATCATGGTTTGGCTTTTATAAATCTCACAATCCTACTGACCCATTTGTTTTATTTGCAAGATTTCTCTCTATGATAAATTGAGCTATTTTTCCCTATCAATTTAAGTGAAAGCTCAATTTCTCTCCAAATATTCAAAGTCAAGGCACCTCCTCTTCCAGCAAAACATCCTCTACTTTTGATTAAAAAAAAAAAACAAAACAAAACACACCACCGTAATTTGTGAATTCTCAAAAGAACACTTTCAGTCCACAACCAAATAGATTTTATATTATTCCTATATTTGGCTTCTCCTATGAAAAGGCTGTCCGGCTTCTCTAAAGGTAAATCTGGTCATAAGGCAACTCCAGCATGTCTTCTGGGTTCTGAATGAGCACCATTTGCCCTGCTTTTGCCTGGGACTGGTTAAACCTTTCCACCCTTTCTAGTGTGTCATCAAAGGCCTTCAGAGACAAGGAGAGTGGAAAATAGGCGTATCCCAAAATGACTCCTGGCATTTCAACACTTTGTAGCTATGACAGTCAGAAAAAGAATGTCCTCACTTGCTTTTATGTAGTCCCATGTATATGATGCACATGAATATACAATAATGTGCAACCTTCCCAAACCTGATGGCAGTGAATCACCTTGCCTTCTTCTACAGTCAGCATCCTCATGGATAGCTATGGCTTCCTATTAAAATATTCAAAGCAGGTAGACAATAGGGACACAATTCAGAATCTGCATCTGCTGTTTATCTCTTCTAACCTGCTGCCAAATTAGCCTTCTGTATTCATTTACATGAATAATAATATTCACATACCCTTACAGCAACCACTTTTAAGAAAGTCGTGTTGGACCAACCTCACCATCACTCTCAATACTAGTTCCAGACTACCTCACCCTAGGTGTCCAGTCCCCACTGGGCAGTTGTGTCTGTTTACAGATGGCCACCTGGATTGCCCTTCCAAGACACAAAACTTAACACACTAACATGGCTCCACCACAAGCATCTGTGTTGACTAGAATGAAGTCCACATCAGCATTTCAATTACCCTAGAAACACCTTTTAACGCTGTGTTCTATGATCCCATTTCTCAGAACAGGGAATGCAGGAAGCTGTGGGTGATTGTGATCAATCTCCAACAAAGACAATTTCTCAATTCTTGATCCCATTACAGTGGGATCAAGATATGAGGCATAGTTTAAAAGTCTATGATGCCTTTCTTCTCTCATCCCGTCAACAAGAATTTCAAAGGAGTAACACCTATACGTACATCTATCCTGCAAACAGTCCGCTAAATTTGTTTTGTTTTGCAGAATACTTACATTATAAAACGTTAAAGATGGTGCTAGTGTAGCACTGACAGAACAGGCTATACTAGAAAAGTGAATCAATGCTGCAGCAAATGCTCAAAGGCTCCATCCATTCTGGTCCAGATATTCATGAAGTATTTAAACACAGCTGAGCACTGTTTTAGGGCTCAAAGAACACCGTGGACTGGTAACCAAACTGCATGAGCCAGTGTGTCCAGAGTAATTTGCTGAACTTCTCCCTGCTACATTCAGCATTCAGATACAAGGGCAAGACAGGTCCGCCAACCAGAAAGTTGTTGCAAGTACCACAGTGTTACTACACCACTAGTAATTCTTTAAGCAACAGAAAAAATTCAGTTCACATTTGTGAAATTCACAAGAAAGGCAGACCAATTCAAGCTTTATACACTCTACAGAATTACGTATTTCTAAAGGAGGTTTTGACGCAAAAAATAAACACAGACAGCAAAAAGGATTGAGGCAGGTCATTCCTGAATTGAAGAGGGAAAAACAGACTGATGTAGTATGTATTCAGAGTTCCCCCTGAGAATGTCTGTTCAACGAACGGCATGTTCAGATGGGATAGTATAATGAACATTCTTATTTGATTAGGAAAGGTATGCTATGTGACATCCAAGAATGGAGGTGAGAATTCAAGTTGCAATTACATTTTCTTTTAGGTTTTCAATCAGAAATTCGTCAAGAGGAGGAATAGATAGTAATTACAAATTAGTTCATAAACCAGAGCCTGTAAACTGACACAAACAAACAATTTAAGGTTTCACCATCTAGTTCTCTTCCATTTTCTGGTGCACTGAAACAATTCAGACTGTTTTCCACATAGTTCACAAACCATATTATGTTTTTTATCAATGTTACTGGGTATTTTACCAAGCGGCTATATTCCAGAGCATTTCATTACAAACCGTGGTCACCAGTGTACCTGTTGCAGCTCTTGGCTTTACAGAACAGATCTGGTTATATCTCAACTTTCCACTGTAATCAAAAGAAATGACAAAACCTAATCTAACAACACAGTGTGACTGTTGTTAAATATATGAAGCTGAATACCTGTCCCCTGTGGTTGTAAGAGGTTTATGATAATAAGTGTTCCCCCCACTTCAATATACAAATAAAATAGGCTTCTTTTCAAAAGAAGTATCACACCTCTGTTATAAGGTAAAAGAAATGCAAGACAATATTTGTACTTACAAAACTGAAAAGGGATAATCTACTCCAAAGTAACAGGAAGATAATTAATATTACATTGATCAAGTTCTAAATTTACTGTCACTACTACAAGGCTCCAGGATTTTAAAAGTCTTTACACATCCCTTACACTAAGTCACATCCCTGATATATTATTAAACAGGATGCCCAAATTGCAATGATCAAATTGTAACATGCTGCTGTAGATTAAATTCAGTTTTTCACAGTTTTTGGTGCTAAATACATAATATGATGGGAGTTTTTTTGGTGAACGTCTATTCTTATGATCACATAATATTTTAAAACATAATCTTTTTGTAGTTTGAATACTTGCAACACAAAAAGAATATTGCTTTAAATGGAAGAAACCATGGTGAAAAATGCTCTCAGACTTAAGAAGTGGGTATTCAATGCTGCATTTATGTGGTGCCTAGGATTCTTGCATGTATCATAAAATGCTTGCAAAGTCTTTCATTTCACTATTTTACTTTCCTAAAAGCAGAGGTTTAGAACACAGAAACTACTGAAACATCTTTCCAATTTGCATTTTTCCTTGTCCAGTTTTAATCTACTTGAGCTAACACCACTGACTCAAATTCCTGTTTTTTATTCCCACCATGATACATTTACACAGATCAATTATAACCTCTCTGACACATATTATTTTCCCAAGATATAAAATCATCTTTTTTTCTTTATACAGAAAGCTATCTTTGGAAATGCTGTAGCTGCTAGTCTGAACTCCGAAACAAAGGTGGTCTGAACACCATACAGAAATCCAAACAGTCTCACCAGGTTCTCTTATAACAGCTTTTCCACTGCCCCTCCCTACTAAAAAAGCAGGTGATGGAATTACCTGAAAAAACAACCCACATTTTCTCTCACCCACATCACACCAGTCACTCTGTTACTGGACAATCAATTATTATAGGCTTTTCCTACCTTCTGAGATTTCCAACTGAGATCCCAAACTGTGACAATAAGGATTATGTTCTAATCATTCATGACTGAATCATACCTTATATTTCGTCCCATTTCAATTTCTCTAGTATATCAGTACTATATACCGATTCTGCTCAATACTGACAACGCCTTCAGCATAAGGCACAATCAATCACCTTGGATATGAATCCATTAATCCTAAAATACAGCATTTCTGTTTACAAATTAACTATAACCATTTGAAAAGCACACTGTAAAAGAAAAATGGCAGCTAATGTCTTACCTTGTCCTAAGAGCCACCCAAGCAGCATCAATGTCAGCATACAAATTCTTCTCTGTTGGCTTCCCAGAACTTGCACCATATCCAGAATAATCATATGAGAATATGTTGCAATTAATCCGTGAACCCAGCCCTATGTAAAAGCTGCTCATCTGACCTAGGTCAACGGCATTTCCATGTGAGAAGAGCAAAGTATACTTGGCGTTAGGTGAGCAACGCACAAACATACAGGCAATCCTGTTACCTTTACTTGTTCTAGTCATGAAGCATTCAATGGCATCTTTTTCTCTAGAAGAATACTGCCAGTCTGCTCGCTCTGAGAGATGTAAAGTCCAGCGACTACCACTCTCATCACACATCAGCGTATATGTGGGATCAGGAGGTAAGAATGCCAATTTGGAGGCAATTTTCCCTGGGCATGGTGGACAACAGAACAGGCAACACAGTTCACTAAAGGAAAGATTATTCATCTTCTAGTCTGAAACAGAAAGAGAAAATGGTATCAGTTTCTAGTTACAATCCTATATCAAAAATACAACTCCTGGAAAATGTAAATGTATCCTCTCCAGAAAATAATACATAATGTTAGTGGAAATATTGAACAAAACAGTTGTAAATATGTATGTAAATTTCCATATAATAGCTTACTTTATATTATTAGCTACTTTATAATAAGCACATTCAGGATGAGTGGTAACTCTATAGTCCTGCCAGATATTAAAACTAACATATGATTACGCAGGGAAAGAACAAGCATGAGTTCTGGAGTTTCTTTGGAGGAAATGAAGTTTCTTATCTTAAGCAATTATGAGAAGTGTTCACCTGTTGACAAACACATGTTATAAAGAAAAATTAAAATATATTGCAGTGTTTGCAGTAAACTAAGGCTATGCAAATCTTTGCAGTCAAAAATCACTACAATTTTTCCTAAATACAGAGAATATGTATTACAATCATGAATTATGGGTTCCTGCAAGCAGTATCAGCAGTATGAAAGGTTCCTGAAGGACAAAACTTAGAAGGCAGAACAAGATGTTTCTGCTAGCTTAGCAAACACTATAGTCCTTCAGCACACTAAAATCCATCCATAAATGCTTTCTTGCTCCACATACTGGCTGACAAATGTTTCCAAACCCTTCAAAGAAATTATTACCTAAGGTTTCCTGCACTGCACATAGGAGTTGGGTTTGTATTAATGATATGACTATTTCTACTCCATGCTTTAACAAAACCATCTCACACCATATGCTTTATCACAAGTATTTGGCAAATCAATAATCAAAACCACCAATTCAAAGCATTGTTTAATAGAATGGGGGCAGGAAAAAAGTAAATGCACATACACCCAAAGTAAGCTAGGCAAAGACATAGATGCCCTGAAAAGCAGGCATTGTGTCCTCAATTTACAGCTGGGAGAAGTGAGGGGGGGGGGGGGGGGGGGGAGGGCGGGAAATTCCTTTGTTGTGACAATACTTTTTCTCAGAGGTAGAAAAAGCGATGAAATCTGCCAAGAGCCATGCTGAAAACCAGCATAGCTAAGATAAGCATTTACACTACTTTACTTGTGTTAAGGCATCTGATGTTTCATGTCAACTTAAACAACTTTTCCATCCCAAATCTATCTACAGGTCTCAAGCACAGTTCCTACCAAGTCACTGCAAACAGAAATACAGTTTCATGTACCAGCTTTGACTGCTAGATCCAAGTTTACAAATGGGAAGAAAACAAGTTGATTTCTGATGACCACAGTCCCATGTCATTTCAGAAATACTTGGGTAATCCAACAATAAAATCTTACTGCTAACTGCAATACTTGGCAATATTTAGATCATATTTCAACGTGTGTCCTCTAACTTGTATAGTTTTCATGCCTGTATAAATTTCTCCCTAGAAAAGCTTCAAGGACATTGCTGTAAGAACTGCTGAATATAGATCACAGAACAGCTATCCGTATTTCGGACATGTGAATGGTCTCTTCCCTGTAGAGTCTGAACGCACACTGCATACAATGTTACATAGTGTACCTGTACACTAGTAAACACAGGCATAAGCAAGACAGTCTGGTAACAGCATGAGCATTCTTAGAATACTACTCCAGGGGTTTTGTGCCCTGCAAAAAATTTTTTGCCAAGGCTGCTACAGCCCAATGTTTTCTTCAAAACAGAGGGAAGTAAGTCTTAGATATGGGTGACCAACACTACCAATTTAGAAGAGATGGCAGGAAGGGTGTACTGATCACCTCCCACAAAAAGGCAGGGTGTCTCTTAAATGAAGGTCCTGAATAAACAGTATGTCTGCCAGCTAAAGAAACAACAATGACATGTTTTATGTAATCAGCACAAGTAGTCACTCAAATTTGGAATAGCTCATCCATTCCCTGTCAGGCGAGATTATCTGGACATTAAATTTAATTTTAATCTGCATGCCAGAAGAAGTAGAAGAGCTCTGTGGAAGAGCTCTAGGGATTGGATAAAGGCTTGGGATCTCTTAGGCACAGAAAAGACTCAAAACTTTTTTTTTTCTTCTTTACTTCTGTTATAGCTGTGAGTGTCAAAGGAGCCACCTCTTTCACCTCTACTTAGAAAATTCATGTTCACAGCCCAGAGAAACTGTTGTGATGCCTTAATAGTCCTTTTTTTGCAAAAAGTGCTTATGACCCAGTATTCAACTGCACTTCTATTTATAGCAGAAACTATTAAACTGATCTGTTCTGAGTAAGTTTTCTCACCTTTTCAGAGAAGCTGAAAGCCAAAGCTAGATACTACAACTTATTCTAGGGGTGGGGGTGGAAATAATACTATTTTATGTGTAAAATTTAGAAGAATACACACCTCCAAGATCAAGGTATAAATAGCCTGTTCCGCCCAGGAACAGCAGACTGCACTCTATTCCAGCATATGATAGCTATAGAATTTCTTACTTGCTTCCCAATCAACTTGTCAGAAAAAATTAAAACCGGATTTTACATTATTTATAACTATAAACAGCACAGCAACACTATAATATGATCTCACTCAGAAGATATTTGCTATTTTTCAAAGTTATTTCAGAAGACTGGAAGCTGGCCTGTAGAAACCACACACAGGGTAGTACT
Source organism: Falco cherrug (assembly GCF_023634085.1). NCBI lineage: Eukaryota > Metazoa > Chordata > Aves > Falconiformes > Falconidae > Falco > Falco cherrug. The sequence goes on along the minus strand of NC_073720.1, from coordinate 39,712,309 downwards.
GCAGCAACCACAGTTAATCAGCTGAGGTGGTACTGTGCCCCAAGACAGCTTAAACGTGCTAAAAATGGGCTGTTGCCACATATGTCAAATTATGCTTAAGACCATGGCTAAAGTATTATTTCTGCCCTATACCACACTGTAATGTTGACTTTATATAATGTGCATTTAATCCAATGGAAACTGCCTACCGAAACTAAAGATTCTGATTCCAGGGCTGTTCTCCATCTAAATCATTGGTAGCAACAACTGTTTTCTTTAAAATAAGTAATTGCTACTTTCTTCACTCAGAAGACCCAAGAAAGGCAGCAGATCGCCAGCACCACTAACTGAACAAATCTGACACAAAACACCTACTGAACTTCCTCAGGAGGATACCTTCAACTAAATGCAAACAATGTTTCCATTATACTGAAACCGGTTTGTCATTCATTGTATTCATGAGTATGTTCTTAACCTCCGGATCTGGAATGGAACCAGGATGTAAGAGAGTCCCCAGGGTGTACAGAGTAATTCTCATATCACTGTTTATAAGTTCAACTGAATCAGCATTTCAGCTTAGTAGTTACCCACCAGATGTCATAACTTAACTTCAACTAAACAGGCATTATCTTTCCTCAAAAGGTATACTGCTCAGATACTTCAATGATGAAAAACTTAACGTTACCCCCTACACTAGTGGTTTTTTTAACGTTCAAAAACATGTAATCTGGTTTCCTAATGGTTTCAGCCAGAAATTATTACAGTAAAAATTACAAGAAAAGTTACAAAATCTCCTTCATTTAGCATCACTCAGACTTGGTAAAAGCTTTGGAGATCAATAACTGGTCTCTTAACAGTGTTAAGTCTAAAATACAATTTACAGAAAGTAACCATGGTATCACAAGTGATAGTTGCATTATCACTCTAGTAACAAATGGGCTTGATGTATGCCTTATCTGGAGTCTTACTGAAACCTGAACAAAACCAACACAAATTACCTTAAGCATACAGTACCACAAGTACAGATTAATAACTTCAACAGGACTCATTTGCCTAAAATATGTTGTGAATACCAAAGCTATAGTCTAACACCTTCTGAGCATGTATGATGTAAATCTCTGTGCTCATTACAGTAGCATCAGATGCAGAGATCAACACAACCCAATAACATAACTATGTCACCTATTTGTCATTTCAGTATTAATAAAGAAGCCAGTGCTGTTCTGCAAACACAGTTCCTAATGCTGGTAAAATTACTAACAACAAAAAGAATATAGGAAGAGAAATATATATATCCTTTAAAATTATACTGCATTTTTCATACAAATTAAGTAGGAAAAATCTGTGGAAAAAAACCTCAGTAAAACTGATTAACTTCTACTACTGCACCAAGAAAGAATAAGAAATAAAAACAGACCCAAGTGGTGTCACCTACCGCTTTTGGGATAGCTTTTAAAAGAAAAGCCAGATCATTTTATCAAATCTATCTCTAACTTTCTGGTGAATAAAAAAGTGACAGAAAATGACAGATGTAAAACTGTCCACAGGTTGTAATTTCAATCCATTATTTGGCAATTAACATTTTCCTTAAGGCTGACATAAAGGGAGGGGGGGAAGTCTATCTAAACTTAAAGCACACCTCAACTATTTCTCTTGTGATTCCTATGATAACACAAAAGTAGTGCTTTCATATAAGCAATTATTCCTGTCCTCCTCTCTCTGCAAATCTTAACAAGAAAGTGGCTCCTTTATTCACATCTTTGATTACTTCACTACATTTTAGCCTCAAAAGCCCAACCCTTGCAAACACTTATCTAGAAAGCTTTTATTTACACTAAATTATTCTAATTGTATATTTAAGTTAAATTACCCATTTCATAGCAGCTATTCACAAGAACAAAGTCAAACTTAAATATAGCTGCTGGTTTGTAAATTTTAGTGCTGTTCTAACTGTAACAGGCAAGGTATTAAAATTATTGGGTTTTTTGTTTGTTCAGGTGTGGTTTTGTTTGTTTTAACTCATCATTTTTCTTTACACACTGCTGAAATAAGAAACTGAAGTAGTTTCCCTCACCCTTTCATTGAATGCAATGCAATGAAAACTTGAATTCAAGCCTCTGCTGAAGCACCCATATTTATTTCAGCATTTGCATTACATTAAAAATGAAACAGAAGGGTATGGACACCCTCCCAGTACTTCAACAACTAGAGCAGCAAAATATTTAAAAAAAAAAAAATACTCAGTGTCCAATTAAGTATTATCTAAAAGGATTAAACTAATAGAATTATTAGAGAAGAATACACAGTAGGTCCAGAAAGAAAACCAAAGGAAGTCTGTTCTGTAATGAAAAAGCCAAACCAAGAAATACTGTTAAGTAACTCTAAGGTAGCTTCCAAAGAGCAAAGCAACCTACGTAAAAACAGAAAAGCTGGACAGGGCCAAAACTTCATTTGGTTGGTTTGATTTTAAACAAACACCTTACTATTCCCACAAATCCTAGCAATACTGTAAAGCTTAACTGGTATATGGAGACATACTTCTGGTTACTTCGTATACTTCAAAACCTAATGACACAGTTGAAAAAAGAAAGGGAATGCAAGAAACACCAGGTGAAAAATCTAGCCATTCCTCCTGCCCTAAAGCACAAACCAACCCTCCACAGATCTCAGGTATACCTGACAGCTGTGGGATTAAGTCGGGTTACATAATGTTTTGCGTACTCCAAGGAAGACTGCGCCCGGGAACTGCTCTGCTAAAATCACCCGCAAGCCGACAGGTGCCGAAGCCCCCATCGCACTCCTGCCACACCCGTCTAGTGCTTCACTGCACCAGCCGGTCAATCGCTAACAAACAGCTATGCTTTTTTTTAAGATGGTACTGTTTTGTGTTCTTGCAGTCATGTATTTTCTAGCTACCTTCTGGTCAAATATTTTAAACTTACAAATCAATAATAACCGAGGGCAGCGTCGTCCCACCATCAACAGCAGAAGCTGAAGGAATACGTTAAACCAGGCTCGGGACAACTACAGGAACTCTTCAGGTGTCTGTATCTGAAAAGGACCTCGCAGAAGCCAGCACCGCTGACACGGCGGCGCTACTCGGAGCCGCGAAAACCCTGAACTCCACAGGCGTTTAAACAGCCAGCGTGCCCGTTCCCCGAACAAAGCCGTCCGCGGCGAGGCCACGGAGATGGAGCCCCGGGACAGACCGCCGCCAGCACCCCGCGCCTGTCAGGCAGGCGGGCACCCAGGGGCGCCGGGGGCGGCAGGGCAGAGGCCCCAAGCCCACGGCCGGGACGCGGGCGGAGAGTGGGGTCGCCGAGGCCGACATCCACCTGCCCGGCTCGGGTCGAAGAGCCGAACCGCCGCCTCCCTCACCGAGAAAAAGCCGGTGCCCGCCGCGGCCCTTCCTCCTGCCCCGCGCCACAGCCGCGGCAGAGGGGCCGCCACACCCGCGCCCCGGCCGGAGGAGCAGGACCGCGGGCAGGTGAGGGGCGTAGCGGGGCGGCCGGACCTGCGCAGGGGCCAGCGCGCCGCCACACCTCGGAAGCGGATCCTCGAGCCGCAGCCCCGCCGCCAGCGCCGAGCCGGTGCCGCGCCGGCTGCACCCCGCCCCCTCGTCGCGACCCGTCCGGCCCGGCCCCCCCGCTGCCAGGGCAAGAAGCGCCCATACCTGCACCCGGCACTCCGCTAGCGGCAGCGGGCCCCGCTCTCCTGACCGCCGCCGCCCGGACGCCGGGCCGGCGGGGGGGAGGGGTGCCGGTTGTGCTGAGTAACGGCGCGGCGGCGGGAGGCCGTCAGCGCCCCGGCCCCGGCCGGCGGCCGCAGGTCCGCAGCCGCGCTCCGCGGCGGAGAACGCACGGCCCCCGCAGAGCGGCTCCCCGCGCGGCCTAGGGGCGCGGCGCCAGCCTCACCTCGCTGAGCGACTGCATCGGAGCCAGCGGCTGCCTCGGCGGCCGAGGGGGCGGCGGGCGGGGCGGGACCGGCCGCCGGCTGCAGAGCGCCAATGGGGGCGCACCCCGCGGCGCGGCTCCGACCACTGAGGCTCCGCCTGGAGGCGGGTGGGCGGGAGGCAGCGAACCGCCACGGGCGGGGACGTTACCCCGCCGCTCGTCATTGGCCCGGGGCCGGCGGCGGGGCCGCGGAAGGGCGCGGAGCGGTTCCGGGGCAGGTGTCGCCGGCGGCGGCGGCCTCCCGCGGGATGAGCTCGGAGAGGGGGAACGTGTCGCGCACGCGGCCCCAGCGCTACCAGAACGCGCGCGCCTTCAGGAACGACAAGTACGACAAGAGCGCGCGACTCAAGGTAGGCGGTGGGGCGGCCCCGCCCCCTCCCCCCCGCCGCCGGCAGAGCGCCGGGCCTGGCCCGCCTGGCGAGTGGCGGCGGCAGGGGCGAGCCCCCGTGAGGCGGCCGAAGGCCTTTGGCGCCCATGGGTGCCGAGCGTGTAGACAGGTGCCTCTGCTGGCTGCGCGGGTGCTGCTGTAGCCATGGGCTGTCCCTGCGCAGCCTTCAGCTAGAAGGTCTGGAAGAGCTTGGGGACCGCGAACGGAGTCATACCGCAGTGGAAGCCGGGAGAACTTCATTGTGGCGGCGGAGAAGCCTTTGGCCCAGCTCTGTCCAAAGGGTGCACTGGGGTATTAAGGGCGCGATTCGCCGTTTCAGGCAGTAGTCACCTGGCCCCGCGTCCGAGGCTGTTGTGTGAGGAAATATGTTGTGTGATACTTGAATCATCTATGGTGTGAAAGGCCCTTGTTAAGCCAGAGAATTATTAAGAGGAAGACTGAAACAAAGCATTCACTTTTGTGGAGTTAGTGCAATAAATAAACGTGTTGCCCATGCGACTTGCTGGGAGGCATTGGGTCTTCTCAAAGTTGGTGACTGCGTGGCCTTGCTTCAGGCACCTTAACGTTCTCAGAATTTAATTTGAACAACTCCCCCCATCATCTATGGAAATAGCAAATTTCACTTTGCAGCTTTTGAGACAACTTTAAAAAGAGATGTTTGCTTTAAGGCTTTGAAGAGATCATACAGGCATTTCTGAGTAGTTGCACAGAACAGTGTCCTCACCCATTTTATCAGTGCTTTTGCTACACACATTATCATATTTTTGCAGTATTGTTACAAAAGACCATTTTTGGGGTGGGGTTCTTTTGTTTCTAAGCAAGAAGGAAATGGTTTACAACATATTCTTGGAAGATGCTCTATGCTTGTAGCTGTGGTAACATAATAGCAGTGCAGAAGAGGATGAAGACCAAGCAGTGTGCCTCAGCAGTAACAACACGGAAGTGGGATGTTTTCTCTTACAAGCTAAACTGAAAGAGGTGAATAAAACAAAACACAAGGTAGGCGTTCCAGAAGAGGCTTGTCTGGTGCTATTGCTGTTGTGTCAGTTTCCCTTTAATTGAACCTGAACTGTGTTGTCAGAAGGAACTGAGAGGAGGGGGAGAACTTGGGGGGGTTGTGTGTTTTTGTTTGTTTGCTTGTGTCCTTTTTTTTTAAGATGATGTAGGACTGGTTCTGCAAGTTGAATAGGCTGCTTTCCCAGGGCTCTAAGCCGTGCCACTGTTATTGTGTGAGTCACTGCATGATCCCTGATAGGAGAGTATTTTCCTGTCTGACTTCTACACACATATATACACAAAAATATCCTAGAGAGTCGATCTATCCGAAAAGTCTTCAAAGAGAAACTGAATTCTGACATCAGTTTTGTAACTGAAGTAATCACTTTAATACCCACGTGTCTGTTTTTCTTCCCTTTTTAATATTTTATATCATATAGAACTGGCTAAACAGTATGATACACTCAAATATTTTTTTTAAAGCTTTTGAATGTTGCCAGGATTCACTGTGGGTATTAGCTGTGATATGGGACTGTGTCATTTTTCTTTCTGTTTCAAGTCAATGATTCCTCTTCTCTCTGTGCCTGCCAGTTCATGGAGATGGCTGAACACAGGTTAAAAGGTTCTTGAAGAAGGTGCTTCTTATTACGGGGTTAGACAGTGTATGGTAAAGGGAAAGGATGCATTTTTATTTTGGTGTGCCATCATGTATGAATTCAAGTGCTAAGGGATACACAGGGGTCTTTATAATGATGACTAGGCCTAATTTTGCTATTTGGGAAATTTAGAAAAGTTAAACTAACAAAGATTAAGTGGTGATTAATGTCATAGTTTAGATACAGACTATGCTGAATGCTGACAGTTTTGCATCTCTGTCTTGTGATCAGACGCACCACGTTTGAGGTGTGTTGAGGGAAAGAAGAAATAGTAGCAATTTGATCACAGGGAGTAGGGCATTCTTCCTTTCCACTTTTCACTAGCTCATTAGACCAGAAGAATGCTCAGAGCTGCTGAAAGGGGGTTGATGTCCTCTAAATCACTGCTAAATTTTTTTTTTGTGAGGTATTTGGCCTATCTTTGACTACTGTTATACACTGTCCGATGCAATACTATCTTGAAAGGCTGCAGAATGCCTTTCAGCTTAAACTTGGTATCCTGCTGCATTTGTGTGCTGAATTAACAATGCTGAATATTAACTACAGTTGCTTCCTGTTGTACTGTGGCTGGCATTGAGGTAGTTATTTTCAGTGTTATTTCTGCTTGTCTCAGTGAAACAGTATCTGCAGAGGAAATTGATCTAATAGTGTTTTGACTTTTCTCTGCCGGCAGTCATTATCCAGTTGTTTTTGCGTTTTTTTAAAACTCTCTGTCTGACAGTGACCTTGGTATCCATTTTCTAATCTTAAAGACCATGGAGCTGATTACTTACAGAACATGCTGAAAGATCCATCTGTCTTTCCTCTGATGATTGGTCTTTACTACAACATTTTCTGGGTTAAGCTAGTTGAAGTGAAACACCCTTTCAGCAGAGTACACTGCCTCTGTTCTGTATTTGGGTAACTGCCTACAACAGTGCTGGAAGAGCTTGCATCCTAGAATGAATGGAAGAAGGAAGAGCCAGGACAGGGCAAGACACAGTGTGTTGTTAGTTACTGAATCTTAGAATTTGTTTATGAGTGCTTGCTTTACATAGCATATTCCAGAACAGCTGTTTGCAGCACTGAACTGAGGAATATACATTATGTTATATGAATATGCATTTTATGTAAAGTACATTACGTAAGTCAGCATGGAAGCTGGAGTATTTCTAGAGATGAAAGCAAATACTATTCAGTGAGAACATTTAGAACTTCATTGTAATAAGATGGTAAACCACAGAGTGATTCATATTTGCACCCAAATGACTGATCTGTTTCTCCATTTCTTTCCTCTCATTAAGTACACCCCAGATGATAATCCACATTTCCATAAATTTCAGAGGTTATTAACTCTGAACCTCAGCTTTACCATAGTGTTGATGTCAGCTACTTATTCAGCTGGCTGTATGGATAAAGAACTTGTTTTGGTGGAGATGCTGGTCAAGACTATGGGAAGGCAGTAGGAACAGAACAGGTGAATACAGAGTTTAAGAGTCTGTGATAATGACTTGAAGCTCAGAGGGGAATAAAACAGATAACAGTAGTGGAGTTTGGTTAGTTTCTGTCCTTGCTGAGAGTACCTTGGTAGGCTTAACTCCATTCTCCAGCCACACTTCTTACTCTGGGTTCAGATGTGCGTTCAGGTCTGGGCTGTAGCCCTTCATGTACGGAGAAGAGCAGGCATAAGTCCACGTTCTGGACTCTAACCTAGCTTGGCGGGGACAGGGTGGTGGGGAGGGAGACAGAGGGTGTATGTGTGTTTTCAGTTCTTTGTGGGGAAGCAGATGGGAGTTGGCTGTTGGTTCTTCCAAGTGTGTACATTCTCTTGCTGGTTACTTGCATGTTTTCAGATCCATGTGACTGATCTGAAAAAGGCCAAACATCTTAATCTCCAAGATGGCCATTTGGAATTTGGCTTAGACAAAACTTTAGATTTCATGTGTTTTAAAGTCCACAGCAATAAAACATGAAAGGGCCTTAAGTGACTGGTATGGATGAAAGGATGACTTCAAGGCTTTGGTTAAAATGTTAAATGTACTTGTTTCTAAAAAGAGATGAGAAAATATCTGTGTAGGAAATGGAACTTAAAGTGATACTGCTAATAATATGTGAGCAAGTTTAGCTCTTTGATTTAAGGCTATGAAATGTAGTTACTCAGAAATGCTGCATTCAGCCTTGTTGACTGAAGCAGTACCACCTGTGCTTCTGACAAGGAAGTTCATGGATGGCATTGACATTGCATTCATTTACAGCAGAACAGACTGCTGATGTGTGCTCAGTAGTAGGAGTCTGATTTCAATAGAGTAAATCAAAATGCCCATAGGTTCACACATAATTAGAAACTTCCAAACAGTGAAGCTTCTTTGAAACCCCATCATTACATCTTGCTTGTGAGTGCTTTAATACTAACTTAAGCCAAGGATTATTCTGTGTGCCAAGCTAGTAGGTGTAGGTGCATTTGTTTACTTTAATACGTTCTGAACTGTTTTTGGCGGGTTGTTAAATGATTAAATACTGGGTTATGTGAGCATACAGCAAATGCTGTTTCATTAATGCAGTTGACCTGACAGTGTGTATATAATATGCACATGGAATATTTCCTGACTATATACTTTAAGACTGTTTGTGTATGTCTGTATTGCATAACTGCAATTTCTCTGGAGAATATATAGGCATACTGTAAGAATGAGTTGCACTTATTCTTAGAGGGAAGTATGGCAAAAGAAAAGAGGAAAGAGCTATTGACTGAAACAGGGAAATATGCTTAAAAAAAAAAAACAAACCACAGAGAAAACTGCTGTGACAGGAACAGGCTGTAGTACTTCTTGCACGAAGAAATCCATTGCAAACCGCAAGCACTGTTACCTCTTTGCATATGAGAGCTAACTAACTGCGTAAAAACTGGGTAGAAAAGTTGGAAAGGAATAATGAAGTTGACAAGCTTTGTTCATGTCTTTGTGGGGGTTGTTGGGGGTTTTTTGTACCCTTAAAGGAAAGCAAGCTATTAAATGGACAAAATGAAGAAAACAGAAATATATGAGAGTTTAAACAATACACAAAACTTACGAAGAAGTGAATATTAATTGGAAAAGTAAGCAACAGAGTGATTTCTTTGATTTAACTAGTAACTTCCCCATTCTGACTGGGAATTGGAACACTGGGAAAGTTTCTCTTCCAGTCTGTTAGGACAACTTACTCTCTTGTGTTCTTTGGTGATTTCAAAAATAATAATAATAATAAAAAAAAAGCTTATCCAGATCTTTAATTAGGGACAGCTTTCTTTGCTTCTTCAAGTGTGCGCTGCTTTTGAGAATGATATGAAACTTTTTTTTGACAGAGGAAATGTTGAAATCAGTGTAGAAAACCACAGTAAATTATCAACTTGGTTTAGTAATAGAAACATTTAAATAGCAGGCATTTCTTTTTTTGAGCAGGATAAACTTAGAAGGCGAACACAAGGCAAGGTTAAACTTGTGAATCTCCCTGCTTGCCTGCTTTACATCAATCCATCATTCTCTATTGATGTTCTAAATCAACAGCCTGGTAAATGGATTGTAGAGTCATAGTCTGTCTCATATTCAGTGTGCTGAGCCAATGATTAACTACACCACCCCATACCTGAAGTGCCAACATCAAGTGAAAAATACAGGAAATTGCTGAAGGGGAGGAAGAGACTGTGCTGTATGTGTGCCTGTTAGAAGGAGAAAATTAGATCTTAAAAGCTGTCCTCTTCCAGTTGTTACCTTCTGAGCAGATACCATGAGGTTTCTTTGAGTTGCTGGGTAAGATTTGTTGTCCTGCAGGTGACTAAGTTGAAAAGTCCAGGCTTCTTTATGCCTGGATCAGTAACTTCAGTTAGGTGTAAATGTGATGTTAATAGCTACAATGTAATTTGGTGTGAAAAGACTCTTAGGCGGCATTTTGGTTGATGTTCTCTATCTTTGCACTGGATATTTGAAGTGTTGCTGATCATACCAAGAAAACAGAACAGTTCAAGAAGTAATCAAATACAAAGACGAGCTCTAATAGAGATTTGTTACCTTTATGTGGATAATGTGATTGTTGCTACACAACTGAATTACAGTAACTTTCTTTTCCCTTACTTTAGAGATTCTTGGGTGTTACTTGTCTTCTAAAGACCTTGTTCAGTGGTGAAACAATGTTTTAGTATCGAGGAGGACTAATCTTTAGGTTGAGGGCATCAGATAAGATGGCAGGGCTTTGTTATTTGAAGCAGAGGTGAAGGAAGTCCCAGTAATTTATGCCACATGACTAGTCCCTTGGCCTTGCTGTGAGATTATGTTTTCATGCAAAGACCTATACTATGAGTAACATGAAAAGGCATCTTTGGCATTTGGAATGGCCTTCATTTTAGTTTGTCTGGCAGAAATAAATAAAAAAAGAAATTCATCACCATATGATTGTTGTCTATTCTGGAGCCAGGTGATAAGCATATTGGGATGGGGAAGAAGCTCCATTAATAATGATTATGCATATTTCCTTGTTCCATGGCAAATATTTAGCAGAATTTGTAATAGGCTGCCTGTTTGACAAACTCTGGATTTCCCTCAGGTGAGGGGTGAATGTAGTTCCTATTTTGTTCTTCTGCACTGTTTATGCCACATGCAGCCCTGAATGTGGCCTCTTGCATTCCAAGTGCATTACGCATTGCTGAGCCTGTCCCCAGCTATCATGTCAGGACATATTATGGGGAACAAGGTAGTTTTCAGCAAGCAAGCTAACTCCCTTTGAGAGAAAACAAGCTGTTTTCAGCTTGAATTGTTGCAGTCTTTTGACATTTATTAGGTTCTACCTTAGCGGTACTAGAAATGGTTGATAACAGGAAAGAATACCCGGGAATACAATTTACAGTGTTTGTGTCTTTCTCCCCTCCTGCATTACTAATTAATGTAAATCAGGAGAGTGAGAGGAAGAACTGGGAAGTTTAGGCTAATCTGCTGGTGATTAGAAGCTTATTCAGACTATATGCTTGGAGCCTTACTTTGTGCTAGTCAAGCACTGAAAAGCAGGCTTATCTTCAAATAGCATGAATTTTGAAAGAATGAACAGTCAGTGCTGCCAGTAGTTTGAATTACCAGCCCTTTAACAGATACCTGCTGAGAACTTACCAATTGTTTTCTTCTCTCAGAAAGTTTCCACATTAGCCAAATGTCTGTGTTTCCTGGAAAATTTAATTCATAATGCATAGCTGACATCAGAACCACAGCTTTCAGTATTCAAGCATTCTGCAAAACCTTGTTTCGTTTGGGAAGAAGTTTACTGTCTTATTGCACCACACCTTCAGTTAACCTCATCATGGGAAAAATACTGAATGGTTGAAGTTCAGTAAAAATGAAAACAATGGAAACCAAGTCCTATAATATAGTGTAACTTATAAGCAGCATTTGCTGTGCCGCATACATTTTTCAGAATAAATAAACAGAGTAAGATAATGCATTTTTAAAGCTAGGCTTGTTCTTTTGTCTAATGTATTGAAGTAAAACTTTGTGGAGTAGTAAGAAGCTCTTCTGGGTTATACAAACAGGAAATTGTCTCAGAAGCTCCTTCATGCATAGAATAACTTTTCAGTTTATTTGTAAAAAAACAACATAAACTCTAATTCCAATTAATGCAGAACCTATTCCAATGAACTTGTAGGTATTCTAGGAAATACATGTGTCTTTTGGTACAGGAGCCATTTTTAAGCTGTCTTTAAAAAAAGGCACAATAGAATTTTTTTGGCTGTATGTATTTTCTTTAATAATGAAATTTCCGTTTTTGAGGTTCCGGATGAATATGCACAATTGTGTGATTGATAAAGTTACTGCTGGCGTTTTTATATGGAGAAGAAATAAAAAGTAAGCTGAATGTACAAGTATATGTTGTTGATTATTTAAGGCAACAGTGTGGTTTGTTACTACTTCCCATCTCAGAATAACTTCTCTTGTGCAGATAGTACTGGCCTGTTGAGATTTTGTATTTCTAAGCAAACTAAACACAAAATGTTGTAGAAGATCGTAAGGGAAACTTTGCATTTCTTGAAAATATACTATAGTTTCAAAGACTATTTTAAGGATTTTATCTTAAGTAATTGAGAGCAGAAGTGTGTTACTTTTTCATAAAGGAAGTTTATGATAAAAGAGACATTGAATGATTTGACTGCAAATAATGTGTGGATTCTACTTCTTTGTGACCTGAGAAAAAATCCTGAGACTACTTAAAGTATGTAGTGTAATAGTAGCTTGAGCAATAATGAGTTAAATGTTGTTTTGCAAGTTGTCTTCTTTCGATGAAAACTGCTTATTTCAGGGCTTATTTCTACTTAAATCTGTTTTGTAAAATCTCTAGAGATGAAAAAATAATAATGAAATGTCTATAGTAATCTATTATCAACAATATAATAACATAAATAAGTAGTACTTATAACAATGTTAAATTATGATGATTATGATAATAATAATAATCATGAAGACCACCTTGAGGCAGAAGACTACCTCAGCACTATTTCCACTGAAGAAAATTGTTAGTAAATGTATATGAAATGCTAATGTTCTATCAAACAAACATCGTTCTAAATACTGTATTAATCACATGATGGGTGGAAATGCTTTCTACCAAGGTAATACTCATAAAAGTAGGAAATCATTAAAGTATTCTTATTTTATTTTTTTATTTATTTGTTCAGAAAATAAATGCTAAGCTTCATGATGGAGTGTGCCAGCATTGCAAAGGTGTCTTGGAGTGGCGAGTAAAATTCAGCAAGTACAAACTACTGTCACAGCCTAAAAAATGGTGAGTCAAGGTATTTTGTCTTAATCACTGATAGTGTCATTTGTGAACTTTGGAAAATATTTTAGTTTTGGAAATTCATGAGCGGTAGCTGCTAGTATATGACATTTTAAAATTTGGAGACAGCAATGACAATATATTTGTAGTGTTATTTTTCTAATTCATTAGTCTTTTAAACTTGAAAAAAAAAATACAATGGAAAAGCAACTGCTTCCCTCTTTGCTGTTAAAATGCTTGAACTGTGGACATCTGTTTCCAAACCCAGCAGTGTGTTCTCCTGAACAAAAAGCCAAACCCAAACCAGTTGTAACACTATTTTCTAAGGCCTTGTTGCAAGTCAATATTAGAGGAATGTGCACATTTCTTAACTTTTGTAGTTCACAAAGGCTATCTAGTAGAGAAATGAGGAGAGGAAGGCTTTAGTTTTGTGTCATATCAAAATTCATCAGCAACGCTGTTCTCAGCATTACTGAGGCTTCAATTAATAAAAAAAGTTTACAGTACATGCATTTCATTACGTCTTGGCATGTTCTCTCATTTTGTGTATTAAACTGTAATCCTGAATATTAAATGTTTAGCATTATTTGCATACAGTTCTGTATTAGGTATTTTTGGATAAGTACATAACAAAGGTGATAAATATCTTAAAATAATATATAGGTTTGTGATCGGTTAATGTTTTGAAGTGGATACTGTCTTACTTCCTCCTTACTTGCTCAGCTGCGGAGTTCCTTACCTCTGTGGCAGCAGAGGCAGCCAGTGTTTCAACAGTGAAACTTTGAAACTGTAACTGGGCTGTGGTGTATAATTCAGCCAGCTTTGTCAGAGTAGTTTGCGTAGTTTGCTCTGTGTTTGTCTTCTCACTTAGATACTTCTGAAATACTCTACAAACTGCTTGAAGAGGTTGTATGTGTGCAGTTCCCCGAATGATAGTGTATTATATTTTGATTTTCAGTAGGTTAAAAGGGAAGGAATATTTCTTGATATTATCCCCTACTTGTGAGAAGTTTTACTTTTTCATAGGTAAAATGATATGCAACAAGTATTTTGGTTTCAGTAAACAACTTGACCCTTTCATGTAAAAAATTTTTTTTGGATTACATATAAGTCTTACTGGTTCTGCGCATAAACATTCTCGGTTCTGTTCACCACAGATAAAGTTGGGATTTGTCTTTTTTAACTTCTTCTCAAATGACTGTGAGCATCCTGTTTAAAAGTAATGATCTGTAACAAATCGTGTGGTAGTGGATCTGGTTCTTTTGCCTCTTCTCTGCTTAATCTGAAAGGAAAAAAGCATGTAAATCGGAGGAGCATTGGAAATAGGGAAAGTGGCATTGTGGGGCAGCTGCTTATGACAGAATAGGTGATGTTTTCTGTCATATTTTTGAACAAGTAAATTGGGCTGCAGACCCTTGTAGCTCTACAAGTGGTGGTTTCTAGTTCAGCCTACAGAAGTACAATGGCCGAGTGGGCTGCTGTTCTAAAAGGACAGGACTATAAAGATTTTCAGTGGGTGAAGCTTCTAGGTAAAGTAAACACATTATAGACATTAAAAATGTGACTCCATGGAAAAAAATTAATTCTTCAGACAGTGAGAATGGAGAACTTTTCTGTACCTCAGCTTATTTTTAGGTTTTTAACATCTTCAAAACTAGGATTGTAAGTACCACCACGAGTTATCCCTACTTTGCTTTTATTTCAAGCATTTAATTATTAAAAATTAAACTATTTTAAAAAAAGTCTATCCACCTTGCCTTGATAGTGCCCCTATTTGGTGGGAAGAGCTGTAGATGGGTTTTTTTATATTAATTCGACTGAGCATAGAAGAAAGAAAAAAGAAAATCAAAACCCCAAACTATTTCCATTGACATATACCTGTAGGTTTTCCTGGGGGAGGGAGAAGACCAGAAACACTAGGCAGTTCAGACTTTGCTTTTGTCAAATGTGTCCTACAGCAGTTTTTGTACCTATCCGATTCCTTAAGGGGCTGTAAAATCACATCTTAATGAAAGCTCAGCAGAGTCTAGATGAAGATAATAAGGAGAAGGCATTAGTGCTTAGGAACGGGATTTGAGAAAGCAAGTAAAAATTCTGTTTCACTAGATGCTAGTTAGTGCATCTGTCCTTATAAGGCATGCATAATCACCTGGATAATTTTCTTCAGCCTGTTTTAGCCATGTCTGCAAATCCACCGCTCAGAACTGTATGCTAAATCTTTCCTGACAAGGACTTCTAGTGCCTGAGGAACCGAGAACGAGTGACTTTTAGGGCAGCTGCATTACATGGGATATATAGTTCCCGGTTCTGTTCTCCAAAAATACAGGGCTTTAGAATGTCAGCTGAATGTTAAGCCATAGCATTTTAGAAATGACTTAATCTACAGAGTTTTGTCATATTTTGAAAAAGAACAGGCAAAAACCTCTATGTAATTAGCTTGGGTTTGTTCAGAATACATTTCTGTGCAGGCTTATGTTCATAGAAAGCAAAGGCTCTGTTTGTAGTCATGAGAAGTTCTAGAGGAAGACATCATAGTGTTTGAATTGAAAGCTTTTAATTTGTAAAATGCATATGCCTTTTTATACTATATTCTTATTTTCTTTTATTCTTAAACCAGAAGAAGTTATGTAGCTTTTAAACTAAAACTACCTACTGAAATGGGTGGAAGGGTTTCTTTTGTCACTGTGAATAGAAAAATTCTTGATTTTATGTTTCTTCTTAAGTTCTTGTTTTAATAATTCTTCAAAAGTTAAAGGGGAGGGAAGGCAGGCAATGATTTTGATAGTGCTGCTTGTTAAAACACAGATTGTTTCATGTGAGACTGGCCAATAACATGTTGTTCCTCTTTTGAAGAATATGTCTGTTGTCTTTGAACACGGAATGTTTAGTAAGTTTCCACAAATACTTTTTTAATCATGTTTTCTTTTTGTTCACAGTGTGAAGTGCCTCCAGAAGACTGTAAAAGATCCTTACCATATGATTTGTCGACCATGCGCGGGTAAACTAGAAATTTGTGCTAAATGTGGAAAAGAAGAAGAAATAGTAATTCCGTAAGTAACTCATAGGTTACATAGGTTACAAGTACTGCACTTCCCCTTTATTAAAGCTTGTTTGGAAACTGCCAAGAGGCTGTGATACTTCATGCCATATTCTGAATAATCCTGATAGAAATCAGCTGGAGTCATTACCCTCACTTTCTTCTGCTGAAAACTGGGAGTGAAATACCTATTGATGTTAGTGGGGCTGGGCCAAAATAAGTCTTACTTGTGTAAGACACTTTAATACTAAATGGTAAATTGCCTATTTTCCTTAGGAACAAAGCACTTCAAAATAGTTTTCAGCATAGAACACCATAAAATATGCATAAGCCAAGTTACTGTTTGCATTTTGCCTGTCATTTGATGATTCAGTTACTAATGAACAGAAAAACTAAAAAAAGGGCTGATACACTGAGCACAGTTGCCATTGTCTATTTAGCAGGCTTTTGGTTTTTTAATTATTTTAATAAAGTTCTCTCTTTATTGGGTATTCTATATTAATTTACTAGTTCATGACAACTGGCCAGCAGTTGTGTCATTGGTCAAACTGTCATATATGTTTCTTTTTCTTCACAGACTCTTTCCTTTACTGTCTTTTATATCTTTCTTATCTATCCTTAATAGAATATTCTACCCTCAATCTCATTCTTGTTTAAAAGAAAAAGAAATTCTAGAAGCAGTTGATGATAACATCCTCTTGCTTTCTGCAGGATCGATAAAGGAAAAGACAGAACTGAGAGTGTGACTATGAAAAGTGGCCAGGAGAGCAGTGGATTGGACAATGAGCTGGATTTTGATACAAACTTCAGTAGTACAGACAGTGATGAGGATTCTGATGTGCTTGAAGAACAACTTAAAAGTATGAATTTTGAAAGGACAGAGATCTAAAAGGTTGAGTTTATATGAGAAACTACGCAGTCAGAAGTGGTAAACAACTGTTCAGAAGACCTGATTTGACATCTAAGGTCCTTGCGTATAGATGTTGCGTATAGATTGTACAAATAAATATTTTTTTTAATTGAGCAGATTTACTTGTGAAAAGATACAGAAATTGAATCTTTGAGCATAGTTATTTCTTGCATACATATAACAACTTCCTGTTTCTCTAGAATAAAGCCTCTTTGCGTAATTGGTCTAAATTCAATATTATGTGACTGTTGTATTGCCACTTGGAAACCTACATGAAAGTCTAGAATAAATACAGTCTTGTCATAAAAGGGAAGAGGTAAACCAGCTGTAGTAGTTTGCTGAAACAAGAACTTGTGACTTCTGTCAGTGAGTTTCCACATGGGGTCAAAGTACCCAGCAGTTATTACCCTTATGCCTGTTGTTTCCTTTTTGTGCAAAAAAAAAGGGTCTAAATGCCATCACCAGGAACAGTTAATGCGTATTTAACATATGTAAGTATGCATTACAAATTTGTGACTTTGTTACTACCAGCGTTTTGAAAAGAAAAAAACAGAAGACTCTTTAGGATTTCTCATAACAAGTCTCACACTTTCTTTTTGTTTGATTGCAGATCTAATGTAGTTTTGCTCTGGTATGAGAACACTTGTGTAGTGAAGTAATGCTTATGTAGTTACTCTTACTGATTTTCAGTTCTTTCCAGGGGTTATTTCAATGTAGCTTAAGCTCTAGGAAGAACTTAACTGAATTTGCACTAACCATCTTTTATGGGATTCAGGATGGTTTTATTTCTTCTGTATTGTCTGCTACCTCTATAACTAAAGAAAAAGTACTTCTGTATTGGGTCTGGCTGAGCCCGTAGCAGCCCTCGTAGTGCTGTGCTTTGTATCGGTATCTGGAAAGGTGTTTTAGCACACCAGTGTTGTGGCTACAGCTGTCCAGTGCTTGCACTGCATCAGGGCTGTCTCTCCAATGTTGTGTCCCCCCTTCGTCAGTCGGCTGGGGGTGGGCAAGATCATAGGAAGGGACATGGCCAGGAGAGCCGACCCAAAGTGACCAAAGGGATATTCCATACCATATGACATCTACTCAGATATAAAAGCAAGGAGGAAGGGAGGACATTAGTTATTTACGACTTTTGTCTTCTGGAGCAACCGCTATATGCTACTGAAGCCCTGCTTCCCAGGGAGTTGCTCACATCAGCTGTTGCTGGGAAGCAGGGAATAACATCTTTTGTTTCCCTTCACTTGTGTGCGTGCACGTTTTGCTGTTGCTTCATTAGACTGTCTTTATCTTGACTCACAAGGTTTTCTTCCATCTTATTTTCTCCTGCCCTGTTCTGCTGAGGAGGTGAGTGGTAGAGTGGCCTGGTGGATACCTGACATCCAACCAAGGTCAACCCACCACAACTTCCTAGAATTAAATGGTTTAACCTAGGACAAAATACTATGCTGTACTAACTGTGTCACAGCTACACATACACTTTGGTGTTCTGCCTGATTTGCAGTAGTGGGCTTGGAAAAATGTGATTCCCAAACTACCTTATTCAAATGAATTCTGGGGGACTCCAGCTCTGGAATTATACCACACACACACCCCAGCCCCTGCCACCCAGTAAGGGAAATACTGCAACTTTATCCTTTGAGAGAGATAGCCACCTGATGGCTACTGTAGTTGACCTTGACTGTAATAAGGATCTAGTTACAGATATTAAGACATTTTGCAGTCAATAGCCTAGAAAGTTCTGATTTAAAGGACAACTTCAGTATTGACAATAACAGGCAACAGTAGAATTCTTGTAATCAGTCATGGAACGGTGAGCGGTGAGCTCTTACTGTTTTCTTTTAACTGTGTAGGTGCTTGTCACTACACATAAGGCCTTAAGAATAAGCTTTTATTTTATTACCTTTTATTTATTTAGATTTGTCTTTTGTATTGTACATCAAAACACCCTATTACCTTTTCTAAACTATTTGTAAGTTTGTATCTTAATATCTAAAACATGCTTTTGTAAATGATATGTAAGGACTAGTAATCTGCTTGGTTTGTTTCTTTATCTTTTTTCTTTTTTTTTTCCTTTTTTTTTCTCTTCTTATTGTTCCTTTTTCATGCTGTCCTTCTGCTGTTGAAGAATTAGATTCCCTAAGATTATTTTAATTTTTCTGTCCCATGTAGATCTTTTGCATAGGTAGATTTTTGCTAAGTGTTTTGCAATGAACACTAGCAGGAAACTATTGAAAAACATTTTACTGGTCATCTTTGTTCCCATGATGCATCGTGACTTTTGTGGCTTTTCATTGAGACGAAGTCTAAAGTTTACAAAGTGTTTGGGTGGTATTCTGTTTCTTTCTGGAGTTGCTTATTACATAGTTGTTTGCAACCGTAAAGGACTAGGACTGATGACCCAAACAACCCATTTCCTTTCTCCACCCACTCTATAAACATGTTTTGTATAAGCTAAACCACTAGTTTTGTGATTAAACATACTGGTTCTTTCTTAACTGCAACTAACAAAACAAAATGAAATTTGGAAGTTCAAAATTTGTAGAAAAACAATGGTTTGTCTTGGAAGAGTCAGTGAAGCTGCAAAGCACCAAGAAGTGCTTAGTGGCAGGAAAGGAGTTAGTCTGGTGTGTTTAGAAGTCAATGGAAATTGGTCTGAAGTTCATGTTGCATTGACAGCTAAGTCCTCCCAACAGGACAGCAGTAATGTCTTAGTGTGACATCATCTGTTATCTTGCCAGTTGACATCATTAAAGACAGAGTAAACAAGGAGTATCCCACACACACATGTTGCAGGTGACTGGGCAAGGTGCTAGAGGGGAGTTAATAAGTCATCTGGAGTTAGCTTCAGAAAGAGTCTCTCTGAAGGGGAAAATGTGAGTGTCATCAAAAGTGAACTTGTTTTTTAAAGTGTCATACATATGAGAAATGTTCTTCCACTTGGAAAAATTAGGTAATGGCCTAGCCCTTTGCCCAAAGGTGAGAGGGAATCCTGAAGTGATAGGAAAAGGTGTCATGGAACTGGTAGGAGCTCTATAATGAGAAAATAAAGGGAAGGGCTCTCTTCTCAAGCCAGTGATACAACCTGTCACTACTGGGGAAGAGCAGTGCCATACAGACAAGCAGCATGTAGCAACAAAACAAATGTTGGGGATAAGTCCTCTGAAGTTAGCATCTTCATATCACACACAACTAATGCTCTGTTTGGAGTTTAGGTGGGCATTTGATACTACAGTTGATGAAAACTTCACTGTGAGCGAGCACAGCTGCAGTAGTGGCTGGCTGGTGTTAGTCCAACCTCTGTGAAGACAGTTTCTGATTCTGCCTTTGGTTGTTACTGTGGTTAAAAGATGCATTGCTGGAAATGGTTGCTGCAACTAAAACCATGTATGATGTTGATTGTGAGTCACTTGCAAAGTTGCTAACTTGGAGTTGGGGCACTTTTGCTATTATAGGAAAAGGAGTTTCTATTCTACTGAAGACGCCTCTGACAGGAATAAAAGGAACAATTTTAGTTTTCTTGTTTAATTTTGATTAAAGTTAGAACCTATGTGTAATTACAGTTAGATTTTATTTTTCTAAGACTTTCAAATAATAGTTCTGAATTTCAAGGGGGTGTGTGTGTGAAGAACTTGTTGAACAGAGGATTTTGCAGGGGCAGGACCCCTTTAAACCCCGATTTTCAGTAAGATCATACATAGATTAAAAAAAAAAAAAAGAGATCAAAAGTCATCAAAGGGATTTCTAAGAAAATCTTTAGGGTAGTTGCATAATAGGAACAATCTTTAGAGTTTTTAATGGCCATTTTGAAAGGTTTCTGCCTCTTCTTTTACAAAGAATAATGAATTTGCATTTGTAAACTTTGGAAGAGGGGAAATAATAATACCACTGTGCCTACGGGTATTGAGATGCAGTTTAAACAATCTACCTAGGTTTGGGTTTCAGGAATTTAACTGAAACTTCCAGGTTATTCCTGAATACGTTATGAAGAAGAGAGTGATAGATGTTGATAATTAGTCATCTGAAGAATAAAGGTGATGCAGTGATGCTGCTGACATGGTTGAATTCCTGTTAACTGATTGTCCTTAGGAGTGTTACCAATTCTGATTTAGTGTGATTCAACACTGACAGTAATTAAGTAGATAATGGACCGTCGGCATGTGTAAGGCAAGCATGCAAAATGATTCTTACTTCACAAGGGGAAATGCTTATCATAGGCTTGAGCTGTCAGAACTTGTCATTGTTGACTTGTACAGGTTTCTGGAAAACCAAAGTCCCATATATAAGTATTTCTTAGGACAATCTGGATTCATTGCAGTGTGAGGAGAGTCCAGTATAGACACAGCGCTGCATCCTGGCATAATTGCTTAACAATCTTCTCTGTCAAAGTTTGCAAGCATCTGTGAGACATCCTGTCATTGAATGTTTTGAAGTATCAGGCAATACAAAAAACATTGCCCAGTGATTTACTCCTAGTTTTGCATGGGCTGGGCTCTTCTATTCTTCTCTTGGCTACTGATTAATCTGTATCCCCCTAAAGTAATAAGAACAGTATCAGCCTGTGAAGGTTTATAGGTCTACTGGTTAATTAGGGAAAGGATGACATGTTTTCTCCCTGTAATGGGCATGTACTTGGATACTGAGATGCAAATCATAGCATTAGCAAGGAAAATAGCCGAATATATAGTAGGTAATCAAATGTGAGCCACCTTGTAAACCATGGCCCTACGGTTATATGTGTTTTCTTTGTTTGGGAGTTCTCACAAGTAAACAGATGCTGGTAGAAAGCACAAAACTACCTCTGCTTATTGGAAGCATCAGGCTAACTTACAGAGTTACTGAGGAAAGGTTTGTAAGTGGCATGGAGAGACATTCTTAATTATCAGGTGTTCAGGGAGCTGGTCATGCACACTGTCAGCACCTGTTTCGTTCTTCTGACTACCTTTTATCTGAAAGCTATTAAAAAGACAAAACAGTATGTGAAAAAGATGGTATGTGCTCTGCATGCGTGCTGTCATCACATAGAGTAAGCATGTAAAGTAGGCTTCCTAAACCTTAAAACAATTGAAAATACCCTAATATTAAAAGTGAGGTAGATCTGTCTAGGGATTGATAACATGTCCTCAGACAAATCACCTGTAAAAAACTAGAAATAATTGGCGTATTTCAGGGAGCAGATTTTCCTGTTGGAGCCTCTAAAATAGTTAAGAAGAAATCACACAGGAGTGATCTTTTTTCCTACTGAAGTCAGTGAGAAAACTGTTTGTAATAATAATGATAGGACTCATAATTCAGTCATCAATAGGAAGCTTGAATTTGAGGATCTGAAAACAATGGCTGGAGACCACATCCAATACATTAAGGTTTGACCGGAATTTCAGATTTGTGCAGCATCTGTACTTGCATTTGCCTTTGATATAGCTTTAGAAACCGCAGTTAAAAGGAACTGGTGTAGTCTCGTAAGTAAAACTGCTTTGAAAGCAGTACCAGATATTTTAATATTTTTCTTAAAACTGCAACAAAGATGACCATGGTTTTCTATAAAAAATGTATGGATTATGCATATTTTTGAATGGCAGCACTCACTTGAAAGCTCTCTTTTTAGGACAGCTTGCATTTCTGAGTCTAAAGTTTGTTGCAGGTACGCTCCTTCCTCTTGGCTTGCTGTTACCTAAATCCTGTGCGAGCAAGTGTGACATAATTTGTAAAAAGAACCTGTAAAGAGTGTCCGCGTTAGTATATGTAGCAGCAGTGAAACTCATAGCATTTATTAAATCAGTACTTGCAAGCCAAGTGTACAACAGCTTGCTTTTGGTTTTTTCCTCATAGACCTTACTCTGTCTCCTGACTATACTGTTCCTTTTAGGGTTATTTTCTGTCTTTGTTCTTGCAGTGTGGTTCTGCTAGCCTGAGAAGTTGCAGCTTTCAGGAGTTGCTAGCTTGAATGAGAGCTGATGCAGCCTCTGACTGACAGCAACAACAGATTACTCTGGGTTATTCCCAGTAGCAGCAACAGAGTTGATGCCAGAACCATAAAACAAACTGCTTCGAAGCTTGTGGTGATGTTTGTGAGATGTATGAGAAGTGAAGCTGCAGGTCTCAGGGAAAAGGATAAAAGGGCCCTACACTATTTTTATTATAGTAGGGAAATGCAAAATAACCACAAAACTTCCACTTCCAAGGAAAAAAACCCCACATAAAATCAGACTACATCTATTTTTTTAGCAACAGCAGATTTACTGTTGCTCACATGACAGAGGTTTAAAGTCTTTCTCTGGGAATGACTAGTATCTCATGCTCAAAGGATAATAACCCTTTGGTAGTGGCTTAGTCTTTCTTACAATAAGTTAGTGATGGAACCTCCCAGAACAGAACAAGCTTGTACTGTGTTATTTGGAGAAAAGACATAATATATATATTTTATTGTCTTTATGTTCTAAAACTGTAATTCTATGCTCTGAAAAGACTGTTAGGAATTTGGCATAAACATTTAGAAAGACTGATGCTGTTACTCCAAAATCTTCCTATCTTAGGATAGTATTACATGAAGGATTAAGCCATCTCAAAACTATGCAGTGACTGGAACTTCAGAGCTATTGTATTCACTGTGTTTCAGCAGAAAGTTTTCTACTCTTTCAGTTTTTCTATTAGCTTGGGTTGTATTTGGATATAAGTAGTACTGACGCTGTGATCTTGCCACATCAAGAAAGAACTACGTTTTGGATCACCACATTCAGCTAGTGGCTACTTTCACATCCTCCTGACTGAACTTCTCTCTAAGGTCTGTGGATACCAAAAAGATGGCTGTCTATGTTACTTCAAAAAAATCACATCAGCAGCTGACTGGCTGTGACAAAAAAAAAAAGACTGTAGCAGTCACCCAGCATACCGCACCCCATGCGGCTTTCTTGTCCCCTGCCATTCCAAGCATGTGGCAGTCCCGACCTCTCTCTACTACAAAGGCTGGAATTAAAAGTGTGCATTGTTCCCCCCACTGAGCAGAGACATTTCCCTTGCAGTTAATGAGAACACAGTGTGTGGCTCAAAAGGAAGGCTAATATATATGCTTCTAGTCTTCAAAAGAGAGAGGGGTCTCTGCCAAGTATCTGAGGATGTCAGGCAGGGAGCCCAAGCCAAGCCTGTCCAAAATTCCACTTTGATCGAGGGGAGGAAGAGGGAAGGGAAGGGAAGGGAAGGGAAGGGAAGGGAAGGGAAGGGAAGGGAAGGGGGAAAGAAAAAGAAAGAAAGGACACAGCTTCTAACTATGAAATAAACACAACGCCAAGCTTGCAAGTATAGAAATACAGAGGTTCACACAGCTCGCAAGTGCTTTTCTTAATCTTCACAGTCTCCAGCCATCACTGTAATGTGCATGGAAATCAAATAATAAATCTAAAACTTTACGTAATTAGCATGACAAGTTAGTGTTTATTGCCCCCTAGCATATCAAATGAGATTTGCAAGCAGGCTCCAGGGAATGAAATACCTTGTTGCTGTTTGAGTTCTCTTTTATTTTAGGTGAAAATGAAGGCAACTTAATGAAACTGTAATGGAAAGTAACTATTCTGTAATGTACTTATTCTGCTAGGGCCTAAATGGAAATTACCTGAAAAGAATAATTCAGATTAAAAACCCCATTCCTGGAACTGAAGGTAGCCCATCACAGTGACAAAACCACTTAATCTCTCTCTTTTTTTTTTTTTTTTTTTTTTTTTTTTTGTGTGTGGGCTTTTTAATGAGGTGGTTTGGGTTTTTCCCATGTTAAAGCTGTGTTTACCATTAGTTACACTATTGAGTGTAGCTCTGTTCTGCACTGCTTTAACAACAAGCTTTTTAAAGCTACTGCTTTAACAACAAGACCAATGAGTTGTGATATTCTACACACTGTGGGATGTGTGCTCCTTCTGGGAATGCTGTACTTCATCCTAAAACTAAACAGTGTTACAAGCAAACTTGATTTACTGATTTTGAGTAAACTATTGGTGGTTAAATATATCTCCCCTAACTGATTTAACATCAAGATAGTCCACTGGACTTCATGTTCAGCTTATTTTGATTGGGGGTTGTGGTTTTTTGTGGGTTTTTATTTACAGGAGTACTTTGCTACTCCATTAGAGAAGGATCCCAAGTCTATGTGACATTTGCTGTTCCGGAGTATACTGCGTAAATCAGTTAGGGTAGATGCATGAGCTCACAGGAGCTACCAGGTCAGCACGAGACAAGCAACGGAACCCAAAACACTTAACATCCTACTCTGATGCCTTACCCATTTGGTTTTGCTGCCCACCCTGTGATTTCTATACACAATGTACAAATGAGGGAATGACCTTGTATAGACTTGGAATCTTAAAAAAACCAAAAACAACAAACAAAAAAAACCCCAAAACAAACAACAAACAAAACACACCCAAAGGAAGTTAGCACTTTTTCACTTAATAAATGTAGGACAAAGAAAACATTGTTGTAAAAGAGCTTGTGTGCAAAACCGGCACATTTGCTTGCCAGTGATGTATGGCAAATGGCTGAGCAATGGTTCAAGCCTTTCTGGTGGTCCTACTGATATCCTCACGTTTCTTTCTGGGAAAAGCTCCCATAAAACACCAGGTGTCACTGTGACAAAGTGAAAAAGTTGGCTTCACACTGCATGGTGGTAATGGCTTTAAAAACCAGCACCGATGTCAGTCTCCAGCCTGGGTATCTCGAAAGTGCTTTGCTTTCATAGCCCGAAGCTGGCTGGCCAGCTTTTATCTCACAGGGATGCAACTCTCGCTGATCTGTGCAGCAAGCTGGTACCCAGATCATCTATGCTTCCAGCAAAGCTGCTCAGGAGAGATCAAGGGTGAACACCTGAGCTGGGAATTCTGCTTTTAATTTGGAGTCTGCTTTAAGAGAAAGCTCAAAAGGCCATGCTTCCCAGCCTGGCCATGCTTCCCAGCCTGGCCTCCACACCTGCAGCTGCAGTAGTACAAGTGGGCAAATATTGAATTTTCAAAAGTCAGTGCTAACATGCTCATTCAGTACTCTGCCCCCCTGTTATGCAAAATACAAAAAATCCCAACACTGCACAAGCCACATATCAATCACACCAAAGAAAGGTTTACACATCAATATATTGAGCTCAGCTCATTAATTTCCTCAGAAATCTTGGAAAACTGGTGTAAAGTGGGTGAGAGAAAAAAGCCTGAAAATGAAAAAATGTTGCCACCAAGTGACATCTTCACCCAGAACACTTTTTTCCAGCAGCAGCTTCTCAGGAGCTCCTTTGAGATGCTAGTTGATGGACCCCCCAAAGCAGGTGTGTGTCAGGGCCAACAAAAGTTTTACTCTTCAGTTAATCAAGAGCAAGGACAGATAAAAACGAGTTAGTTCGGCTTCCTGTGTTGAATTCCACCTCAGTAAGCACCTGCTCGTTTACCATGGTGGGCCAGCCTTGACTAAGCCAAACACCCACAGAGCTGCTTGCTCACTCCTCTCTCCTGCGGCAAGGGAGAAAGTAGAAAGAAGGTGAGGAGACTTGTGGATCAAGGTAATGATAGCTTAACAGAGGCAGCAAAAGCTGCGCATGCAAGCAAAGCAAAAAGAGGAATTCACTCAGCACTTTGTGTGGGCAGGCAGGTGTTCAGCCACTCCCCAGAGAGCGGGGCTTCATCATGCACAACAGTTGCTTGAGAAGACAAACACCATGAGACGTCCTCTCTTTCTTCCCCTTTCCCTCAGTTTTTATTGCTGAGCGTCATGCCATAGGGTATGGGCATATCCCTTTGGCCAATTTGGTTTCGCTGTCCCACCTGCATCCCCTCCCACCCTCCTGCCCAGCCCTGGCCAGCTTCTTGGTAGGGGGCAAAGTGTGAAAGAGAGAGCCTTGACTCTCTTCGGCACTGTCCAGCAACTGCCAAAACAGGGCTGTGCTGTCAACATTGTTTTAGTCACAAATCACACCAAACAGGCTGCTGTGGAGGAAGTTAACCCCACCCCAGCCAGATCCCGTATATTTACATCCTACATTTGCTTTCTGAATTGCCTCAGTGTTACAGCATTCTCAGGTCTGAATGCCAAAAATATAAATTATTGTAAAATTGTCTGTACAGAGCTTTCTAGGCTCAGACTGAACAAATTTGTAAGAAAATTCATGAGCATGAACATGGGGATCCATATGGATCCATCTGATGAAATGTTTGCTCCTCACTAAAATTTAGTCACTGTATTCACTAAGGGGTAAAATGCATAAGCGACTCTTTCCTTGAAAGAAAGATCTGAACCTGTATTTAAAAAAACAAAAACCAATGTCTTCATTAGTTAGGTGTTTGAAGACTCTGGATGAAGTACTTATAAGGTACAAGGTGTTTAGGATCTGGATACTTGGAATCAAAGGGTGACATTTGATTTTGTGGAGGGTGGATGGTTTGCCTTTTCCTCTTTTGGACATTCCTGGGTCACTTCAGTTTGTGGATATGTGTGTTCTGGAGAAGATAAAATATGAGGGTGGTCATGAGCAGGACAAGTTAAATCACAAGTGCTTCAGAACAGAAATCTGGGAACTACTTATTGGCCACTCCTAAAAACATAGGTCCTTTTCTATTCCTTTCAGAATTCATGTCATACTCTGATTGGTGATCTCTGGCAGTTAGCCATGTGCATGAGAGCATTCAGATCCATACCAGCATGTAGTTTTAGTTAGTGTTAAGGTCTGCACATTAATTCACAGAGCAGCACTGCATAATATTTTTGTTCTGGAAGTACTGGAGGGTTTTCTGAGAATTATGGAATTATCCATTTATCTTTGGTCAAATCCAGACTGCATAAAGATCAATGGGAGTTTTGATACGAAAAACTAATGGTCTCTGAAGCTGGCATTTTTGAAATTGTGCAGTGCTAATGGTGATTTTGACTATGAAGCCTTATGCTTCTGCTGAGAAGACCTCCTGGGCCTGTGGACTGTCTCTGTAATAGGATGATTCACAAGGGTATTTGCTCACAAATGGTAACAACCCTGGTTAACTAGGCTGGTCACACAGAAACTACTCTGAACAGTTGTTTTATCAGCATATGTTTCTGATGTGAAGTTCTCTTAGCAGAAAGGCTGTTGTCCCAGGTGACCTCTCAACTCTCAAATGAGGTAGGTTTTGGGGTAAAACCATTTCCACTCAACAAATTGGTGTAACTCCTGTTCATCCCTGAAGCGGATTCTCTGACCCAAATCTCAGGAGAGCTGAGCTGAAGGATCCAGTATTCCAACAGTTTAAGACATACGGGCAGAGAGGAGTTGGATGAGATGGTTACCAGCCATGCTTCTGTTTTGCTAGCCCTTTCTTGGGGAGCGGCAGCACCAAATATTTCCAACATGGGGAGCATCCCTCCCTTTGCTGACCAGACCCTTGTGTGCTACCTATAGCACAATCTGTACAACTTTATATTGTCACAAGAGTCCCTAGGTCCCTTGCTAGGACACTCTCAGTGAACAGAGGATTGACTGTTTTTTGCTTCTGAGGGTATTTTGTGCACTGAAAGCAAAACAGATGAAATTTAGCAACATCAGTTAAATCTTCCCTAAATTTCCCAGTAATTTTTCATTGTGAAAAGATTTCTATGGTAGCAACAGAACAGTATTTCTATATTTATATCACGCTGGGGGTGGCATCAGTGAGCTTCTCTGTTGGAATATATTTGCAACTGAACTATTACAGGCAAAGTCTAAGACTTGCTTAAAACAAATTATATATCTGTTATTGTTTGACTTTGTAGGGGAGGTGGAGCAGGCAAAAGTTAATTTCTGTTCACAATTTAGCTCATCAATCACTTGCCTTGACTGTAGTGAATGTGGTGACTGAATTAGCTACACCAGCAACGTCCGGGTGTCAAGAACTCCTCCTTTAAATAATGGAAATCATAAAGGTGTCAAAATCAAATGTCTGGTCACAGTCATAACTGATGTCACCATGTTTGTACCATCAATTATGATGTAAGCATTTATAATTAAAGACAAAATCAAAAGCATGAAATGAAAATGCACATGAAAGTTCTGATTTAGTGCTAGTATTAATATTAAATGTACAAAAAAAAATAATATTAAAATGATGCAATATTAGTATTTGTTATCATAGAATAAATCTACTGGTGTCTTATCAGATATTCTAAGTAGCCATATTCCTAGTGCTTTTTAAAATGGATAAGGCAGTAACTAGGTCTCTGTTAAATTTTGAAAGCATATTTTTTTCAAGGAATATTTGAGTTTGATCCACAGTACTTCTTTGTTGCAAATGGCACTGCAGTTAAGGGCACAGACCACCACATAAATAAGCTGCATATGGAACAACATATTATTACCTCAAGTGCATGAAGATGGAGCAAGTTGTGTTTTGTAAAGAGATGTAATACAACTTTTTAGGAAGTGGATGTAACATAAGCAAATGGTTTCTCTCTGCAAAGTCTTGCTGGTTTACATAAAAAAACATGTGACAGTAGGATATCTGCTTATTCAATGGCAAACATTTGTACTGGTCATTTAGCTAATAAAAGATAATGTATCTCTTTACAGATCTGGATTTACATTTTTAGCTGTGCACCATTTTGTGCAGCCAGACCCTGCCTATTGCCAATGTGGTCTAATATTAAATCACTTGTCTAGCACAGCTGATCAGATAGGAAATAGTAAAAGAAAACTGTGTTCCTCTCTAGATTGTTTCTAAGTAAGAAAATACACAGCAAGGTGACAACATTGTTTAGTAATAAGCACCACATTTATAATGGCAAGGTACCCAGATGGTGTGCAAATAGGTAGGTGATGCAACTATGATACGGAGTTAGTGCTGGTTGGTTGAAACTTCCAGTGAAGATTTAATTTTTAGACAAGTATTTCCCAGTTAATCAAGCAGCTATTGAAGAATTGGAGTCGAAGAATTTCCAAGTTCAGGCAGAATAAAGGTGGAAGAAAAATCCTCTCCCAGAACTACCAGCTCTTTTCCTTCCTAATTAGGAGTGATAAGAATTTGAGCAAGTACACAAGAAGAGAGAAATAAAATCCTTCCTTTGGCTGGTAGATAGAAATCAATACACAGAAATACTGTTTTCACTAATATTCTTTTAATCACAATTTTCAAGTACTGAAACATAAGCCATTTTTTTCCTGATACGGAAAACAGCTACAAGAACAAACACATCAAGGTGGAAGGCCTAGAAAATGTTCCATGAACCACAAACAACTTGATTTAAAAGCCTAAAAAGTCCTTTTGTCCTTTGGCAGATCATCAACTGGAATCTAATTTCATCTTCTGAAAAAAATCAGATCTATTTTGTGCCCTAAAAAAAAAACCACCTTGAATTGGTTGGTTCATTTTCTTTTGCTTCTGCTACCAACTTCTCTTTTTTTGTGATTGCTGTTTGCAGAGTGCAGGAACACTGATTAATGCCTGTGGTGTTTCTCTTCTAAAGTAAGCCCATTCCTTGGA
This sequence comes from Falco cherrug, assembly GCF_023634085.1. NCBI lineage: Eukaryota > Metazoa > Chordata > Aves > Falconiformes > Falconidae > Falco > Falco cherrug. The sequence goes on along the minus strand of NC_073720.1, from coordinate 39,682,177 downwards.
ACAGTTTTACCAAACTGGGGCCAACCTGGAACACAATATAGTTTCAATGGGGCAGGCCAGTTTCAAGAAATCAGTGTTATGTTCTCTCCCTGTTTCTGGCTTAGAAGTAACTATGGTGACTGCAAAAGCTTAACTACTTCTGCACAGACCCTGAGATTGTCATCTTTCACAACTTTGCTCCCTCTAACTCCCCAAAATTACCTTACCAAAATAACTTCACTGTTCCATAGTTTATATAAAGCAAAGTTTATAATTCATCCTCAGTTCAAACTGCAGTCATCGTATCATAGAGCAGATTATCTCTAATCTCATATCTACTTGGCAATTCTGATGGCAAACTGGAAAAAAGCTGACCAAACAAGTCCAAAGGACATTCTCCACATGAAAGATAAGACTTTCAAAAGCACCCATATCACTGGGAGGCCTGGGGTGTGCTGGCTTCCTGACATACAAACCTCACTGGCGTGCCTGTTCAAGCTGTCCAGCTCATTTTTGAAGCATGAAGTTGGCTGGTGCTCAGCAGATATGTACCCCACCTGAGAAGGGTCTCCAGGATCACCAGTGTGCTGGGAGTTCCAGCTTGGAAGGCAAGGAGAGATGATGTACGGAGTGAGGCAGGACAGCGTCAGTCAGCAGCAGCAGGAGCTCCTTGCCCCCCAGCCTGGTCAAGCCATACTGCTGCCACCACCACTAACCACCCGCAGCAGCCTCTCCGCAGCAGCCTCTCCCCAGCGAGCGGCACCGTCTCGTTTCATTTGGAGATGCATACTGGGGTTTCTTGTCTATTGAGGAATCGTGCATAACACTGACAATTAATCCCCAAAAAGCTGTCTGTACTTCTGCTGTTTACAGTATCTACAATAGTGTGAACTGTGCATGTTCACTCCAAGAAAGATCATGAACTGATCTCCACACCTTTTGCCCCATTATAAAAGTACAAAGAGTGGTATATCTCACCTATAGCTGATTTTTATGACCTTTAATATGTATGTCCATAAATGGTCCTTACAATAAGGGGACTCTGCTAATGGAATACTCTGTTTACAGGAAGTACACTCAGATACACCACTTCATGTGGCTCTGCCTGATGCAATCGGAGCAGCAGCTGTTCCGCCTGGTTAGCTGGTCTAGGATCATTGTGATCACTGACGTCAACTGATGGGAAAGCATCTCCTTTCTTTTTCTTTGTTTCTATGAATTGCATACCTCTTGGAAGTGTAAAGAAGGACTTTTGCATAAAATTGCTTTTATACTCAACACCGAACATGCTCTTATTTTTTCCGTTCCAAGTGGCTAATCCAAAAATCTCTCTTATCTTAAAAAAGCCTTGTCAGAAAAAAGTAACTGAATTATCAAGATAGCTGTGACACAATTTTCCAAAATGATTTTGCAAAGAAGCCTCCAGGTCTTTAACAACCTTTGTTATACAATTGTTCTGAAGAAAATATTCTGAAGGAAAAACTCCTTGAGAACAAGATCAGAACAGAAGTCCCATAGTGATTTTGTTCTGTATCTATACAACACATATCTTCAAGTAGTTTCAATACAGCCTTTTTTAAAGTGGAAAAAATTCACTCAACTATACTTCATTGAACAAAGTCTCAGGCAAGGAGAGAGTTTGCATTTGCTGGACTGTGACTGAAAAATTGAAATTGAGGTTGCCTGTTGCTGTAATCTGTTTTTATTTTGAAACTGAAAGAGCTTGTCTCCATAGGGCTGTGGCTTGATTAACACCAGAGGTGGTCGAAGTGCCATGTTACTACATTTTGGTGGAGGATGAGAAACAGAGGAAGGGTGCTGCTAGCTACAAGATCTTTCATGAAGGAGCAGTAAACTCCACATAATGCTTGAAGAATTACAGGGAATATCTAGACTGTTGACAAAAACTGTATTTTGTTGTTCTAAGTAAGAGGAACACAATAAATTACCCTTCCTTAATTGCTGGCCAATGTAAATTGAATTTTATAGCAGTGGAAGAAAGGATGGTAGGGAAGTCAGTGTGGTTTTGGGGATCCAAGGAGACTTTTGGGGTCCAGTCAGGATAAATAAGAATACTTCTTCTTGGTTCTCCATGTGTGTTGTGAACACAGTGCTGGTTTGGGCTGGTGGGGCAGGCTGGTGGGCAGGCAGTAGAAGTGGGCAAGCTAGGTGACCACCTCCCCTTGCCTATGCCCAAAACTGGTGTGAAGTAAAACTGCAGATGCATGAGCTGGGAGAAAAATAAGGGATATAAACAAAGCTCTCATTCTTTTGGGAGTATGCCAGGTCTTATGAGCTCCAAGCTGACAATAGTCTCTCCAAATACTCGCTGCTGCCTGATGGTTCACTTTTTGACTTCAGCTAAGCCTTCCCCTGAAGCACTGGTCACTGAGCTTTAGCAGAATTTAAGTTACTAGGTGAGTGAGGCCATCTGTTTGAAAAACCAGTTGCTTGTTTTGAATTATAATGCAAACTGCTTTAGAGATGATAGTGTTGTTCTTCTATTTCCTGAAATTCACAAATGCCATTTAATAAGTGGCATACATGCCATTTAGTATTTTTGTTGTATGCTACCTGGACATCTGAAGTAATTGCTGCACTTTAAAAAAGTGTTAGAGTACTTAACGTTTCAAATCCTCTAGCCTGTAGGTGCGCCAGTCCTTTTGTGTGGAAACTAAATATGTGTTTGACTGAAGTCTTCCTGTTCCATTTGAACAAAGCTGAAGTAATTTTTGGCAAGCATAATAATACCTTTTTCTAAGAAGTGGAAACTTTTATTTTTTTACCACACTCCCTGAGCTACAAAGGAGAAAATTGATATTAAAAAAAAAAAAACAACCAAACTTAAAAATTACACTGCTCTTTGCATTAATTAGGGTATTTTTTTCCTCTACTAAAGATGCATGGCTGGTTAATGAAAGAAGACTTCAAGGGATGAGTCAGAGAAAAAAGCTGTGAACACAGAAAATGTGTACTAGATTCTAGGCATACTCTTTATGTTTCTTTCTACCCAGTGTTTCAGCAAACCCTTCTGAATTTAGGGTGTGGGAGATTTCAGGGGGAGGTGTTTGGTGAGAGAGAGGGTTTTCATTCTTTCCCTTTCTTGGAATCTCTTGACCATCAAATAAGCTTTGAGTTAGACAGAGCCATATTTTTTCTGAGGTTGGATCTGGGCTTATTTGACACTCCTTGAAGTCACAGTCTTATTGCAGCCAAAACCTATGCATGGCTTAATCTGCTTTATTAATGAAATGAAAATGCTACCCTCCCTTATAGTATCAAGACCCATCAGTGACTTTGTTCTGTTTGCCTTGCAGCCGCACATGTCAAAAGACTGACTACTGCAGGACAAGAAGTTACCTATTTTGTAAGGTTTGTTTGTTGGTATAGTTGCATAAAACCAGTAGAACTAAGGCAATGACATCCAGTGTGCAGCTATTAGAAGGAATAAGATGACAGCCACCTAACAGGTAGTACCCTTCTGGCAAATCAATAACAGGTGTCTGGAAGAGCTGCAAAGGAATGGCTTTAAGCTACAAAAAAAAAAAAAAAAAGAAAAAAAAAAAAAGGAAACCATTCTTTGGGCCAAACCAGTCAACTTCGTTTCACTTTTCTCTCATCAAAGAGGGCTTGAGCCTGGCCATCCTGGCCTCAGAGACCTAAAGCCATCCAAGACTGTGAACATCAGAGCCAGAAAAGGATCATCAGACATGTGGTAGGTATACATAAGGTCTGACTAATACATTTGATTAATGAGTGATTTTTAGCTGCTAACAGATTGCATAGTTGTTTAGCATAAATAAAAGCACTCTGGAAGTTTTGAGGTTTGCCTTTTCCACCACCAAAACACAAATTACACAACAGGTGGTTAACCACTATATCAGCTCATGCTTTATGTCCTCACAATGGTCTTTATGCTTTAATACACCAGGGACTCAAGATAAAGATTACCGCAGAGAATATTGAGGAAAAACCTTCCTCCCACAAATAATGTCTTTTACAGCTTGTTTTAGCTGCCCTTACATGCTTATTTTTCAGTGTTATGCATGCTAATATTCAAATCAGTCACTAAACTAACAATATAAACACTACCATGATTACCATGGTTACGTTGTTATTATAATTTAACCTTGCAGGTGGCTTTCAAAAATGATTATATCAAAAGTGTTGGAAATCAGTCCTGTTGGTCTATCTGCAGCTTTTTCTGAATAATAAGACTGACCTATACCCTAGACTTACAGAACAAACCTGATTTGTTAGGACTAACTTTTTCTGACTGTGCTTCCAAAAACTAAAAAAGGTCAAAAGTTATCTTATCGCTGGCTGGAGGCTGATGATGTGTGGTGGCCCATCACTCTGGCCCCTGTTAGAAACCTCACCATGTACCCCATCACCACTGTCACCCCAAAGCCTTCAGCAAAGAGCCCAGGCCCTGCTGCATCCCTGCTGCAGCCAGCACCCTCCCTCTGAGATGTCTCTGTTCTCTGTGCCCTGGGAGCTGGTACAGCTTTATGCTTAGAATCTTGTTTATGGGAAAGAGGAGTTGTACCTTATATATAAGTAAAGCCAGAAATTTCCTGTTATGATGATGGAAATCTTAAAAGTCTTATTCAGGAATCTTTACTCATGTAGATATAACTATTACAGAAAATGAAATAATTATATTACAGTTGAATTATTTCTGTATGGAAAAGTCTCAATAATAATAAAAGTAAAATTGAAAAACATACATTCTGTAGTTCCTTTCCCCTGGTGTTATGCTCACCTTTCCACAGCTCCCTTGCATGTTAAGGTCAATAACTTTGGTCTCCCAGAGGACAAAACTAGAAGCTGTCAGCCCCCTGGGTCCTTTGGGAGGAAAAGCTTATTGATGTTACTGGTTTCTTCTTTCTCTCCCCAGGATTCTCTTGAGGCCACTTGCATATATTTGCTAACATGCTTTGGTTCATGCCCTGACTGGGTGAAGCCCTTATATAACCTGATCTCACTGCTGCCTCTGCTTTGAGCAGGCAGCTGGACACTACTGAGGCCCCTCCCAACCTAAATTTCCTAAAATCTCATCATCTCAACAGGTCGTCTGCAGCTTCCCACGGTTAGTACTTTAACTACCATGTTAGTGTAAAAGCCCCAGTCATGAGACTGTAGGCTTTTCCACAGAAGCAGAAGTACCCAGTCCCGCAAGTAAGAGTTGCCTACTTTTTCAACATTCTTCCATATGCCCCTATTATCGTCTTCACTTTCAAATGACCAATAGAGCAGTTAAAATCAACTAGGAAGAAACTCACGTGTCCATGTTCAGCTTGGAACTGGCAAAAGACCTGGGCGACACTTGAATCAAAATGAGCCCAGGCACAGGTCAGTCAAAGCAAATAGCAATGCTGAAAGTATCACCCTACATCTGAGTGGGGCAGGTATAATAATTTCAAGGTTGGTGCAGCAGACTGAACTGCTTATTTCTGGAAAAGCTAGACTGCATGCTGAGTATTTACAAAACTGGGCTATCACTGCAACTGCATCCGGAGCAGATTTTGACATTGGGCTTACACTGCAGATGTGCTGGGCACAACTGTTCCTCAGGAGGTATGAGCCTCACGACTGCTCTGGAGATCCTGGTAGTTGGACCATGATGGAAGTCTACTCAGCAGAAGCACCATAGGAGGAAACTGTCTCTGCTAATTAACATGGGCACAGCCATGACATTTATAAAGGGGATTTCAACTCCATTCTGTCTATTATCTCCTTTCTCAGCCCCTTCACCCCTTCTTGCTCAAGCATGCAGTCAATACGATGCACGTCCAAGAAGAATAACCGGTGAAAGCATTTGTTATGGACTGATAACCATTGCTACCTATCCACAGAAGGGCATTTTTGCCTTGAACCTGAAAGTTATCAACTGCAAAGCCAGAGCCCTGAACAGTTCTTAAGGCTACAACCTGTGTTTGAACTGCCTGAATCCAAAACAGTGGATTTCTGCATATACAGAAAATGGAAACCTTTTGGGAGCATTGGTAACTTTTCCTTAGGGGATTATTTAGATACAATCTTCTGAGAAGTATTTATTTAAATTTGACTAGTTAATCTCAGCTTTCATTTGGTTGTCATTGTCATGGAGACATACACTGCTGGTCAAAAAATAATGACTTTATGACCACTCTGCTTCTATGTTTGTTTATTAAATTAGCAGTTATAACTATCTGTTCTTCTGGCTGCTAAACAAATAAAAGGCAGATCTGGTTATGTGCCTTCAGCCCCTGAACAAACCAGAAGGATAAAACAGATGGAAAGCCCATTACACATCTGCAGCCACAGTGCTGTGCCTCTGAGGACAGCAGCGTGTAACAGACTCAGTGCAGTCTCTGAATGCACGATCTGGAATTATACCCTTTTCATGCTTACAAGCCTTATCTGCTTTCATCTAGCCTCTTAATGCTTTAGTAAATGACAAACAGAGAAAAAAAGTGAAACATTTTTTCTTCCAGCACATAGAAGACATTTACTTAATAAAGTTTTAAGAAAATATGTATTGCCTATGAACAAAAGTTAAGATGAATAAATATGCGATGCACATAGGCAGTGCTGAGCTGCCACCCTTATTTTACAATTCACAAGTCTGCTCCTTGACCACAGGACCAATAGCAATGAAAGCTACCCTACTCTGCCCTTTACTGTAGCCTCTCAAGTGCTGACAATATATGGCATCCATAACTATGGAGGCCCAGGTCAAAAATCTCCTTCCTAACCTACGCTGTGTTTTCTTCAGGGATTAATACATGCTATTAAAAGCTCAGAATTGCAGAGGATCTGTAACCTGACACCATGTTTTGGAAGCATTCAGATCTCTGTTACTGTTCCCTTTGTAGAAATTAAAGCAAATATAAAAATGTGTGAGTTTTTATAGAAATGTTTAAATTTAGAAACTGTAGAAACCAGGAACATGTAACTACAGTTTTAGTGTTGCATGAATAGACAGAAAAAAAGAAATAATTTGTAGTTGATAGTTAACAGGAATCAGACTGATTTCAAACCTGCTGGTGCATGGAAACAATATATCTCTATTTTACTTCATCTGTAAAGTAAGAGACCTTGCTCTTCTGATCTATGAGATGGCCATCCAATTTAGGCTAGAAATCAGAAGAAAACCCCTTTCCATTAGAGAAATGAGGATTTGGAATGGCTGCCACCTCACAAGTCAGGACAGGAATCTTAGTTAGCTTTAAGATGGAAATTGGTAGTGCATGGAGTTACTGGACTTCATGAGATAGTATCAGGTTGCTGATCTCAGTGACTGAGGAGGTCCTTTCTGCTGCTATATCAGCATAAATATAAAAAATCTTGAAATTATTATAGAATTCATTGTGGGATAACATTGGTTGTAGATATATTAGGAAGAAACTTACTGTTTCCAGTTTAAAATAAGTATAAATCTACCCTGGGACATAATAGACAATGGGGAGTATCTGTCTTTAAGCACTTAAATGAGATTTTTCAATTGACTTAGCAGTATGACAAGGCTACTAAATTTATGAGTTAATCCCTCCATCTGTTCTTTAATGATGACATGAACTTTGTTACTTCAAACACAATGCAGTTATTTAAAATTGCCTTAGCGACAGCAGTGATTAAACAGGTCATAACTTTCACATTTCAAGTCCTACTGACTTAAACAGTTACCAACACAAGCCTAAGCCAGCCCTGCAAACACAGCAGAGTCAGCTCAGCTTTTCAAAGTAATTCAGTAGGAGAATAGCTCAAAAACTCTGGTGTAGGATAGATTGGCTTATATGGGCTCTGATGCAAGAAGGGAAGCCCTTCATTTGGTGAAATACCAATGTTCACCCCTATTTTGTGCCTTATTTGCAGCAAGGGTCCTGGAGATCTTCTGCCTGCAAGCTTCAGTACAGTTAACATGAAAGGAGCAGGTTCTGGAGCTGTCTTGAAGACATGTTCTTTGATTGAAGCAAGCAATAATGTTAGAAATGGGAAGAAGAGTAAGCCATTGGTGTTCACTTGTCATTGATCCATTGAAATGCCCACTGCCTGAGCACCAAGTGGTGCACTAAGCTGATTTCCTGCTGGCACCAAATGCTTTTACTGCCTTATAGTGTCTCTCCTGGACTGTATTTGTGGCTGCAGGAGAAAGTTTCTCAGTAAAACTCTTAATCCAAGGAATTACATTATGCAGAAATAAATAAGACATTCTACTGAAGTAAAACCAAATTGAGCTATACAATGTTTGCTTCTGGTGTGAAATGCTTACTCTTTTATAGAAGGTTGTATGGTTGGAAAGTATGAAGCAATGTCAGCTTCTTGTAACTCCCAAGACTAGATGGAAGACCACCTGACTCTTTTTTATTCAACAGAAGCATTCTTTTGCTTTTCCTACTTTTTATTCTTTTGTATGCAGGCTGTGCTATGTGGGCTGCTGAAATACTTGCATAATGTATGAATGCTTAGGGTTATGCGGAATCTCTTTTGCTAGTTCCTACCCAGTTTCCCTGGATACAATAAATGATCACTCTCTATGGAACAGTCAATATGTAGCACCCTAGTAGCAGCACTAGCCACTCATCTCCATATAGTTACAGAGAATGAAAGGCAAAGTGCTTTCCCTTTATTTCTTTATATTGAATAAGAGCTGCAAAGTTATGATTCAAGAAAACACATTGGTTTGTTAAGGAAAACAAAGATCCAAAAGAAAGAACTATGATATTTTAGATTCTTGAATGTATGTGCATCCTTTAGCATTCAGTGAGTCTTCAGGATGACTGATTGGAAATACAAGGCCTTGTCAGTGAGGGTCTTTGGAAGGGAAATTCAATACAGCCATGAAAATCATCTCTTTTTATGACATACGATATAAGGCATAAGAGAAGGACTAACCTTCCCCATTAATAAGAACTGAAAATAATATTTACTCATACTTCCCAAATAGCTAAAAAAAACCCAAGAAAAATGTTACTGTGAAGTAGAAGAATCATATGGAATCACACACGGCATAGTAATTCTAAGGAGATTCTCTAATGCAGAAAGCAGTCCATAATCTTTCAAGCACTGTCTTTCAAATATAAAATGACCCAGTTGCTCAAATATCTACCTATGCATCTATAGAAGTGAGATGGAGAACAACGAAGAAGTAGTTTCATCCAGTATCCCAAGAGAGAAAGAAGGGAATTATATAAAGAAAAACTTCCTTTCTTCAAGGACACTGGGCTGATTTTTCCAGAAAAACACAGCCAACTTGTTTATTTGGTCCATCTTGTGCTATTCATTGTACTAGTCACAATACTCAAATCTTATAAATGTACTCTTAATCAAACAACTCTTACTATTGCAGCTATAAAGGCGTATAATTTGGGTGCATAGCAATTAAGAGTTGCATTATAGCCTTTGCTTACGGAACATCTAGTGGGGAATAAGGCATTTAGTCTGCATGTGAAAGGGGTAAATAGCATTTTCCCCCTCTCTTCCCTCCTTGTCCTCAAGTTACTGAAAACCCAGATTCTTAATCTACAGTTCATCCAACTACAGATTGCTGTCATTAGGTCCTTGAAATAGCTTAGGGAACACGCATATGATGTGAAGCCAGATCTTGATATTGTAGAAATTGCTGTGGTTTTTGTGTCCAAGGGAACAGTAATCATGAAAGAACAACTTATTAGCTGAAAGAACTATCAGAAAGGACAACTAATTGTGGAGGCATCTCCTTTATAAGGGGCAGGGTGACCTCTGTTTTGTCTCCCTACCCAATCCTTGTACTCTCTTGCTGAAACAAAACTAAACTCTCAAATTGTTAAGTAGAAACACCATAAGCCCTTTAACAAAATACTGCAGTTGCAGGAATCACAGGGCTAGTATAGTAAGCTGTTTCACATCCTCCACATTGACACCACCTCTCTGTAACTTTTTATACCTCAGTTGGCAGTCTGTTAGCTTAACAGAAAGCTATTAAAACTTTTCTTTTGTTTGGTGGTGAAAATAAGCACCCAGTGGAGATTGTACAGGGACAACAAAAAGAACTGCTGCTAAGTGAAACATGAAATTTCAGAAGTTTAAGTTAGAAAGTAGGAAAAAAACCCAGGCCCAAACGCACTTGCATGTGCATGCTTAGCTACACCCCCTGTGAAATTAGAGTTTGTTAGCAGACACAGTTTTCTGTGAAAAGTATGCAAAGTTTTATCAATCTTAAAAACCCTGAAGACTGTATTTAAACTGATACATCTGAGTGACTTAAAGGAACAAGTTATGAACAGAGTGGGTGGCTTCATGTGGGAAGTGAATGAAAGTATTCAGCAGTGAGGAGTTAACAAATACTGAGTGTTGCCACTATTGTTTCAGGCATGTGAACCCAGATTGCTGTTAGTGTTAATGCAATCTTCAGCTAATCAGTTGCTTAATCTTTAACCGCTACAGGTTATTAAAAAGGTATCTGCTCAATCTCAAAACTAGCTCAATTAAGTTGCCTAGAAAGTGAAGTACAAGTTGGCATTTCTGGTTAACTCCTTCACTGTACAAAGCTGTTTCATAATATAAACATTCCTTATGAATCTTCTCCCTGGAGAAATACATGGGTGCCTATAAATAATAAAAGGAAGGATGAATACACACAAAATCTTGTATTTCTACTCTATTTTACTACTAAATTATAGACAAATGTAACCCCCAGTTTCACTTTGTGATAAAAACCACCCTCAATTAACTACTTCTTTTGTAGTTTGCCTGTGGCTTGTAGCCTGGCCTTTTCAGTTCAGACTTGACTGTTCAGCTGTGCAGTGAATGATGCAAATCAGGCTCCCCGTGCAGGTCAGCCTTCTTTACAAGTTGCTACTTTTTTCAAAATCAATTTTGCAGTTACAAGGTTGAGGTAAAATCAGAAGGTCTAACAGTGATAATTTCAAAATTACTTTAGTAATTTTAGTTCATTATTTTAGTTCAAGCCAGCTCCAGCATGCTCCAAGATTCCCAAGTGTATATAGGACCTAACTTCTGTAATGTAAGCAGATCATACGTTGAGGTCAGAATCTGGAGAGGATCATCACTCATCAAGTGATCAACAGGAGTAGCTGAGTGGTTCATGGAACTCTCCAGTCAGAAACTGGCTTGGATATTTTACATTTCTGCATGATTCCTCTGGTGTGACACACCAGATCTGGCATCACGAAAACAAAGCAATGCCTGTTGAAAGAGCTCTGGAGTCTGCTAGCATGTGTCTCTGGAATAGCCTGGACACATCTAACTTTAGTCTCTCAGTGTACCTTGGCACACTGTCTCTGTTATGCAAAGGTCTCTGGAATGTGCTATGTGTTGCTTAGAAAACCAGAATTTACCACACATCTCTTGATCCCAGACCACCAATTAGTTGATCAGCAGCTACTTGGGATTCTCCCTGGATACTGGCAATGCACTTCTGCATAGTGAAGATGGCTCTCCTTCTCTTGAACCACTGCTGCAATACTGGAGTCCAGTTATATTACAGTTTCAAACTGCTCTGACTTTTATCCTGGAATCTATCTACCGAGAGCCTCCACATAGGAACAATACACATACATGACCCCTGATCTAGCAGCCTTGGAAGGCTCCTTGGGAGGCATATATCTGTCCCAAGAACAGCTATGAGCCCTTCGTCTCACTCTCCTGCTGTTTAGCAAGTAATGTTTTACTTACATCTCTTGAAAAAAAAGCCGTTTAAAAAGCAGAGTGAAGCATTTTCTCTAACATCCATTTTGAGAATAAAACTAGAAATCAGTGCTTACGCTGTGGGAGTTAAAGAACTTCTCCTGGGAATATATGGGAGTTTCTTTTCTTCTCCCTCAGCCCAGCAGGTCTTTCTGCCAGTATCTGCCTTGGGAACTATAGGGTAGGGGCACATCAAAACCAGTATGGTTTTTTTCTCTGGCTGTAGAGTCAGAGTAGAAGCCTTCTTTCTCAAATGACACAGTCAGAGCAGAAACAGTACTTTTGGCTGGTACTTGCCTGTTATCCCAGGCATCCATTTCTCTTGCACTGACAGGGCAGCAGGATAAAACTTCTCTTCTCCAAGATGATGAAGCACTCACTGACAATCCAATGTAGGTGCCTCAGCTGTTTTTCTGCACCTCTGACTGTACAGAGGGCCAAGAAATGGGAGCCCATTTGATTTGCATAATCCAACTGCCTTTTTACAAAGGCATAGATTTTTTTTTCCTCTGTTGTATCTAATCCAAAAAACTACAAAAATACAGCGATTTAACACTTTAAGTGTGTGAATGAGTGTGACTTACCAGGGACCAAGATCCTCAAAGCAGACAAGCCACTTTGCCTGCTCTGTCTTTCTGTCACCGTGTACTATTTAAAGCATCATACTTGCATATCAAAATTGCCTATGAGTCACAACAGTACTTTTTAATCACAAAACCAATCTTGCTTGTGCCACGGATGAAAAAATAGCTTAGCTGTGAGTGCTAGCAGGTGGCAGATAATTAAATGCATGTGTGTATGTGAGCAGATCTCCAAAATTGAACTTTTACACTCCCAGGCAGAAGCCTGCTACTTGCTAGTTGCAACTGGCGTGGGGGACAGTTATAAATGTTGGTAAAACCTGGTCTAAACACATGTGACATGTTCTGAATCCTCCAGTTGGTGAGGGGACATGAGACATCACTGAAGAGGCTGATCACACGTCCTGGTTCTGCACAGACTATGCAGGTTGATAAAGCTGGAGCCTGGAAAAGGGCAGGGGAAGATTCCGGCTGGAGAAAACATCTTGGAAGCCAGGGAAGATCCTCGAGATCAGAGAGCTGGGTGGAGATCAGTGCCAGGAGCTGCCCAGAATCCTTAGCCAGTAACACTCATGAGGGGTAACTGTCAGCAGCAGCACAGCAGGAGCCTACTTGACTTTCTGCTACTGGATCAGCAGTGACCTCTCTGCCAGGGATGGAGGTCAAGAACTTGGGAGCCTAATGCCAGGGAAAGTAAGGGAGTGAGTGTGTGAAGAAGCCTTAATCCCACTGGCTTTTACACAAATGCCAATACCCATATCCTTGATGGGTTGTCATTCAATCTGCCTCATTTGTGACAGCTTGAGAGGCTGCTTCATACATTTTTTAATGATTCTGAAAGCATTTCAGAGCTGACATTTACTAACATGTGCCAGCTGATGCACACAGATGCTTTGGAGTGGAGATCCCACTGCTCTTTTCCACAAGTATTGAAAGAAGTGATCATAAAAAAAAGTGCAGAAAGCAATTACCCCAGTGGTTTTGATTGCTGGGAGGTTTTTTTGGAAAAAGGAATTTTCTGCTATAGTGAAGTGATAAAAGACCAAAAAAAAGAAAGCAATTCTGTTTTCAAAATATTGAAAATTCAGAAAAAACTTCACACTAAATGTTCAGCAAATCCATTTTATCAGCTAAAACACAAGATGGGGTACCATACACAGTCTTCTGTTGACCACTCCACCAACTCATATAAGAAAGCAGACAGATCTCTAGGCATACTGTAAATGTGGAAGTACATTATGGTGCGTCTCTACTAGAATTCTGCAAATACCACTGCATAGCTCTACACTATTTTTACCAGACATTTTGAAGAAAATACAAAATTGTCTTTTGGCAAAATTTGCAAAAAACATGGAGGCAGGGAGAGTAGTAAATACTAGAGTGCCCAGTCCTGTGATCTGGACAGCTTAACTGCCTTGCCTCAAACAAATATCATGTACCTGTTTATTTCATAACAAAAATGAATACAAGGTGTATGCTTATGTAGGGTGTATTTATTCAGCAGCTAACTGTGACATAGGATGGACTATGGTAAATAATCAAGTGAACATGACTTCTCAGTGCAGCAGCATAAGCAAAATGGCAAATATGCTGGTTTCAGATGTATAAATAGGGGCATTACATAACCTCTGCATTTGGCCTTAGCAAGATTGGCTCTGGCGTATCACATCCAGTTCTCAGCATCCACAAAAGACACTGAAGTTAGACAGGATCCAGAAAAAAAAAGCCATAAGGAACATTTAAGGCTGGGAAAATGAGCTATACCTTGAAAAACAAAACCCACAATCTATTTAGCTTGTCAAAGGCAGAGTGAAGGTATCTGCTTGATCTCAATGGAAATGCAGCTTTCATAAGGGGTCCTTCTACTCACCATAAAAGTATTGTGTGTCTGGAAATCCAAGGTAAACAAATCCAAACTATAAATAAGGTGCCTGCCTTCCTTTTTTGCCAGGAAATTTTATTGTTACTAAAAATATTTTGGCATGTCTTATTAAAGGCCACAGTGAATTCACCATTACTGGCAAATTGTCTATCAAGGTCTTCCTAGAGAGACACCCAAACATGCATAACCTCAGGCATTGCCAATGGTGCATATAACACAGATGACTGCACTAGAGGATCACAAGCGTCCCTCCCTCTTTATAGAAATTTAGCTGCATGTATGGGTGAAGGGAACAGCCATGGAACACATCACAGTTAAACAGCCTCACGTATAGTGTTTCAGCTTAAAATCTGACAGAAGAAGGAAATATCTTGGTATCACTAATGTGAAAAATTGAAAAGTGCATTTTAAAAAAAAAAAAAGGAAACTTTACTTAAAGTGTTAAGGAAGTCTGAAGAAAACATTGTAAAACCCATAGCAATCCCTTAATGCTGCAAAACCACAAACACATCTAAAACCAAACCTGAACCTGATAGTATTCATATGCAGCAGAAAGACTGCAGCATGGATAGGAGTCACATAAAAGCAAAATTGAAAAAAAGCTGTTATGATGCTAGCCAACAAATTGACATGATAAATAATGACAAGCATGATGAAACAATGTTCTTGGACAACACTTGGTGAAAAAGGAGAACTGATCAAATGCCTCTTACCACTCATACATGGCCTCTATAACATGCCTCTGTTTCACAGAGTTCTGCTTTGTGGCAGTATGCTGTCTATGTGTCCGTAATGGTCCAGTCAGTATAGTTTCCCCACAGCTTTTGCAGATGCATTTCCAACTGAACAATTTTGCTTTGGTATTGTTTTTAGGAGAAGCCCTGTAATGCTTTTGTGAATTTTGTCAAGGTTCTCTTCTAGATGTGTCAACAACAGCATGGGTTGTACAACGTGTTTCCCAGACATCAACTTGGGATTGAAGGGAAATAGCACACCACAAAATTGTGAACACTGTAATTACCTTTGGGGAAAAAAAAAAAAAAAAAGACTGGTATCTTCAGAAGCAGACAGATACTTTGAATCACAGAATGGTTTGGGGTTTTTTGACCTTTAAAGCTCACCTTGTCCAACCACAGGCAGGGACCTCTTCCACTAGATCATGTTGCTTAAAGCTCTGTTCAACCTGATCTTGAACACTTCCAGTCACTGGGCACCCACAGCTTCTCTGGGCAATCTGTTCCAGTGTCTCACAACCCTTATAGTAAAGAGTTTCTTTCTTATGTCCAATCTCAATCCACCCTCTTTCAGTTTAAAATGGTTACCCCTTGTCCTGTTACTAAAGGCCCTGGTAAAATTCTTTCTCTGCCTTTATTATAAGAAATAAAGGAGAATATGTATTGAAAGGTCACAATAAAGTCTCCCTTGGAGCCTTCTCTCCTCTAGGCTAAACAGTCTTAATTCTCTCAGCCTTTCTTCACAGGAAAGATGTTCCAGGCATCTGACCATCTTCATGGCTCTCCTCTGGACTCACTCCAATAGGTCCATGTCTTTCTTGTGGTGGGGACTCCAGAATTGTATGCAGTACTTGAGGTGGGGTCTCATGAGAGTGGAGTACAGGAGGAGAATCACCTCCCTTGACCTCCTGGCCACACCTGCTTTTATGGAGCCCAACATACAATTGGCTTTCAGGGCTGCAAGTGCACACTGCTGATTTATATCTGATTTTTCAGCTACCAGTACCCCTAAGTCCTTCTCCTCAGGGCTGCTCTCAATCTGTTCACCACCCAGCTTCTACTGATGCTGGTGGTTGCCCAAACCCATGTGCAGGATATTGCACTTGGCCTTGTTGAATTTCATGAGGTTCACATTGGCTCACTCCTGAAGCCTGTCAAGGTCCCTCTGGATGGCATCCCTTTCCTCCAGTGTGTTGACCACACCACTCAGCTTGGTGTCACCTGCAAACTTGCTGAGGATGCACACAATCCCACTGTTTATGTAATTAATAAAGACACTGAATAGACACCAGTCCCAATGCAGACCTCTAAGGGGACACCACTTCTTACTGAACTCTATTTGGACATTGAGGCATTGATTGCAACTTTTTGTATGCAGTCATCCAGCCAGTTTCTTACCCATCTAATAGTCCATCCATCAAACATATATCTCTTTAATTTAGCGACAAGGATGTTGTGTGGGACAGCCTTAATGACTGAAGGATCTACCTTACTTACTGGTGTGATTCAAAGGGATAGAGGTTTGATCTGATGCTATGTGTTGTGGTTCTGGGACTGTATACCCGAGTTGTGTTTACCAGCAATGGAGTTCATGCTAATTGCTGGTCTTTAGTATGCACCATGTGTATGCACCTAGTAAGTGATTTCCAGCTGAATATGTCTATAGCTGATAAGTGAAACCGTATTTCTGTAGAAGCATCCCAGACTGCCTAGTCTTTACTAACAGAAACCTGTGCACGGGTAATGAGCAAACTACTGAAGGACCTTGCAGACACGTTGCAGAGGGGGACCTGTGTGTGGCTTCCTGCATGCAATGTCATCATGGGCTCCCTCCAACCAAAAGGGAAACCATGCCAAGCACACAAGTAAGCAGTGCACACAGGTTGACACTGCATGACACTAAATGTAGACACAAGATAAATCTGTGCACACACCCCCCTCCAAAAAAAAAAAAAAATCCCGTCTAGAAAATCTGCATGTCCAGCACAGTAAATTGCTAAAATAAACATATTTATTGGGTATCAATATGGCACACACGTGTTATACATATATATATATATATATATAACTTTGAAGTTATACCACTGAGTGCTTGAAAGTCAGAAAGCAAGATGAAATAACAGTAATTTTGTGAGGATGAGTCACACTACTGCAAACCCTCTGGAAAACACAAGCAAAACACAGCCAAAAACTAGGAGTAAGGAAATGGATACAGGAAAGACTAAGGCCCATCAACATCTCTTCTTTTGCAGCCTTAGGAAATAATTTTTTCTAATGTGCTCAATGGTCCCTACACAGGATACTGACCAGTACTCTAGGTTTTAAAGTTTCTTAGCCAGTAGCCAAGATCCCATAAAAGCCTGTTAGGAAACAGGTGAGGTTGGGAAGCATTTGTGAAAGAAATATTTTTATCAACCTTTAAGTGATGAAAACTCCACTTTTCCCCACTTGCTGTACTTATTTGCCTTTTTGGGAGGTAAGGGGGCTTCTATCAACTTCTCAGGTTGAACTTGGGTAAATAATACTGACATGCACATCTACATAATGGTTATCACCAATAAGTTCCTTCCCTTCACCACCACCACCCTCTATCCCTCCCTTCCCTCTCCCTCTTCTCTAAGAGGAACTGTTGGGAAGTTGAAATGTTGTATACCTCAGATAAGAGATTGCCACTTTTAAACAGCTTAGAAGCTCTGTTTTAGATGGAAAGAAGAAACTTGCTATCAACAGGTCATAGAAATAAATTCATTTTCAATTCCAGAACTGATAATCCATAAATCTATGTACCTGTGAATAAATAAGTTAGTTAATTTTGTTTACACACATCACTATGACCACTGGAATTCAGTAAATGTTTCATTTATTTTTTTTTTTATTCTCACATATTTTTGTTTTAATAATTGCTGGAACAAAGTGATGACATAATAATACTGTGACATTATTTTTATATTTCTAGTAGACTTCCTCCAACCTGATTACAAAACCTTTCATGATGATTTTACTAGTTGGTTGGACACTAGAACACATGAATAAGTCCTTTGTACAGCTTAGAAATGCAACTGCTGGTTAATACATTGCAATTATTAAGCTTAGAGTTCACAAATCATTCAAGAAGAAAGTTAATTCCAGCACATTCCACAAAGTGGAAGCACATTGGAAAAGAGAGCTCATCAAGATTATCAGTCACCACTAATGGTGACACAAGGCTAGGGGAAGAAGCAGCAGTCATTTACTCCTCTAAAGCAGGAAAAGAGTTCATGTGTGGATAGCACTAAAGAGGAAATCAATAGTAACTGCTCACTTCAATTCCTCACAACAATTTATTTTTGTATAAATGTCTCAAGAATTTATTCTCCTGCTAGTAACGCAAAGTTAGATAAATGTCTAATTACTGACAATATGCTGAAGTATATTATTTGTTTTTATGTGTTTTGAGCATGAAAACAAGACTAGCAAGACAAGTCTTTAAAAGTTAAGTACAGTGGTTTATGATGATGCTATGACTAGAAATCAACTCATCCCATTCTATTACATGTGTTGCATTCACCATGTAATGTAATTCTACAGATAAAGTTTTCTCAGTGAAAGGGCTCAGGCAACTACATACAACCTGGTCTAATTCATTCCTCATAAAGCTCTGTTAACAACGGCAGAGACCAAAGTTCTGTTCTATTCTTTCATGGCAGGATCAGAGGTATAGACTAGCAGGAGTATTGATTCATCCTATATATCCTGTGGAAACTGAAAACAAGTTTGCTAACAAAAACTTCTGGCATGTTTCACCCATTCATGCTTGTACTTCTAGTGAGAGGTGAGTTTTACTTATATTTGTGTAGTATTTCTTGACTTTTCTTAAGAATTTCTCTGGCTTAGTTACTACAATTTCTGTTAAGAACGAACCTTGTTCCTAAAACCCAAAAAAGTCTGTTAAAACTGAACATCAGCCAAACTGTGCTTCAGGAAACTACTAATCAGTGAACAAGCAGGATGTACTGTTTTTAAATTCTAATGATGACATATTTTATGACAGTACTGTGCCAGTATTGGCCCCTTTTGGAGGTGGAAAGCATTAGAAGGTAACTCCAGCTTCTCCTGGAGGTGTCTGAGCCTTGCCTTCCCAAGCCTTTGTAGACTTAGGATCCAAAGGCTGAAAGCTCTGCCTGGGACCTGCAGCGTGAATGTCCATGGTGGGAAATGAAATGGAGCTTGTATGTATGGTCATTGCTTCTTACTCTTCTTGGGTCGGGTAGTTTTCAGGTTTAGGTGGAGTTGGAAAAATAAAGTATTGTACACAGATGTTGATGATACAAGTATTTCTGGGAAAATGAGATGCTTGAAGTAGTGTGTGCTGGAATAATCCTAGCTCCCAACATAATTTCACACTTGAGAGCAGGTATTTATCATGTTTCACTTTATTTTTCTTATATTTTTTCTTTTCACTGATTTAGTTGCTATGTTACAAATGCAAGGTACATTTTGACCACAAAATGCAATGAGAACATTCACTTCTATATCACAACAACAATTATTGTACCCTGATGGTCAAATTCCACAGGCACTTACCTCAGCAGAGTCCTGACAACAGGAGCTTCTGTTTGGTGGCATTCACCCCATGAACTATTTTTCTGAAAGTGGAGGGGCAGAAACCAGTTTTTTTTGTTTTTTGGTTCTTTTTTTTTTTTTTTTTTTTTTTTGTATTTACCAGAAATTACAGGATCAGCTTAGGTGCTCTGAAACTTTGAAACAAGGCATTGAATTCTTGCTTTGTATAGTGTACCAAGTGGAAAAAAAAAAATCACTAAGTGAAAGTGTTAATGATAACGAAGACACTCTAATCCTGCTAAAATCTGTCCCTGTGATCCTAGAAGTACATTGACTGTTTATTCTTCTAGTGCTGAAGTTGTTTGGCTTCAGGACTCTGACTAAAGCCTTATTTCTGTAATTGCCTAGAAGGCAACGAATTAGAAGACACAGGGAGTCTGAAATGGCAAAACAGATTTCAGTTGTTTTAACAGCACCATATCAAAGTACAGTAATTATGTACTTCAATGTAAATGTGTTAATCCAGGTATGATGATTTCAAGGAATCTCTAAAGCTAACATTTCTTTTAAAATGCTATTTAAACAAAATATTGCATGATTTGTAAGAATCTAAATCTCTCTCCCCAGACCCTCAACCATTTTGCAAATAAGAAAGTTATGTCATTACTCTTTAAGTTAATGAGTATGTAACTGTCACAACAGAGCATTACATTTCTATCCAAGGAGGTAAAGTGCCTAGCCCAGCATATCCCAGCAAAACTAAACATGCATCAGTGTAATCCACTTACATTTTGGAAGAATGAGTCAGTTTTTCACAGCCAGCATGGTCTCATCTGGAGCCATGTCAATATGTAGGGCATGCAGGCATAACTGTTGCAAACTAGTAACAAACAAAAAAGTCTGGGAGGAGGGAAGGGTGTTAACCATTTCTCCACCAGACCTCTTCAGGGGCTCCCATGTTCTCCCACGTGACAGCTGGAAAAGAGTGGAAGAGAGCTTTAGTTCTTTTAGCAGTGAAATTATACAACTTCAGAGTGTTTGGAACCCACTTACAGGCCATAAATTTACCAACAGTGGTATTAGTTACTGAACATTTCTTCCTGAAGTGCTAGAGAAAGAAACTGTCAGTGGTTTTGGTTTTCTTCTCATGCATAAATACTGGCTGGATTAAATCTTACTGAAATCAACTGCAGTAAGTATTAACCTTTATGTAAGGTAGCTGGAGGAAATCGGTGAGATCGTTAATGGAAAACCAGGGCTGAGGAAGTCTCAGGTTCTCAGGGGCAGCCCACGTCCCCACCAAATGCAGCTGAATGGTTTCGCAGGAACAGCGAGTTCTGCTGGCTATTGCTCTGGACAGTGTATGTGCGTCTGGGTAGCAGCCAGCACAAAAGGTCGGGATTTGAAGCCAAAAGCCGCACGTAGCCTGGTTTAAGTGCAGCACACAGATACCTAGGGCAGCACACTGGAGAGGACAGCGTACAGTGGGACCCACCTACCTTGGAAAATCTGGCTAGCTGCTGCCACCAGGGCAGAGGCAAGTTGCATGGAGCAGCAGCTATTGCTGGGCAAAGTTGTTTTCACACCTCTGTTCACAGGAGGAGCAAGTGATCTTATGTCCACAGGGCTTGGTCTCTGTTCACCGTATTTCTCAGCTCCACTCCGTCTACTTTTGTTATTCAGTGTCAAAACCAGCCTCTCTCTCACTCCTTATCCTTCATACAGCAAAAGGCAATTTTCCTCACCTGGGGTCACAGCTTGGAATACAGCTTGTTTCAGCTGCAGCCTTAATAAACACAGTAGTATTACCCCGAGAAACACCTTTGCAAGACGACTTTTACAAGTGCTAATTTAAAAGCCTTTTGGTGATATTTTTTTAAAATTTATAACTGCTGCTGAAGGAAGCAGGAAGCTTGTAGGCAAACTGAATCGCATGAAGGATTGTCAATGCCAGTTTTCTTTCCAAACAAGATTAACCCACAAGCCCAATTTGCATTTTGTTTTGTTTTCTAGCTTCTCACGTCAAAGAAATTAGAAATACAATAAAAAACTGCCATGTATCTGAAAAAAAATCCATTTTACCTCATTGGGAGTCTTCCTAAACTACAAGACCTCTCACAAGAAATTACAAATATTGGCACGTAAGAGTCACTTCCACTCGTCCAATTTATTCTGGACACTATGGCCTGACTAAGCTGACAGCGAAGTCCATGTAAGATCATGTAGCTGCTATCAGTAAGTCCACTATTTTTTAAACTTCTTTCACAGCAACCTAGAAAACATTCTTAGGCAAAAAGGCAAGATAAAAGCTGGTGACTTGCCCATAGCAGACCAAAATTAAACTCATCCTGTGCTTTCTCACTGTGTCTTTCTCTCCTCCCACCATAGATATGGAGAGCTTGTAGGAGAGAGAATCTGCTACGCATTTATACAGTGTCAGCACAGCAAGAATTGCAAAGGTCTTTTAATAATAAACTATGTAATGACAAACTTCACAATCCAGCTTTGAGAATGAGTGCCAGTGCTCTTGGTGCCAAGTTCATTTGCTGCTTCACAACCTGATGAAGAAAGGTGTTTTCAAACAGGAATTCAGAGGATACTCATGGTGTTATCCTTGGTGCACATCATTCTGGCCCCACAGGAAGTCTTATCCCAATAATCTCAATAGCAAGCCTCTTAGCATGTGCTCCTGATTGACTTTGGTTGTTGGAACAGAATGTGGTTCTGGAAGTGAGGTTCTCTGGGTTAAAAAAATGCGTTTTTCTCTGCCTTTCCTTTTCTGGAGGCTGTTATTTTCTGTAGACCACCTCCACTGAACGAGGCATTTGGCTGCCTACTCCTGGCAGTTCCGGTACCTCAGCTGGCATCTATTTTCTGCTCCTATGCCCTACTAACATGCAGTACCGGGGCCAACGAGTGAGGAGACAGTCCGAGAGCTTAATCTCGGAGCATGGAGTCCGGCAGAACAGGTGAAACAAAGCAGTAACTGCCACCTCAGTATGCGTGTTTAAAGTTAATGGTATTTTACAATTAAGTCTATTTTTCTGAAAATGTCCAGTGAATTTCCTAGTGCTCCAGGCACACCGCAGCAGGTCACAAGCTGCTGGCACCTTGTGGCAGGGCAAGCTTTTTTACGTTAAACTTTTGAAAGCGGTTACCACCCCGGCGCTGGCTGCGGGCGTTGCCAGACGCTCCCGAAGCGCAGCCAGGCGCCTGGTCTGACCTCCCGCCGCTTCCCGGGAAGTAACCGGGACCCCGGGACCCACGGGGCACTGCTCCAGGCGTTTGCGCTCTCACACGGCAGAGGACTCGTCCCTGAGGGGGTGGTGGCTAGTGGCTTGGAGCGGGAGCACCCCGCGCACTTCGCGGCCACGTCCCTGCCGCCCGCCAGAGCGCCCACCCCCACACCCCGCCCCGCTTCCCTCCGACGGCGCCGGGGCAAGGGGGCTGCCCGGCCTCCCGCCGTCCCCACACCGAAACCACTCCCCGCGAAGAAAGTCACCAGGGGGTGGGGAAATGGTGACAACTTCAGGAAGCCGCCGCCGGCACCGGGAGACGGCGAAGGGCGGCAGCTCGCTGGGTGGCAGCTCCCAGCCAGCGTCCGCCGCGGCGAAGCGAGCCCCGCCGGCCCGCCCGCTGCCGCCATGGGCTCCCCGCAGCGCCCGCCGCTGGCCCACGTCTTCAGGGGGACCTTCGTGCACTCCAGCCGCTCGGCGCCCATGGAGATCCGCCACGGACACCTGCTGGGGGTGGACGATAGCGGGACGGTGAGCAGGGGCCGGGGGCAGGGGTGCTGTGCGGGGGCCGGGCGGGGGGCCGGGGGCGGTGTCAGCAGATGCCCGAGGCACCGGCCCGAGCCCTCCCCGCCCCGCTCCGCCCCGCTCCGGTCCGGTGACCCTGTTCGGTGCCGGGCCCGGCCCGGGCGCGGTGAGTGAGGGGTAGGGCCGTCTCCGCCGGTCCGTAGGGAGGCCGCGGGAAATGCGCACACAACCTGCCGGGTGCCTGCGGGCCGGGCCGCCGAGCCGGGGTGTCGTGCTGGCAGGACGGGGTAGCCGGGGCGCGCTGGGCTCCCCCGGCACGGCCCTGCGGGTGGCCCAGACCTGTCCCCAAGGGTGCCACTCGCCGCCAGGGCAGCAGCGCGCCGGGGCCGGGCGCTCCTTCAGGTTCTCTCAGTTTTCTTTCAGTTTCACAGGCAGGTTTCCCGTTCGCAAACTATCACAGCACGGGCTGTAACTGCAGCGTACTCGCTCTACTCATGCACAGCCTTCTGAGTGAGGCTTTTTTTTTTTTTTTTTTTTTTTCTTGTCACAAGAGGAAACATGACATATGCCCATAAAGGGTTAAGAAAATGATGATGTTGGGCACAACGATTAGTGGTACAAGCCAAGTTTAGAGCAAGCGTTGCATTTACTGGTAAGGCAGGATTGATTCTGGCAGGGAAGCTGTACCGTTCCCTTAACGACCGTGCACGTTGTGTAGGTAGACTGGTGATGTCTTATTGTTAGATTAGTGAATTCTCCTTATACACTCAATAACATATGTAGGTACCCTATATATAATTTAAAAAGGTCTTTTTCTTTCTTGCAGCTAAATAACAGGCATCAGTGTGTCTGGGTTCAGTAGCGTTTGAAATCTGTGCAAAGCACACTGGGCCCTTACTGAGTTTATTTTCTCTGTTCATCCAAGTCCATGAGTGTCTGTTTCAGGGCAGCCCTCTTACAGCTCTTGGGGAGTCTGGTGCAAGGCATAGCAAAGTCTATGAGAAGTGGTATTTTGATGTATGGGAGAGGAATAAAGACTTCCATAACTGTATTGGTTGCTGTCAACTAAAGACAACGGAGCTGAATGACAAAATAGTTTGGTTTGTGTAACTCGGGTGCAGGAGGCAGAAACTCATACCCCATTCTGGTCTCTCTCTAATGACAATTTCTGTAAAAGTGTCCCTACTCAGCATCCTTAGGCTTTAAGTGATTTGTTTGAAAAACAGGTATCTTAGTAAGCTGTACCTAGGAATCTGCGCTCTCAGTCACTGTCTTCCCTTCTCCTAGTGAACAAGGATTCACTGGATATTGTTTTCCTTGCATATAAATTGACACATTCTCATGCAGTTGCTTTAAAAAAAATATATTTTCCAGTAAAACTCTGTTGTCCAAAAATAAAATTCCCACTAGAATACAGTAACAAGGACTTTAATTTTCTTCACTTTTTAATACACATTCTTGGCATTTTACTATTCTAGGGTCTGATACAGTTAGTTATGGTACCCTTTATCCTATTACTCGTAATTTTACCTCATGCAGAACTTCTGCTGGAATCACAGAAGAGTTAGCTTTTCAAGGACAAGCTGGTTAGAAAATTGCATACGTTTATTGTCCAAATTTACACCAAAACTGTTTCAGTATTACTCCCAAAGAAGTAAGTTAAACTAAGTAAGACTTGTTCTTTTGCCTCATGTTGCTGACTGCAACTGACTGTGGAAGACTCTTGCCTCTGACAGGGTGAATAGATCAACTTTTGTGAACAGCCAGGTCCTGTTCTCCAGTGTGAGTCCCTGTCCTCCAAGGGACAGGATCATACAGCCAGTGCCACAGAAACACTGCCCAGACTCCCACTGCACGTGGGGATACTTGGTTGGTAAAGGCCACAAATGAAATGTCGGCTCTCTGTGCTTTGCCTGTAATTGAAAAGGGAGCTTTAGCAAGGAAAACACTGCTGTCAGGTATGGAGACCCAAGTTATCGTTAAGTTAGCAAAATCAGGACTGAGTTTGAGTGGTTTGCAGAGCAGAGTGGTGCTGCTCTTGAAGAATGGCAAACAAAGAGTAGTATTCCTCAGGGTAAAGAAAATAGAGACAAGTGCAAAATGTGAGTTGTCATTGAAATCTTGGTGAAATTAACTTAGCTGAGTACAATATTAAGTAAATTGAACAAGTATTAAGCTAAAAGCTCCTGTTGGAGGCATGAAAAGAGCAAGAGCTGTGGAATAGGGGTACTTAACAGTTGTTAAGTACTGCCAAACATTGAGTCTTTTATTTAAGCCAGCTAGGATAGCAAATGATATGTACTAGCTGTTCAAGGAGGAAGGTACTAAGGTACCAACATCCGTCTGGATGTTCGTTGCTTAGCCTTTCTCCACAGGTTGGGCTGTTTGTTCAGGAGCTGGGTCTAGTGAGTGCTCCTGTCTCTCATCTATCCTCACATTCTAGTTTTGGGAACTAGGCAAGCAGTAGACATCATGTCTCTAGTTGCAGAGGTCAGCTAATTATTGTGGAAACAAAGAGGGAAGAGAAGTGTGTGGGACGGAAAAGAAGGATGGATCCCTTGCTCATGTTCATGTATGAATGTCATGGCCAGAAAGAAGTAACACAGGCGCTGTTGGATCAAAAAACAGCGTTCCTTCAGCCAGTATCATTCATTTCCATTCTTTTGGTAGCAAAGTTATTTGCACTGTGGTGCTTGGAAGGAGTTAGCGTCTACCATGTCAGGGTTAATGCATAGTTTAGCAGACCATCTATGTGTTGATGGAGGAGCTTTGGGCATCCTTTAGAATAAAAAAAGTCAAGTTAAGCACCAGGGTAGGGGGGGGTCTCAGATCCTTGTCTCTGGATCCTTTAGCCCCATCACATGGGTGACACATCAGAACTGATCGATGTGTTTGAGCACTGGTGTTAGCAGCCGTTGATGTGATACACCTTTCCCAAAGTGCTGCTTAGTCTCTGTGACTTCCTTCTTTGCAACCTGAAGGTCTTAGTGTTGCCTGTGCACTTCTTTTGACTCTGCTGTGAAGTTGTTTCTTGCTTTTACAGTTCTAAGGTCCAGAACTAATTTAAAGGATCAGTGCAACAGGTTGGTTACCTTGGATGTACAACCAAATACTCAAGCAAATGTCCAAGCCTCAGACCTCAAAGACCCTAAAACATTCAGTTTTAGAAAGGTGGCTAGAGAAAATATATCCTAAAGCAATGGAGAACATCTTTTGGGTAACCAAAGAGTTCTGTTGGGAAGCATGTTTGAAAAGAAGATATGTCTTGCTGATTCATCTATAGCTGCATTCAACATTAACAAACCAAATGTCAGGTTTAGGGTTGATTTCATGTGTCTGGCTCCTTTGAAACCTATTTTCTTCATTTTTCCATGATTTAAGTGTTTTATTTATCTGCACCCTATGAGTATATAATAGTAATTTCTTTTCCATGGCAACCTCTGTTTCCAGAATTTGTCATCTGGTGTTGCATATTTCTCTCTCTTTTTCCTTTTTCCCCCACCCCCCCACACCAGCAACTCTAACATTACTCATTCTGCATCCATTTTGACTTCAGCATCTAAGTGACATTTTCTTTACTGCTGATCAGAAATTTCAGTGGGTCTGTATTCTAAGCCCTCTGCAGATACATAGCTAGTTAAGCTGGCTATATTCCTCTTTAGAAGGAGAAAGATGCAGCTTCATGTGAAGTATTAACGGACTACAATATTCTTGCGATTTTCACTAGCGTGGTATTTATTTATATTGTATGATTTTAACAGGTTTATTTCTGACTAAAATTTTTAAACATCTGCTCTTCAGACAGTGTAAATCATATAAGCCATATGTGCATTTAAAAGGCTAGGCAACCAAAACCCTCTTGTCTACAGTTGAGCAGCCTTTGCTTATTTTTCTTTACAGAACAAATAGAAACTGCAAAAGGTAATGTCACATATATATTAAAAAAAATGGGCGTGTAACTAACTGCCAAACAGCGCTCTTTTGGTCCTCTTGATCTTCCTCCTAAGTTCCTTCCTGTTGCCTTTTTACAACTATTTTATCTTGCCTTTACATATTTTTAATTGCTGCCTTAGAAACTGCTGGCCTGAGGGTGATACAGGTACTCAGTGTGGGCATCTTCACAGGAGCAGAAAGATACCAATAGCACTAAGATTACTCCCTTGAACTTAGAGGAATGAGGTCTTAAACCAAGGAAGCTGGAAGACTGTGAGTTAGTTTCTGACAGAAACAGTGGTTAGGCTAGAATTCCTGAAAGCTCAGGGTAGACAGTCATTGGCTGGGAGATGCATCCTTTACTCTGTCAAGTGTTGCAGAAACCTGGTTTCTGCTTGGAGCTTGTAGTGGGCATTGTAGTTCCTAGACTCTCCGCTCTTCATTTTTTGGAGAGTTTTCATGCATATTATTGCCAGACCAGAGAATTAAAAAGCGGAGAATTCAGCTGCCAAGAGTCGTGTTGTAGACTAAAACACCATGGAATTTAAAAATAAACAGTAAGTGTGCTAAAATTGTGACTTAGCAACAGAAACTCAGTAGTGGTAGAGTTGATGTTCTCGAAGAGTCAAACGGGGCTGAGATAGGCTCCAAATTGCAGGTTTTTTTAAATAAACAAAGATCTTGAGCATGCTTTTAGTCTGTTCTGGAAACTGAAATCATTATCCGCATTTTTTTCCTCAATTCCTTTTCTGTACGTAGGCACTTAAAAAATAAAAAAAAAAACCTCAACATTAATGATGTGAGCAGAAAATTAGGAGATACTTAGCTCAGTGCCAGTTAGTCCTAGGCAAAGCAATTAATTTGACCCTTCTGGTTTTGAGTACTATAATTGCATTCCCATAAGGCTGTCGCATACCTCCACGATGAGCAGCCATACTGCTAGCATTGCGGTATGTTACAGGAATGCCAGTGGATGCTGAAGTCTGAGCAGTCTTGCCTGCGTATTACTTGAGAATGAATTAATTGTTTTCTTACAAGTTACAAAGTGGGCGCGGTTATTCACTGGATTATAAGTAGGTATTTCAAAATCATGCTTGATAGTCAGGAAGAACAAGTATTTCAATGCAAACCTATCACCTTTGTAGTAAGTGTGTAAAATCTGTTTTAAGCTATGACTTGTTTTGCCTTCATGTAAAGCTGATGTGGGATACAGGCGTAAAGAATCTAACTAGGTTTTGGTTTTTTTTCTTTTAGATTGTGTTTTTCGAACAAACTGATCAGCAAGAGCAACTGGCTGAGAAGTGGGGGTTCAAAACATCTGACATAAGAGAACTGAGTAACTAGTATGTGTTTTGTTTAGATTAATTTCAGCAAATGCCGTTTATTCTCTGAGTGAAGTAATGCAAGTCTTTCTGAATACGTTGTGGTGGGGAGGACGTTAAACCAAATCTCATGGGCAAAACTCTTTTTCAGCTCTGTGAGGGATCTTAACCCAAGAGCTGACCGTGTCCTGGGACTTGGAGGGTGGACAATCTGTACGGTGTTTGCATTCCTTAGTTTGGAACGGCAGCCATGGCTGAATTGTGCTGGCTGAATTACAGTGCACAGAACAAAATGCTGTATTTATCTTTCTTACATGACCTCTTCTGTGCTTACAGAAGTAAATGACATACGTCCTTCAGATTAAATTTTATGTCCATTTTGTTAGCAGTGGGCTCTGCCTAAGTAGCTTGAAACTCTAGACTTTGTAAATGTAGGTAACACTAACACTACAGATATAAAACTCAATTGCTTGGGCTTTGACACAGTCCTTAGTAAAAACTAATAAAATTAGAAGATTTAAACCTTCTAAACACAGAACCTTGGATTTCTAAATGTATTGGCAGCTAGAGCATTTCTTTTTTCTTCAGCCAGTGAAATCCCCTGCCTTTCTGGTGAAGTGAAATAGTTTTGGATGGCACCTTCTTGCTTTGCATGCAGTAGCAGAACTATAAACAACTTGTGGCTTGGAATCTATTGCTGCTGCATCATTTTAGTGTTCAGTTGTTAAAAAATCTGTGTTCTTTGTTGGAAGGCTAATCGTACAGTATATATGAGTCATCAGATGTTTTCTTCACTTGAAATAGCCTGAGGAAAATGGAAGGTTCTGGGAGCATGGATCAGATTGACAAAGATCTTTCAGCATTTTTAGTGTGCAGGAAAACAGGAAGGGGAACTACAAAGAGATGAAATCACCGTTCATTCCTTAGTCTGGGAGAAGGAGAGTGAGAGAAATTTTATACTGTATGGAGTTCCAGCACAAACCAAAATAATTATAGCAACTTCTTGGTGATGTTAATATATTCACCCTGTTACTGCATGAACACTACATGACAACAGACAATATTACAGTTCCATTGTAAATATGCTTTTCGTCTCAAGATATTGAGCAAAGATTTTTTTCACTGGTGTCTGTGTCTTCATTTGTAGACACAGTGGCTGTTCTTCCATTAAACTTTGAAATTAATTGATTGAATATATGTATGTATAGACATGTATATAATGCAGAGAAAAACTGGTACAGTTTTGTAAATGTAATGGCCTGTCAGCTAGAGACATTCCAAATATATCCTTACTAGAAAGGAAGACTGTGCCAAAATCTCTTTTTTGGGTGGGTTCTGCAGTGGGGTAATTTTAGTTATTGTGAAGTCTGTTTGGCTTTATTCAGTGTTGGTATTTAGTCTGCGTAAATATTAAAGATAACTGGATTCATCATGCTCTTATATTGTTTTTCTCTCAGTTAGCTATAAGCAAGTCTTTATAAAAGTTATTATTATGTAAGTCTGTGTAAAAGTTATTCAACTGCTTCATACCATAAAAGGGGTCTGGGTAGCACAGTAGGAATTGATATGCTGATGCTGAAAGAGGAAAGGTAATCTGTACTTGCCATTTACTCTGGTGGAATTTGCTCAAACATACTGTTTAAAGCAAAACTACTTACTGTGGAAAATTTTGTGCTGTTTTGGACTGTTGTAATTCTCATTTCTTTCCCTAGTGAATTCTTCATGCCAGGAATGGTTGATACACACATTCATGCCCCTCAGTATTCATTTACTGGTACAAGAGTAGATCTGCCTCTTTTGCAGTGGTTGACTACCTACACATTCCCAACAGAAGCCAAATACAAAGACAGTGATTTTGCAGAAGAAGTGTACACCAGAGTTGTTGTAAGTACTGCAAATGCCATTTACCTTCTTGACGACACTCATATTTGTGAAATATATGTATGTTTTCAGAAGGTCAGCAGAATTAGTAAAGCATGTTTTAATGTCATGAAGACCAGATAGTATAGCTGCAGTTCTAATTGCCAGACAAGATTGTCACCTGCTAGTTCCAGTCTTGTTCTGTTTTTGCTGGTAAGACAGTTCATTTGATCATATGGATAACAATGAACTTGTTTATAATTTTTTCTGATATCTGAGTACTATGACCAACATTTAAGAGTACTCTCAGAGCTAGTGTAGCCAGCAGGTGCTGACAACATCAATGCAGAAATATCTAAGCATGGTAAAAAAAAAAATTATGTCAGAGTATATTTCCTTTTCTGCACAAAAAGCCTCTTGTGGAATTGTCTTCTGCAAAGATTACATGAAAGAGAAGATGCTTCTCACGGGCAACAAATCTGGGGTGTTCTGGAGTAATTAAGAAAGACGTTTCTACAGCTGAGATCCTTGGAGCAGGAATATATTTCACTGCAGGGGCTTTAGCTGAAGTCTGTCAACAGTGTTGTGACACAGAGATACTGTGTTTGATCTAGACTGATTCTAAGCAATATAAAGGCTTTAAGGTCAAATTCCACTTGATGAACAATGAGCAGCTCAGTCACATTGCAGAGTACTGATTCTGTCCTATAGCTGAAATGTATCCTTTAATATGTAGACTGAAATATCTTCAACAGATTAAATGATTTGGTCAGCATAAGTTGCCTTGCATTTGTCTAATACTGTGACAACATGTGTCAAAATTATAGCGTAGTGAATCTGAAATAAAGACTTATACTGTCCTTGCCACAGAATTTTTTTAGAAAATTATTTTCTGCCACCTGCCATAATAAAAACACAAAGGAGCAGCTTGCTCATAAACTCTAGTGACAAGCACACATGCCCTCAGCTACTTAAGACATTGAAGTGATCTCATGTTCCAGCTGTGTGCCTCAACATACTGTTACTGTCTCCATCAGTTCAAACTGGGTGACATTAGCACAGCTAAAGTACTTGCTGTGCAGGGTGTTTAGTAACATCACTTGGGAAAGAACTGCCAGTGAGGGATGGGAGTTACCTGTAGGAGCTTCAGCATAATGGTTAGGCTCTCCCTATGTCTATCAAATGGGACAAGGTCAGGAAAATGTTTTCACCCCAAAATGTTTCAGAATATCAGCTGCTCTGCAATGTCTGATGGGGCTGATAATAACCTTCAACTGTTAGAAACAGGACTAAACCTGCAGGAAGCAGATGCTGTTTCATATGTGTCTTTGTACTTTTGGAGTTGTAATGAAAACATAGTGATTTTTTTTAAACCAAAATTCTGTTTCAAATAAACACTTTCTATACCAGGTAAAAGAAACAGATGAGGTGAAATTTGCCAGATTTTAGCTGGAACCTGCTCTGGTCCCTCAAATTTTACGAAAGCCAGTTCTTGATGCTGATGATTTAGAAACCACGTTTTTAGCTTTCATTTAACAATGATGTTAGGAATCCAGAAGTGGAGAATTCTGGGATTTAAAAGCTAAGAAAGGAAAAGGTAATTTGTCTCAGTAATGAAATTTTAGGAACCCTTAAAGACATTTTTTAAATTTTTGGCTTTAATTTAAATATTGTAAGGAAAAGACAGAGCTTGGCTTTGTGTTTGTCAAATAATTGGCTCTAGCCATTCTCAAAAGTTGTGTTGGATGCTCCACCTTCTTTCTCATAAAAAAAATTTCTCAGATTACATTGTAGCCAGAATTCAAAAATGCAATTTAAACCTGTATGTTGAATGGGTTGTCGAATAGTATGCATTAGTCCCAAGATCAAGTGAAGCTGTAAGTTTAATCGTGACTTAATGTGACTGTAAATGGCTCTTCATTTATACATGTTCTCCAAACATAATATGAACACGTATCCACTACCCTCTCCTTTTAAATGGTGTAATTAAATAAATAATTAACTACACTGAAGAGTTGTTCTCAGTTTACTTTTACCTTGCAGTTTATTACTTTGTATTCAGGGATAACAAAAGAGTTTTATACTATTTATTCCAAGCCACATCAGGTAACCAAATAAAACCAGCTACTTTTTCCCAAAAGCCTTGCTTTGCTAATGTTAGGTAAACAGTGCTTCACTGTGGAAGCCAGAGCCTTTCAAAACTAGGAAATAACATAAATGACTGGTTGGTTGTATTTCTAAATATGAGTCAGAATTTATTTCCAGTTTGAGTGAAGGAAATACAGACTGGTTTCTATGGGTTTAGGTGTTGTTAAAATCCTTATGTATTTGGAAGAGAAAGTTTTGTATTTATCAACACTCAGACTTAAAAAAGCAATTGTGAAATTAAAAATCTATATTTTACCTTCCTACTTCACTGCACAATTTCACAATAACTAAATGTTCTCAGAGTTTGAAATGAGACTGCCTGTTCTGCAATTTGGCAGCTTAACTATTTTTTTTCCAGACAGTTGAAACTGATTTCTTTTTATAGAGACGAACTCTAAAGAATGGCACGACTACAGCTTGCTACTTTGCAACAATTCACACAGATACTTCTCTTCTTCTTGCTGAAATTATAGGTAAGACTAACAGTGAGTTTTGAAGGATGTTGTGCAGACTGTGTTAGCTGAAGGAAACAATGCTTAGGAGTTTTAGACTAGCTAGGGGTCTGTCTTTCTACTAATTTGTTTTTTGTTCATTCTGTCTGTCATACTGCGTCCCCAGAATCCACCCAGGTTACCCTTGTTCACCTAACCGCCTCTCTCCTACTGCTGTTTTGTCTAGTCTCTTCATTCCCACATCAGCTGCTGGCTGAGCTTGAATTAGGTCTGCTGGAGCTGCTCTTCAGCTGCAGTTCTCTGCTCTTTCTAGCTTTTGGTATTTGAGGATTAAAGGACTGAATGTCAAGATGTGCAGTCAGTGCATTAATTTCCTGATATTCTGAAATTGCCGTTGAGAATCAATATCAAAACTCTCCACGTGCCCTCCAAAACCAGAACAGTGGGAGTTGCATCAGGATCTTATCCCTCCCTTTTGTTCACTGTTGCAAATGCCTGCTGTCTGAAAGTGCTGTGGTTCTTGCAGGATTTCTCAAGGCTGAGCTAGCTCCCAAAGCAGACCAATTTAATGAGAATGTTTCCATCAAAATCTCCCTAGCCTTTCTAATTTTCTAGGAAAACCTAAAACTTCGAGGCCATTGTATTCAACAACTCGGACAGTAAAAATGAACAAAAGAGATCTAATTTAGAAACACATTTAAAATCTTAGAACTGAATATTACATGCATTCCTTTTAAGTCTCACACATGACTTCTGAGTCCTAGCATGAACAAATCCCAAGGAATAGGCTAGAAGTAGCTCTGGTAATTTTCTCCATCCAGCTGCATGTGGGAGGCATATAAGGAACCTCATTCCTTTCTCTTAAGGAGAGATAGTTTGCCGAGATCTTTGTGCCTTTTCTCAGCTCAGCTCATCTACCACAGCTACTATACTTTGATGCTTGTGTTTTGCATCCACGACTTCACACTGGTCTTTTTCATATACTAACCTTATGAATTCTGGTTGTGGTTAAACTACAGTAATCTTGTCTTCAATTATAACATTTATAAAGTTGGGCACTCATGTGGAAGAGGAGAACTGTTTAAATGTTTGGGAGTTTTTTCTCTTTTCTTTTTCAACTTTCAGAGTCACATGGATGTTCCCAACTTAAAGATAAGAAAAGAGCATAAATTCTGTTTATGTTAAGTGAAGCTGACTTGAGTGGAATTTTCTATTTTGATTTCAGTACAGGCCTTGGTAGGAGTTTTTGAGAACCAGTGATTTTAAGTTCTATATTCTTATGCATCTCAACAGATAAATTCGGTCAACGAGCCTTTGTTGGAAAAGTCTGCATGGATATGAATGACAGTGTGCCACAATACAGAGAGATTACTGTTGACTCTGTCCTAGAGACAGAAAGGTAAGGTGATTAAATTGATGGCACAACCTTTAGAAATAAGACTTTTTCATACATCTGAAAAGCTGACTAAGAACTTACAGGTGTAAGTTCATTTGGAACAGGTTTTTTCTTCCAGAAGTATTGTTTCCTACAGTCTGGCCATTCCTGCGTACCCAGTCGCTGCACAGCCCAAGTGGCTTCTCTCCAGCTCTTCCAAAGAATGGGAGAAGCTAGAGCTGTAGGGTTCAGAGAGAATATGTATTTGTTATTGTCTGTTTTCTGCCTCCTCTTTTTCCTTCACAGCTCAATGTGTGTAGGTGGTGTGACCTGGCATGAGATGGCAGGGTGGCAATCAATTCCTTCACCCCCGTTAACTTCTGAGCTGTTTTCTTCCCCCATTTAGGATAATGCTTTACTGAAGTTGTAGGATTCAGCTTTCATATTTTAAACATGCTGTGGTTCTCCTCTCCTTTAGCATAGTACCGGTGAAATCACTGTAACTTGCAGCTAAGAGAATGAAGGAGAATTAAATTGAGGGAATGTACGTGGTGGAGGAGACCCAAGACACCCTGCTGTCTTAGGTTTCCCTTGTCTTTTGCCTCCATGCTCAGAAAATGCTTAGGCAGACATACAGATTTTCACATGGGACTATTTATTTAGTTATATAAATGTTTCAAATACCATGCTGAAAAAGAAAATATTTAACAGTAATATGATCATCTTGATGCAGTTGTTTGAAGTTGCAACCTTATTTTTGCAAATCATGCTATAAGAATGCCAGTAAAAGTTAGAAGTGGTCATCGATTTCTAATGGTGTTTATATTTAAAGACATTTAAAAAATATGTAGTATTAATCATTTGCGCTCTCCTAACATTTGTTTTCCTTCATGTAAATCCCCAGTTTTTGTAATACAGCATGAGTCCTGCTGAATGGGTCTGAAATGGCAGAACTTCCAGTTTTTATTTTTTTTAAAGCTTCAGAATGATCTAAATAGCTTTATTTTATATCCAACTCCCCTTTTATTTGATTGTGTTAATAACAAATGTTTCTCAGCTTTGGATGAGGGTGTGCCACAAGTACTCCGGAGCTGTGTAGACAAGAAAGCTGTGTGCTTGTCAGCATGGATCAGAAGTACTTACTTACCTCATCAGGCCTGAATTGCAGCAATGCAATTGCAGAGGGATGAAAAAGCTCTTCCTTTTAAGAGGGCAACATTCGGATATTTTTTTTAAGAACCTAAGAAATGTGATCTGCCACACTGTCAGGAAATGGATTACACTGTTTTCAGCTCTTTACAGTTAACCTCTGGAAATACTGATATTGTATGCATGGAAATAATATACAATTCCAGGTACTTCATAAATTAAATCTAAATTCAAGTCAAGCCATCTGGGAAGAGGAGGATCCATGTTCACATCTATTCTGCTGCAGAGGACAGTGGTTTGAACCTGAGCTTCTTTCTTTCCTCATAGAGGAGTACATAAGCCAACAAAGTGTAGGGTATTTTGAGAAAGGTGTTTCAGTTTTTAAACAATGCTTACACTGTTCAAAGAATTTGAAAAAGAATTAAAACAGTTATCTAGAGGGTTTGGATTATCACCTAGGAGTTATACTTGTGCTGCAGTTTCTGCCTCAGTGAATATTGTCATTATATCTGGTGGATCAATAAGAGGAGGGACAGACAAACGATACCTAATTCAAACTATGTATTGGCTCTCAAAGTGAGGCAATGGTGGGCTCAAACTGCAGTGGTCATTGTGGAAGTTGAGTTAGGTCTCTCGTGTGAGCTGGTGATCTAGCACTGGCTTCAGTGTTGTGAATCTAGCCTACACCATCATTTTCTTCTCCATCTGAAGACATTTGACAAATCTGATTCAAATTTGTTGTGACCAAAATGGCAGCTTCTTCTGAATATAAACTGTGACATAAAAATTCACAGAGATCTAGCCAGAACCTATCTCGAACTGACTTTTGAAAATTATTTGCATATGCTGTGCTTACGAGTTTTCAAAGAATTTCTTCCCTGCAAAATCAGAGGAAGTTTTATTTGCTCATCTGCATTATCCATATTGATTACTTGGAGTTTTTTGTAGAGGTCCCTGAGGTAGCTGCTTTTATTTAACAAAGTAAGTGAATCTATATGTATTTTCCGTAAGGTAGCTTAATTTATGCTAGCACTAATATAAGCATTTCCAGAAAATCGAAGATTCTTTAAGTGAATGAGGATGTATACAACTACTGTAAGTGAAGTATGAAATATTATAGTGTTTTTTAAAAAAAATATTTAAAATAAGAAAATATATTTAAAGCTGTGATTTAAATTCATGGACAGACAAATTTGAGTGTGGGTTTTTTTTTTCCTCTAATATTGGCAGCTGTAGCTTATAATTATGTTTTCAGTGAATTTAATGTAGCATGTATTTGGTCTTCAGTGAAAATTCAGAGTAATTACCACGTCTAATGTTAATTATTGCAAATAAAAAAAAATGTATATTCACAGTCAAATTCACAGCTAGCATGGTTTGATGTAACTATCTTGACTTCATTGTGTTCTTACTATTTCATCTGAGAATCTGGCCCAGCTTTCATTAAAAAATGGATCTATGTCTGAAATCTTAATAGAGTATCTAAGTAAATATTTTCTGTATTTTTTGTATTTTATAGCACAGATGACAGATTTATAACAGATTTTTTCTACCCTTTTTCAGGTTTGTTAAAGAACTATTGGAGAAGAAAGTAAGTAGAATTCTCCTTTGTATGCACTCCTGTATTCAGAAGATGCTGTGTGAATATATGAAATAGTTAATCCTACTTGAACAAACGTTGCTGACTTAGTGTCCAAATCAATAAATACACATCTTTCTGTGTAGTAGACAGGTGTTATCAATCTGAAAAATGTTCTGTTAGCCATGTTGCTGGGAGATGGACTTGAAGCAGTGTAAATTCAGTTTCATGTGGTCAGAGCACATCAGAGTAATGTTCTGTGTTTGCTCTATTGACTTTAAAATATCCAGCTTCCTAGAATGGACAATTTTCTGTTAAAGGAAGACAGAATTCACTGTCTCTCTCTCACTCTCTGGTATATAAATAGACTGGTAAAAGAAGTTCTCACCAGCATAAATCAGTGTTTTTACAGTAGGGTTACTAATGCATTACCAAATTAGTATTTTGGGTCAGCACATGTCTTCCACTCTGTTTTTAAAGAAGTTCAGGTTTACACTCCTGAGGTAAAGATAGAGGTGTAGACTCCAGTAGTACAAGCAGGGATACTTTTCTTACCAGCCTTTTGTTTTCAATGGCTTAATTTGTTGACATTTGTGTCTTAAAATATTGAAGCA
Organism: Falco cherrug; assembly: GCF_023634085.1. Classification (NCBI taxonomy): domain Eukaryota; kingdom Metazoa; phylum Chordata; class Aves; order Falconiformes; family Falconidae; genus Falco; species Falco cherrug. Next base: position 39,644,593 of record NC_073720.1, on the reverse strand, counting down.
CAGATGCTTAGAGTTTAATGCCTAAATCATATGTATTAGTAGAGTAAGTCAGCTGATCTGCAGAATTCCTGAGTTTCTTGTATGTGGGAGGTGGTATAAGAAACTGCAAACTGTGCTATTATGTACTGTCTTGTAGTGGTGTCACGTGCACAGCTGTGGCCTATGACTGAAGAAAGGCTTGTAATGCCATTGTCTCTTTTTTATGAAAATATTAATTCAGAAGTGCAAGCTGTAAAGTAAACATCTGTAGCTCTAGTCTTGGTGTCTTCTGCACTGTTTCCTACTGTGTAGCATATCTGGTGCTGAATCTTCCTATCTAGGGAATAGAAGGACAGTTTGTTGCTGTCATGAGTGAAGAAGACTGAACAAGAAAAGGCTTTGGTTTTACAGAACTTTGCAGTTTTTTATTACATCTTTGATGTGTACAGAAGCACAACTTGGAAAAACATCTGGTCATTCATCTCAGTTGTTTCGCATAATGCATACTGGACTGTCAGCAAATATGAAGAAGCGTCTACTGCTTCTCCTGAAATCTGGTAAAATCTTGATGACTCAGTGAAAGAGTTCTAATGAAAAATAACTTCCTTACTAAAGTTCATTAGAAACGTTTTCAGGAAAAAAAAACTTTGGTTCTCTGTTTCTGAGGTGAAATTACTAATACAAATAAGGAAATGACTATACAGCTTAATTTTATTTGGCAAGGATGCAGTAAACAGTAAGTGGTGGAGACAAAATGTAATTGCTGTGTAAATGCTTGTCTTAATTGTGGTTACTGAGTTACATATGTAGAATCCCAAGTGTGTCTTTTTAATATTTCCAGTATCCAAGGGTGCAGCCTGTAATAACGCCCCGCTTTGGCCCTTCCTGCACAGAGGATTTGCTGTATGCACTTGGCAATTTAGCACAGACCTGTGATCTCCATGTGCAGGTAAGCTCTGAGAGTTCTGTATACGATTTACATAGTTTGGACAGATAGCATGCCGACCAGGGTTTTTTCATAATGTCAGCAAAACATTTAAATCACATTCTTTCCTTGGAGTCTGACTTTTAAATTCCTCTGAAATGATTGATGGTACTCTGCAAGAACGCAGTGATGTGCACAGGAAGTGAGGGGGGTCATGACTGGAAGGATGCACAGTCAGCAAGCCCCAGCGCATGGTTGGTAGGAGACCAGCTGCCAGTATCGTAGGCTAGAGCAATCCTTGGGTTGCTAAAGGTTGCTCTCCCTAATCCAAGGTTGTTAACATCTGTCTCTTTGCCTTCTGCTGTTTCTGTACAGAGCAATTTCAGTAGATAAAAGAATTACTTACCTTTGTATCTTATCTAAAACTGTTAACATAGCTGTAGGATTTCCAGTGTGATGAAGTTTCTGTGTTTAAAAAAAGACATATTTTAAAGCTTTCAGGTCTATTGAAACTTCAAGGTGTTTCTTTTTTTGGTTACACCGTTCTAAGCATATACTGTTTTAAAGCTATCCAACATTAGGATTTTTCATCATTATGAAGTGGGCATTTTGAAAATATATGCTCCAATGGGAGTACAGGAGGATCAGATTTTTATCTGAGACCAGGAATTAATCAGCCCATCTGAAGATACATGGAGCAGCTACCCATATGTTGCCCTGATCCCAGGGTCCACTCTGTGGTAGGCTGGTTCTCTCTTTTACCTCACAGTCATATGTATTATTTGATTTATTAATTTAATGTTTGCCAAATATCAGGTGGGCCATTATGTCACCAAACTACTGAGACAGACTACCCAGGCATACCATCTCATATCACTTTTAAAAGAACAAGTGGAGTTACTCTTTTGGGTCCCAGGGACCTCTCTGATGAAAACAGAAAACCAAGGACAAGATCTAACTATAGGCTTTACAAATACTAGTTTCTATTATCATATGTTTAGCACCAGTAGTTTGCTTAGAAGGTTGTTACTTCAAGTTTAATGCTGTTTAAGCCACTCATTGCTATATATTTTCTTATTGCAGAGTCACATAAGTGAGAATGAAGAAGAACTGAAACTTGTGGAGAACATGTTCCCTGCCTACCAGAATTATACTGAATTGTATGATAAAAACAAGCTGCTTACCAGCAAGGTAACTGCATAAAAACTTGCACAGCATAGCTTACACCTATCCATGTAGAGAATATGGTGGTTAACTGTAGTTACCTGAAAGTTTGCATTGTTTTGTCAAGGTCAGTGACATCTGGGGGAGGGTGAATTGGCTTTATATTCCCTATTGCACAGGTGTTGGTCAAGGTTTTGGAACTTTAGACAAGCCCACACTTTTCCTAAGCATTTTAGGGGGGATGAACAATAAAGATCTTTTATGCTTCCTGATACGTTTTCCAAGAGCTCCAAAGAAAATTGGGGCAGTGGGATCAGAAGAAGACTAGGTAAATCTAGTATTGTAGGAGCTAGTAATTCTTCAGGAGTGCCCAGTTATCCTTAAATTACAATGTTCTTGCACACTGGTTTTGCCTGAGAATTTGTTCTGTGGTATTATGGTATGACCAACTTCATGTTTTGGCAGTTTCCTGCAGAAAAGCAGCTGGTCCTCTTGTCTTCTGTGTGTGAACCTTACATACAGAAAGGCACACTTTACTGTTCTAACTATCCGAAAGCACTCTCATCTTGTCAGCTTATTTTACCAAGTATTGAGAGGCACAGTGTTCTGAAGAGTTGAAATTCATTAAAGCTTTAGGCTGGCGAGATAAATGCCAGCAGATCTGATACCAGTCCACACTAAGTACAGGTTTGGTTTTGCCAGGGGACACCATATTAGATAGTGGAGAGCCCATGCGAGAGTGAATATGAACAGCCAAACTACAGTCAGAGTGCTTAAACATCAGTCAAATTAATTTAAAATTTTAGGAGGGAATTTTCAGAGGCACAAAGGGCAGCTGCCAACTCCCTGGGAATTAGCTATTGAGCTTCCATTTCTGTCTTTGAAGCTATACCCCAGTAAATTACTTATATACAGTCCTCTTTTCCTGAGAAATCAGTATGGTTTACTTAAGTACGCACACAGTATTAACTTCTGCTCTCTTACACAATCCTATGCATGCTGTTTTTTTGCATCAGTGTGCTGAAGAAAGTATTAGTGCTGCAAAAATGTAAGTCTTAATTCTGTCAAACTTTTATAGGCTCAGCGCTGGTAATGGTCACTGAAAATGGGGGCTACTGGTTGGCTGGGGAAGCATTCTATTGAACACCAGCATGACAAAACCACAGGCATTCACCCCTCCGCAACCACCAAAACTAAGACACCATTTTTTTAATGTTTTGAAAGTATGTTTTTCAGAGCTGTGCCTGAAATATTTCCTTCTTTTTAAAAAGTAAAGATATGGTTCAGCAGCTACCATATGGATATCCTTAACATAAGATGTGGCTATTCTCATTGCATTTTCAGTTATGCTTGAGTTTGATGAGTAGAGGTGGCAAGGGTACAGTGCTATTAGGAGATGCTCAGTGGAACCTGTCCCTATGCCCTTCTCATTTTTATCAGCAGATTGCAAGGCCTAACAGAGTTCTTGCTCTTTTTGAGTGGGCAATGGGCATATGAGGCAATTCCAATTAGATTTGTCTGGGAGTAATTGTTTTATGTCCAATTAAATGATACTATCCTATACTTACTTCTATGTTTTGTGCGTACTGCTTGTGAACTTACTTTTAAAATCAATTATGTAGGCCAAGAAAAAAAGTCATTAATCACTTGCATAACAAATTAAATTATTTTAATGGAAGAATATTCCAGAGATACGTATTTACCTGGTGAAAACCTTTAGAGACACAATGGGAAACATGCTAAGAGTACATACATCTTTCATTGCATCTGATGTACTCCTAGCCCTAGTACTTAATCTCTGTGTTAGCTACAAAATACAAGTCATAAGGTTGCCTCAGTGTTAGGGCATTTTTGCATTTGTTCCTTGAAGCTGTTAAGTCACAGCAATCACTGCAAAAGTCAACACCCTATCTTCTTTCATTAATAAATGAAAAAAAGCTGAGGGAGTGATACATCAGGCATACTAAAGTTAATGAATTTTTCTCTCCTGTCAATTTCAAGAGCTTCATCCAACAAGTGCATTTATGTCCCTTGATAGTAACAGGTGTCCTTTTGGCTATTAAAAGCAGTGCATCAAAAATCACAGGCACTGAAGTAAATGCAATATTGAGTAAACTGGTGATTCTGATTTTTCCTTAGACAGTGATGGCTCATGCCTGTTATCTTTCTGAAGAAGAGCTGGAAATATTTAGTCTTCGTGGAGCTGCAATTTCACATTGCCCCAATTCTAATTTTTCGTAAGTTAATAAAAAAGAGTGGTGTACAGCTAAATAAAGCTCTTGTTCACTTAGTGGCCCGAGTCCAGCCTACTGTTAAAAGGACATTGCACAAAAGTGACATTGGATTGAGCTTGACCATTCATGCTCCATTTCTCAGTATGGTGATATATATATATATGCGTGTGTGTGTATGTATGTATATATATATTTATTTTTTAAACTTTATTTCTTTTGACTGTTCTATCAGTGGCAGATTCAGGCCATCTCCCTTCCCCTCAAAGTATGCATATGTATTGGGAAAATGGGAATGGGCTATATAGCCATGTTTGTATTAAGCAGAAATAAGATACTGTATGGTATCCAGCCAGGATACTGTACTAAATGTTGATAGTCATTTTGCCTTTACCATAATCAATATCTTGTTTGTGGTGATGTACAGGAGCTCATGAAATGACTTCCCATCTGGAAAATACTTTGCATCATATTTGAATTTTTTCATAGGTGTATTGAGAGCGCTTTTTCAGTACATAACTATAAAAGTGTGGGAGTTTTTAATTAAGAAAAACTGCCTTTATTTTTAGTGATTAAACCCCATCTTTCAGATGTATGAATGCAAACGCTCCATCCCAGTTTTGTAACCCAAATCTGTTGCATACGTTCTCATGAAATGGCTCTGTAGCCTTACTCTTCCTGAACTTTCTCTGCGTGTATCACACAGAACACATTTCTTCTTCCAATCCAGATTGCGCAGTGGTGTCTTAAATGTGCAGAAGGTCCTGAAACACAATGTGAAGCTTGGCCTTGGCACAGGTTAGTAGTTTGCTCTGACAACATTTTTTTTTTCTTGGAAACCATTGGGAGATACAGAACCATGCCTGTTATGTTCATATGTCAAATTTAGTATGTCTGGAAGTTATGGACCTGCTTTACCTGCCTGCCCCCACCCCCCACCCCACCCTTCTAGAGTGCTGAAATCTAGAGCTGGTCCACAAGCATTTTAAAATAAAAGCAAAAATGAATGAAGAAAGTTTTTTTCCTGTTGTGACAGTAAACAGGGCTTGAACAACAATTGTTACGTGTTTCTGTGTTGTGTTCTATTTACCTATCTTGTATGTGAGAGCGTTTATATTAGATATTATATATTCAGAGACAGTGCTTGCCAGGAAAACTTTTTGTGTTTATCACATCTACCACTTTATAACATTTGATTACACTCATAGAAATGGAACCCAGAGAATTATTCCCAAAGCTTGTTTCTAAGAATCTGATCCCTTCTAGATGTTGCTGGTGGATATTCAGCTTCTATGCTTGATGCCATCAGGAAGACAATGATGGCATCTAACAGCCTGCAGATCAATAAAGTGAATGAAACAGGATTAACACTTGAAGAAGCTTTTCAACTTGCCACTCTGGGAGGAAGCCAAGGTAAGAAGAAATTTCTATAGGATGTGTGCAGAGAGCTACAGCTCTTTTTGATACTACATCTCCTGTCTTTAAAAGATGGCTGAATTCACAGATTTTCTGGTGCTGTAGTAAAGTCAGTAGTAATATCTGCTGGGCAGAGATACCGATACCCTTCAGTCTGTAATACCCGTACTAGGCTCATAACAGAAGAGTATTTGTATTGATGTTGACAGTTTAATAAGAAACTTATTAATGATTTTACAGGGTTGTACATTTTCTTTGCAAAGATCCTCAGACTTCTTAATCATTAGTGCTTGTACGTTTATCACAGCAATTGGAAATCTGTTTTCTCAGCAACCTACACTTGGAGGAAAAGCTGTGCAAAATCATGCATCCAGTTTGTCATCAGTTTATTTTTGTTTCTGCTTTTTGAGCTCTCATTGTCCTGATTTCAGCTGTGATAGAGTTAATTTTCCTCTCATCAGCTAGTACACCGCCGTGTTTTAGATTTAGTATGAGAATAATATTGATAACACACTGATGCTTTTAGTTGATGCTGGGTAATGTTTATACTAAGTCAAGGACTTTTTAGTGTCTCATGCCCTGCCAACCAGAGGGCTGGAGGGGCACAAGAAATTAGGAGGGGACACAGCCAGGACAGGTGAACCAAACTAGCCAAAGGGATATTCCATACCACACAACATCATACTTAGGTTGTAAAATGGGGGGAGTTGGCTGTGAGCTGCTGATTGCTGCTGGGGGGCTGGCTGGACATCAGTCAACGGATGGTGAGCGATTGTATTGTGCATCACTTGATGGGGTTTTTCTTCTTAATCTTTTTTTCCTTTTCCCTTCGCTCTCCTTTTTATTACAATTGTTGTTGTTGTTATTATTGTTATTAATTTTATTCCACATACTAAATTGTTCTTATCTCAACTGTCGAGTTTTACCTTCTTCCCAATTACTCCTTCTCCCCATCCTGCTGGGTGTTGTGGTGGGGCAGTGAGAAAGCAGCTTGATGGTACTTAGTTGCCAGCTAAGGTTAAACCGTGACAGCGAGGCAATTTGTTGCTGTCTTTCCAGCAAATCAAAACATCATGCAAATCACTTCTCAGTCAGAGAGAAGCATAAAGTTTAAGCATGATATGCACCATGGTTGTTTAATACACAGTTACATCTGCGGAATATAGTCATATAGTATATGGGTTATTCTGATCCACTGGCACGTTTTGTCACGATCACTGTGCCCATACTGATTTATACAATTAGAAAAGCTTTAGTGATTTAGCAGAGAGCAAATCCACACATAAGTAAAGATTTATTACTTTTTCAGTTAGCAGAAACAATCTCACTACCTGTTAAAGAATGGGTCCCAAGTCTTTTCAGTGTAACTTTCTGTAGCTGTCAGAAAACACCGTTGACAACTATCAGTGGAAGTTTGACAGATGTAATGAAAATGTCATCAAACAGGTCTTCTCGGGAGTGTATTTGAATTTCTGGAGGGTGTAATGGGGAAACAGAGAACACAGAAAATGGGCAGGGGACAAAAAAGGAGAGATCTTTTATATACTGTTCTCATATATATATATATATATATATATATATATATATATACACTGTTCTCATAAAAGGTGAGAACAACTTGGGTGAGATATGGAAAGGAAAACCTATAAAAATCCCAAACTCACACGTGGTTTCACAGCTACTCTTGCACTTGTTTCATCTGGATTCTTAGGTTTACTTAGTAATGTATTTATACTATATCTTGGTTTGGAGCTGGTTTATCCTTAATGAATCACTTTCAAGTGTAGGATATAAATTACACATGCAACCTGCCAATAGCCTGGACAAACACAGTTTGTGGAAATTTAAATGATTCTTTGTTGCGGTAATTTTCTTTGCTAAGACTCCTAAGCACTTGTCACCCTCTTGTGTTTAACTTAAAAATTGCATCCTGCTCACAAGGCCGAAGCAATATGAGATCATTTTGAAACTAGTTGGTAATCAAAATATTTCACCATTTGGAGGAGTTTAAACATCTTTAAGGTTTTGTGAAGTTCCTGCCACAGACAAACTTCACTGAAGGCTGAAGTTCCCTTGTTGGACAGGAGCAATCTGAAAACAAGTGAAGAAATTATTTGCAGATATTATCCCCTTTGATAACTTAATTTAACCCCAGAGCACTGGAAAAGTTGATTTAATACACAGATATTTTGTACAACTTAAAACTCTCCAAAACAATTTCCAAAGAGACACAAAGCCTCTCTTTAGGTATTCTAAACACTTGTAAGCACCCAGTCACTGAAGAGGAACCTGTAGATTTTCAGTGCTTGTGGACCTGAGAACCAGAAGCTTTGAATATAGACCACAAGACAAGCCTTATAACTGGGTATGAGACCTTCAGATCTGGCTATGATTTTTTCCCCATACCATATTGTTCTCTGTTCCTGCTAATTACTCTTAGTTGTCCTCCCTGCACACATCTTTTATTATCATATTATTATATGTTACTATAGTAATAGGTCTATACAACCTGTCACAACAGTAAACAAGTAAACTTGTTTAAACGAGTAAATCTAATACTGCCTTAGCAAAGTGAATATTACTATATACTTTACTATTTCTGTGACTTCATGTTGTTGCCCCATTTTGAGCTTTAATGATTTCACAATCATTACATTGTAAATTATTGTTATTCCACTTTAGACAGTTAATGGCTTATACATCAGATCAATGGAGAACGTTCAAAGAACAAAAATCAAAAGAGAGGTTCAAATTGTTTTTCAGATTTCTTTTACCCTTAGCAGATGCCCTTCAAACATTCACCAAAATATATGTTTTTACTGAAGAGTTGCTTAAGAACTAAATGCTGACATACACACTGTTGAATTTGCTTTCATGTTTTTCCTTATAATCATCTAAATTCTTGTAGGTTTTCTTATGAACACCTCAAGTAAGTTGCCAGGTGCTTCCACGTGGTGGAAAGAGACTTGTGTTGAATATCTGTTTGTGAGCTTATTTTGTTCCTCAGCTCTAGGGCTAGACAACGTGATTGGAAACTTTGAGGTTGGCAAAGAATTTGATGCACTGCTGATCAACACGAAGGCTTCAGACAGCCCTTTTGACTTGTTCTCTGCTGATAAATTCGAGGTAATCAGAACAGGATTAGCGGTCAAAAAAAATTAAGGGGAATTATGTGGGGAAGGTCTGTGATACAGCCAGAAGTGTCTTGAAAGTTATTTCAGTAACAGGGATCAGCTGTACTACACCACTGCTGTGTTTTGGCCCAAGAGGTTCAGTGGTTGGTTTTTTTTGGAATCATGCTGTCCACAGTGACAGTCCTATATCCCCATGAACAAAACCACATGTAACCTTTTTATAATGCATGTTTTATTAGCCCAAGCTGACAATTAGTTTGCTATTCACAGTGACAAATGGCAGCCAAGAAAAAGCAATTTAGTTTTAGTTAACACTTTGAGTTCAAACTTGAAAATGGCCACCTGTTCCCAGGTAAAGACTAGGTTGCCCTGACTGCACTGCTATTTTAAATTTATAAAAGAAATCAAGATGGCTAATTTGAGTTGAAGGCACAGTTTTTGTGCAAACGTACAAGCAGTATTGGCATTATGCGATGGGCACACTTTCTCATACAAAACCATTTTATGATTAAAAAAGGTAATGAACAACAGTTACTTGAATTTACTGATGCAAGCCAGACTGTCTATTGCTGTCTCTATTCTGAATGTCACCATTTACTTAGAAATGCAGACATAAATGGTGAGCTAATTGCTCCTTAATCTGTTTTAGCCACAATAACTGGATTAGATTAAATCCTTTAAATTTTAGACCTTCTCCCTAGTTCAAATAATTCTGGGAAAAAAATATTTATGTCTAAGCCTTATTAGCTAAGTTAGTGGTTCTTAGGACTTTAAAAATGCTTACAATTTTTTTCTTAGTTTTCAATAAGTAAATGAATTTGAGAAGTGTAAAAAAGAAGGGGAAGTATTGTGTTTTAGGCAGGTATTTGTTTCTACATCAAACTTGTGCAGTATTTTCTTCCTGAGACATACACCCTCCTTAAGCTGAAAGTTATCTATAAGAAAACGTGCAAATTAAGTTTTGATTTTCCTGTTAGTAGGAATATTTGTATTTGGGAAAACTTTTATTATTATCAGTTCTTTCAAGCTTCAAATAATTATGATCTGGTATAGCAGATACTCCTTTCTGAATTTGGTTTTCTCCTATTTTTTTATAGGATGCTCTCCAGAAGTTCCTGTATCTAGGTATGTTCAGAGTATGAGCCCACATAAAGTTCTTTTGTTGTTTTGTACATCAAAAGTTGCCTAAATTAATGTGGAAGTTAATAATAAATTTATTTCTACATAATTAATTATACACTTGTTTACAGTAATTAAATATATTTGTTTACAATGTATATAAACATTAATGCCACTATCTGTTAACATTAATGTTACTTTAAATTAATTAGTTAATTATTGATTTGCTTACATTTCTTAATATTTGTTTATAAATACTGAGTAAGAATTAAGTGGTTTAACTTTTGTTCTTTGGGACATAGTTAAATAGCCAGTTTAACATGATCAGATGCACCAGGTTTGTCAGATTTATTACCACAGCTATCTTTAGCTACAGTATGATCTAAATCATATTTCACAATAAAGTAACACTGACATGCTAATCACCAGTTCACAACCAGTTCAGCTCAGAAGGACTTCTGCAGACCAGTTGCCATTGTGAATTTTTTTACTCCCAAACAAAAACGATGGCCTTTAAAACAAACACAACCCAACTCAAACAATCCCACCCCCATAAGAGAATAGACAGGGCGCCTTCTGGACCAGAAGCTGTGCTGCCCATGATGCTGTTATGTAGAGGTAATTGGTGTTAGCTCGGGCCGCATTTGTGTCATTGTCTAATTAGGCTTTTGCCTTCTTGAGAAGCTAGCTGAGTCAAACCAGCTTTCCTTCTCCCTGCTACCTGAGTTAGTTCGGATACTGTGCAATAATGTGTTTTCTGCACAGATATACAATGTTTTCAGGGTTTGAATCTACTAAATGTATAGAAAACCCATGACACCATTGCAGAAGCTGAGTGCTATGTTTATTTCTTAAAAAAAGCCTAATATTTTGAACATTAATTGATCTTTGTGGTAGCACTGACTATTTCTCTTTTAAGTAAACTTTCAGAGTTCTAGGAAGTGGTTGCTACACATGATGTATTCCAAAATAGATTTTGTGGATTGTGTAATTTTCATTCATTAAATCAGCACATAGATTGATGTGCTAATCCCTGTTTTGACCATATTATTTCAGGTGACGATCGGAATATTTCTGAAGTGTATGTGGCTGGAAAGCAAGTGGTTCCTTTTTCAAGTTCCGTATAAATTTATCTCCCTTTTCCAAAAAATCTCCGCTGATCATTCTGCATCTGATTTGGAAAATATTGCTTAAACACGGTGCCTGATCATCAGGAACGACACCTCATTCTTGTTTCATGTTTTAAGGCTAATGAACATTAGAAATTTTGTTAGACCTTTCAAGAATTACTTCACCAAAATTGTCAGAGTTCTAGAGGAAACGGATATTTAAATTTCTCTGTAAAAATAGCATGTGTGCATTGATAAGGGATTTGGTAAATACCTTAATTAAAGAGGACACTTGCTGTTCCTTTTAATAATAGTGTAGGAAGCATTACAAAGAGCAGTGAGACTCTTATTGTCTGTAATGCATATGAATTTCAAAAAAGCCAGTGCTAGTAAATTAATTTCACAGATAATGAATTTTGTAAAGAATGCAATTTCCATAATATTATCACTAAGTATGGAAAAATCAGTGACATTTTGGGGCATTTAGAACATTTTCCAGTTTTCTTCAGCAGCCTATTTTTTGGAAGTAATCATTTCATTTAAAACATTGGGGATTTTAAGAGAAATTGGATAAGAAGCATATATTTATAAATAAATAAGGGTCCTTATTGTCAAAGAGTTCGGATTTGGCATTCATAGTCAGATAGAAGAAACAAATAAGAAATGGGGCATTAGTCACAGGGAGATGGGCTGGGAGAGTGGAAGGCCTGCATTGTTCTGTGATACTGTCAGCTGAAAATGCATTTCTGCAGACTTTGTTCCTAAGTCTAGAAGTGGTCTGCCTGATCTTCTACCCAACTCCATTGATTTACCTTTAGCTGAGTGACAGCTGAATGAAATGTGTTGAATTAGAAGCAGGCACTAGGATATCTGAGCAGGCTATGCAATTGCAAACAAATGCAGAGGTTTTTCTGAATTAGAGGGAGTGCTTCATCTAGTTCAGCCTCCTGCAGAACCTTCCCAAGCTCATTTACTCCTGGCTGTTCAAACAAGGGGATAACCATGACCCTTCTCCTTTCTGTAAGGGAAGTGAGTGGGTTTTTAAAAAAATCCGGGAGAAATGGGCTATTTCTGGCCATTACCACCTTTGATTTGAGGTGGAAATTGTCAATGGAAAAAGCAGTTCAGCCTTAACGTGCTCTGTGTGGCAACCATAATTCCAGCTCTTAATAAATCCAGGTAAAAAATGTTCCTTTTTTGTTTGGGAAATCTATGTGACTTCCTTTCTTAAAAAAATCTATTTCCCTACCTTTTATCACCAACTTTTTTTGTTTTGTTGTTGGTTTTTGGTTTTTGGTTTTGGGGTTTTTTTTAAGATTATTTTGAGGAGAGCATTTCTTCTTGTTTCTTTATTACATTTTTGTAACACAAAGGATGTAAGCTTTAATTTCAGTGTCAACAGAGGCAATACTGAGTTACTATAAACATGTTTTAAGGCCTGCTTCAAATTCCTTTGATTTCACTAAGCTTTGTTTGACGCTTCTGTCTCACTGCCTGGTGATGTAAAGGCACAGGACTTCCCTCTGTTCACAGAACAAGGGAAGTCACTGCACCAAAGTCCTACTTCATGTCTGCATCTGAGAGGGTACTTGTCCCAATGTTGCTGATAACATTCTGATTGTAAAAGCATATTCAGAGTTTATGTACCATTACGGTTATGCCTACATGAGACAGTATAGCATCAAGTGGAAGTGTAAAAGCTAGCTAGCTTAGGCACTTATGGCAGTTCAGTCTTTTTGGTGTGGCTTTTTTTTGCCAAAGCCATGTAGCCCTACTGAACAGCTTTCATTTCCTCTACGTCAAATGCTTCTTAAAGCTTTGGGAGTCAAAATTTAAGGATTAAGATTTCCACATTCCATCAGGCTGTTTTCTTAACCATTTTGGTTTTGTTTTTCATGTGTCCCAATCACCTACACGGTTGCACACTTGCTTGGCAAATACAATCTTCAGCTCTTTAACTTTCACGATTCAGGGAGCATTTTTCCTCATGAATTTTGACATGAATTGACCAAATTTCACGTTCCAAAACCAAAGATCTGTGAGATGTGTTTTAATCCTCCCAGTTATTGTTTGAAACTATTTTTAAGGAGTTGCATGGTTTTCAGCTTTGGCTTTCTTGCAAGAATATTTTCTGGAGTGAAGGTTACACAGCCTTGTGTACAATGTATGTTTGTGCCCTATTTCTTCACTTCCAGAGATATGAATTAAATCAACACTTTTATTTTAGTGGTAGTCTTAACTGTCTCCGACTTCATTGTTTTCCCACTATTTTGTAGTGCTGTTAAAAAAGAAATTCAGCATTTCTTCTTAAAAGATTTGCAGGGAAGGAGGGGTTACTTCTTTGAAAACTAGGAACACACAAAAACTTAAACAAATCCGACATTGTACCACTGGCCCTGTTACAAAGGGGCTCTCTAGATTACTGCTGCCAATGAGCTTTGTATCTGAATACTGGCTGCATCGTGAGCAGTTTGAATCCTGTTAAATTCAGGCACACAGTAGGAACTCAGCCTTTTCATTATAGTTTTTCTAGTGTCTAGTACCCATATACTACCCAGACTTGGAAATGGAGAATCAACTTTTTAAGAATCTCAGCTGCCAGAGCTGCTGCACCTGGCAGTGCCCAGGACTGGGAGGAGTGAGGATTCAGATGGATAGCGTGACAGTGGGTGCTGAGATGCTTAGGGTTAAAGGAAAGAAACCTGAATTTGATGTGAGAGGAAGCCAGTGGAGGAATTAATACAACAAATAAACTGGGAGGTACTTTCAACAGCAGCATCTTAAATAAAATTGAATGGAGGAAGACTGTAATGCCAGAAATAAAATTGTAAAGTGAGGTTCCCTGAGGTAGTCCCAAAAGCTTGTTAGTGGGAGGTGGCTTACGCATGGAAATTTTAAGTTTTAGGAGATACAGGGGATGTTGTAGCCAAACTTCTCTGAAGTAATCTTGGGGAAATCATTGAGGATCCCACTGTGAAGTTTTGGTCCTTGGGGCTCACTGGCTATGAGTAGATTACCGAGATACTTGATACAAGAGGGGAGGATCAGTAGATTAGAGCAGTACTGCTGAGACTTACACATCTACAATGCAGTTTAAGACTACATACAGACCATTTCCTTGGGTAAATGTCCCCACTGCATATGCAGTTTGAAGCAGGCCAAATAATTGGTTCAGGCTCTTAATGTCTCTTTTAGAGGCTGGAGTATATTGGGCATGCAGCTGAGCCTCTGGTGCAGTTTCCTCCAAAATAAACTTAATCCTTTTGCAAAACTACCCTGCAAACTGAACCAGGGTTGAGTAGGGGAGGGTGGTTGGGGTAGGACATGACTATTCCCACTCCATCCTCTTGTCTCAGAACTTAGCAGCTGAAGACAAATTAAAGCAACCTCCTTCCCTCTTCCTTCCTGTTGCCACCATCCCCAACACCGCCGCCCCCCCCAAAAAAAAAAACCAACAAAACAACACCCAAAAAAAAAAAAAAGGAATTAAAAAATTAGGCAAACACTAAGGGGAGATGAGTAACTGGAAGAAAAGAAAGGGATAATTTTCAGTCTGCGTAAATTGAGACAGTGCTACTGACTCAAGGTAAAACCTCTGGAAAAATGTACATGCAACTGTTTCCAGATGTCACTCCCCATTTGTTCTCTTTCCAGACTGTGGATGGGATCTTTCTTTCTTAATGTGTCTTTGTGTTCAATGTTAGCACACCACTGAGACACAGGAAAAAAAAAAAAAGGGTAGTTTGTGGAAAGCTTGCTTGCTGGGACAATATGGTTACTGTGTTCTATGTTCAGATGAGCACTTATTTATTATAAATGGAATGTATTTGAATTACTGTTATATGTTGATCTCATTGTGTCACTTTAGGTTTTAATGAAATGCTAGTAAGTATCGTCTGTGCATTATTCAGCATTATTTGAATTATTCATGTATGGCAAGTGGAGTTCTGCACTTTAAAATGTTGCCTTGGTCTAATGTTTGTATTTATTCTGTGTTTTCTGTGCAATCAGAAAACTTTGTAGGAAAAAAAATGTGCATTTGTTCACATCCTGAACATTTTCAGTATTGTAAGTGGACTTCCTGTTAGAAAAAGAAAAGTTAAAATGACCCTGATTAAAAGTCCGTGCCTAATTATGCACTCATGAATGAAAAAATTGTAATGGTTTTATGAAAACTGACACAAATACTAATGTTTTAATTTTAAAATATTTACAGAGAAATTGACTTTTAAAATTTTAATCTTGATTTTGCAGTGCAGATTAGCAAAAGTTAATAATTATTGCTAAATGTCTACTGTTCTACTGAACAAAGGAAAATGTAACTATTCTTAGTTACACATTTTAAAAGAATTCACAAGTCTTGAAAAATAAAATCCCAAGTGCTTTCAAAGAATATCCCAGTTTTAAAAGGAAAAGATTAACAACATTGCTCGGAGAAGCTGTTTCAAAGTACTGTTTTAAGCATTTCCAGGAGCAATCTGTAACAGATGATAAAGTGGACAGCTTTTAAAATACTGGATTTGCACAAATAAATCATGCTACCTTATCTGCAGCCTGGTGTGCAGCAGTGGTCGTTGTTTCTAAAATGATAGTGTACAACTAAAAGGTATTTAAAAAAAAGCCAAGGGATTCTGAAAATTTGAGAAAGGACTGGGGAAAGAAAATGAGAGGAGATTGGAAAAGGGTGCTAGCAGAATACAAAATAATGCAAAGTAGAAGGAAGCTAGATCAGAGGAACTCATGAAAACAAGATGACATGTCAGTGAAGTTTTAGGTGGGAAACAGAAAAAAAGATGTTTTCTGGCAATGTTCTGTTAAATCACAGCCCTCATCCCTTCTGAATGTCATTGTTGCCCAACAACTGAGCCTATTTCCAAAGCAGTTACTTACATACTTAATTAGACAAGCCCAAATAATTGTAGCTAATCATAGCATAATTATATAACACTTCTCAACTTCTTAACCTCTACTTCAAGATTTAAATCAAAATTACCTGTAACAACTGCAGAAGAAACCTAATGCAAGGGCACATTATGCTTTACCTCCACGTGCCCTGTGAAACATTTGGCATTGGCCAGGCCAGAGACTGAGCTGGTCTGGTCCCGAGGAAGGCTCCGCTCCTGCATGCCCCAGATGTCATCCCCTGTCATGTGCCTGGTGGCGCAGTGGTGACCGAGTCTGGCACAGGAAGACACACATCTGGTGTGACTAGAGTAACTGAAAATAAGCTGCTTTAAAAGTCAGATTGTTTTGAAGTTAAGCACACTGCAGAGAGCACAGCATGTTTTAAATTACATCAGCGTATACCCAATAGTGAACTTCTAGGTACTAGGAACTTTGGCTTAAAGTTGCTGGTCTGGTTTTGTTTTTTTTTTATAAGCCCTTGTACAATATGTGCAACAACTTGTGCTTCTCTCAACAGAGAAGCCAGCAAATTACATCTGCAAGGCTCTCTGTAGAAAAAGCAATAACAGCAGCAACAAAAACAATTATTGGGAAGCCAAAAGGACATCAGCAACATCAACAACAATCTGTTGTGTAAAGCTGATAGAACTGTTAGTTTTTCTTGAAAGGCTGAGCAATGTTTTTGGAGGGATGTTTCCTGGAAATTTCATTGGAAATTCTTTCCTGGAATACGTCCTGAATCAGAGTGTACTCCAACCACTGAGGTCCCCTGTGGCTTCTGTAGAGGCAGTCACTTCTGTAGATGTGAATGCAATAGTCATGCCCAGATCCACACTTCCTCCCCTGTCAGGACTCAGAAGCATGGATTTGCTTTAATTCTGGCTTTAGTTTCTGGCTTCTCATACACTTGGTTTTAGTATGGAAATAACTATGCTGAATCAGTGAAGCTGGGAGAAGGATAAGGCTAAAAGGCAATCTTACACCCGCCCACCTAGCACTTTGACTCAAAATATTTGTCCTGTCAAGTAGATGTTACTATGTTTGCACAGGTCTTAGTGATTTGGCTTCATGACTTGAGTCAGCTAGTAACAATCCAAACCAGCCAAGACCAGGATGTAAACTGTGAGCAGCTAAGAAAAGCATAAAAATGTTTTACCTTGATCTGCACTTCAGCTACCAAAGGCTTTGCTTAGCCCAGTGCTCCTAGGCACATTTAGGTACAAATATACCCTGGAGATAAGCCTTCAGTAGAAGGGACTAACATTAGTGACAACTGAAGGCTTTGATCTCTGTGTCCTATCTGGCCTTGTGGCTTTGGAGCTGGTTTATGTGTTCCTTTAAAGAGCTTTTACTGATGATGCTTTTAAAAAGTAGTTGCAGATATGCCTTAGCTGAGGAAGTTTGCAGCCCTTGCTTCAAGATGAACCTTCTTTCCCCAAGGGAGAATTCACATCTTGCTGGAATAAGCGCTTCTGATTCTGGTCTGCTTGTTGCCTGTTGTGTGTAGGCTCTGGTTCTTTCGTTTGTGAAAAATGCCTAACTGGATTTAATGTTGTTGAATTTATCCTTCCTGTTGTACTCATGTAGTTTCAAGCAAAAGCAATGTATTAGGGATAGTGGTATATGTGATTTCCACTGTTCTGCTTGGTTTTGATCATGCTAAAAGGGAAGTCATGTACTGTTGAAACAAATAAAGAGGCCTTGTGTTTACAGCAGCCCTTATCTCTTTCTGTGTTTGACTTTGGTGGAGAGAGAGAAAGGTGGCAATCTGACTGATGAAGATTTTCAGTGAAGACTATAATACACAGCAAGGTGTTGGAGATGCACAGAACTTACATGTTCCCTGCAGAACGTGGGCACACCCGTCACAGAGGTTTGCATACTCTGCTTAGTATGCATAACGTTATTTTAGGGAATCTTTTTTCAGATTCAAGACTTACAGCTTTTCATGTATCTTTATTACCAGATTTGTTGGCTCAATAAATCACAGCCAGTACTTCAGTAACCTTTTTATTATTTCGTGTCTAAGTAGACTATCCTGAAATGCCACCATCTAATGTTTGGCAGCAAGCATACAGAGTCATGTCTCCTTTAAAGTGTTTTTCTTCACTTTTTTTCAAAGCTTAGGCATAAAAGTGTCCCCAGTCTCAGGAGCACTGAAACTCATCAGAATTTTTTTAATTTTTTAAAAAATAAATTCTTTTTAATGTTTTATTTTCTTAAAACAAAAACTACCACAGGAGAGCTACTAATTACACACTGAGGAATTGTATGCTGAAATTTTGAGATTTATGTGCAATTTATTACCAACTTACGCAAAATTATGTGCACAAGAAATAAAGCTGTTCTGTATTTTCATCAACAAACTTATCAGCAGAAGTCATGCAAACTACAGAGGAAAGATAAGTGAAAGAATACTTCTTTATGGACTACTGTTCTTAATAGAAGGATCCATTTAGACTTCCAGTTTAGGAATTCTGCTTGTTAACATTTTATTTTGGAAAACAGCAGTAAGAAATGCTTTGTTGATACTTACCTATTTAAAGCGGTATAAATCCCAGATGTGAGCACAGATGTTACAGTATAGAGGGTTTTTGAGTGAGTTTGAAAATTTGAGAGCCTTTGGGTATGTTGTCAGTAAATCTCAGGCTACGATTACCTGTTTCACCACAATGAGTTGATGCAGGCACAGTGTGCACAAGTGACCACAGAATTTGCAAGCTTAAAAAAAAGCCATTGAATAATCATGAACACATCACCAGTGTAATTTTCACCAGTCTTCTCCCATGGCTATTAAGAATACAAAGACTTCTTGGTTTGGAATCAGATACTAGATCATTTATAACTGGGCTTAATAGGGTTACAGTTCATAAGTTAAGAGCATAGTTAAAATGCAAAATGAAAGTTCCTTGCCCTGTGCTTGTACTCTGTAATTAGCTGTTCTTCCTTCCGAAGGAGTGAGTTTGTGACTGCATTCTTGCATTAATTCTGATTAAAACTGTCCTTTAGGAATATGGCCAGAAATGCCATGAAATCCAGATGAAATATGAATGGTGCCTCTTTATTTCGTATTTTCTCCTAGAAGTACCATCTGAAAATATAAAAGGTGTTTTGCTTCTTGGAACCTCTGGATGTATTAAAACCATAGGCACACTTCAGTCTTAGCCCTGACTTAAACAAATCTCAATCTCCCAGCACACTGGTGAAGGTTCATAGCTGTAAGAAACCCAGCTCCTCTGATAATTCATACAGAATATCAGTTCCAGCTAGCTGTGGGCAATGCTAATGCTCATATTAGTGCTGTAAAATTGTTCCCTGAGCTTTTAGTTTTGAGAAGGAGTCACCATTGTTTTATTTTCATGGCTTGTGAAACATCAAACAGACTTGCCAAACAAGAGCAGTGCTGCCTTGCAGCACCTGGCAGCCAGTGCTGAGCAGTCCTCCCCTATGTCAGCTGAGGGGCTGCATATCTTGGGGGCGCTTCCAGCATTGTTATGCAGATTCACATGCTCTGAGGGATAATTGGGGGGAAAAAAGAAAAGTCTGAACTGTGTGCAGAAGATGCTATTACAGAAAAATTCACAGATTTTTTTAAGCCTAAACCTATAAAGAAATGAACTCGTACAATCCTCTGCTCTGACGTCTCCAAGCCCTGAGAGAGGGGTGGCTGAGTCATTCCAAGAGGCTGTGCCTTCATCTCATACCCACCTGTGGGGCTGAGCACCTCGGTGAAAGCCAGGACACACACAGAGTCGGCTGGAGCAATTAGGGCTAGGGTTGTTCCAGGCACAGTGTGTAGGAGCAGCATGACACCATGCACATGCTAAACACTGGCTCGGCTCATTAGGGGAGTCTTGTTCCCTCAGTCGCAATGCTGTGCTGAACCCTGTGTTAATGGTTTGGGAGCTTGCTTGGACACCCCATCGCTCAGCCGGCCTAAACAAGCAGTGCAAACTCCCACTGGAGGCCTGTCGGAGAGCAGGGAGCTGAGCGCAGTTTCCTGCACTCCTGAGCTGGTGCCCCCATCACTAAGGCATCCTCACCTCAATGCTGTCTCAAACTGTCCAAGAGTAAAATTAAACTCAAATTGCTATACTTGCACTGCTTCTGATACAAAAGCCATCTCAAAGCGATTCGTGTGTACAGACAGCTCTCAGCTGCAACTCTGCCTGGCCAGGGAGGAGCTGCTGCCGCATCGGCCTGTAGGTGCTGGTTTGGGGCTGAACCCAGGTGAGGCAGTGGGAGGTAGGACGTGGCATGAGCAGCCTTCATAAACCCCTGCACTTCAGTTTTTTCTGTCTTTAAAAAGAACAGTGGTTGGCAATACCGCCCCTGCTTTGTGAAACCCTCCGAGGAGTTGCAGGGGAAAGGGAAGAAAATAAGAGAGAAAAAGGAAAGCAAAACCAAAGGAAGTAATGAAAGGAAGAGCAGGAGGGGAAAACAATGGAAGAAACAAGCCTTTTCCTCCTGCTTTTCCCTACTTTATTTCCAAGGCTGTATCTTACAGAAGTGTTTTGGACCAGTGGGTACAGCCCATGGGTGGGGGCAGTGGGGAGCAGGCTGTGAACAGAGCGTGGTACCCACCTGTGCTGCTCTCCCTCTACCCTTGCACAGCCCCTCTGCCTCTTCTCCTGGTGCACATCTCCTCAAGGCTGGGCTGCCAGGGCATCTACTATCTTCCTAGCCCACGGCAAACCGCAGCCCTCTAACAGTGCCCCCTCACAGTGTCATGTGCCGTCACCTTCTGTGAGCATCTCCACATCTTCAAAGTATGGGCATCACCTAGAGAAGCAACTGCTTGCAAGAAACATAGAGCCACTGCCCTACACACTTACTGCCATTTCACACTTTTGACTCCAGTGACTTAAACCCTCCATTAAAAAAGTCTGACCTGTACAGATAGTTGGGGTAATAGCTGAAATCCAGGGTAGGAGAGATATGAGGGTCTTAGGTGCTACACTGTCTGATAGTTGTAGTACTTCTTTGAACAGTGCTCCAGCCTTCTTGCAGTGTTGAGATCTGCACTGTAGGACACAACCTGCCCAAAGGAACACTCAATTCCTTGGTGTTTAGGACATGAAAATCACATTTAAATTCAAACCACTACAACAACAAACAGGACAGTAATGTGGACCTTCTAGGATCTGTGGAGTCACCTGATGGTTATTGTCCAAACAGCAGATGCTACACAGGCTGCAATGCTGAAGGCTACAGCCTGTGAAAGCATGAAAGACATGCCGAATGCATGAGTTTGTGAGTCACCAACACCATTATATGTGTGTGCCTGCAGGATCTGTGCCAGACACTGCGGCTGAGCTCCCCTGTAGGACACCTAGCAGTAGGTTCAGGTGTGTTTGTGCTTGAAGCTGACCCTCCTTATGATTTTCTGGGTCTTTCCTGCAAAAACGTGATTTAATTTAGATTTCTTGGAATTGGTCTGGTAACCTTTTCCCACAGAGATGCTACTGGATGAGAAGAAAGTAAATGCAATTTTAAGGTGATGAAAAAAGAAGCACATAGTAAGAGCTGCAGGATGGGAGAAGGAATGGTAAAGCCCATTTCTACCTTATGCCTTCTCCCGTTCCCCCACCTGTACACATCATAAGTGCAGTTCACCTTTAATGCAGCCTCAGGGAATCTTACTCTAGGTTATTTTTTCTCTCCGAGGCTGGCAGGAGAGCCTCAGCAGGGCCTGTCACTGCCCGGAGAGCAACGGTGTGCCCTCTGTGAGGCATGGACTGCTTTCTCTTGCTGTAAAGGGGAAGCTTAAAGAAGAAAACAAACCCAGCACAAACTCTAGTTTTCCCCGTGGGAGAAGAGGTCAGCCAGCTCTTCTAGTCCTTTTATTCACTGCAACTGTGGCCTCCAAGAGGGACTATTTTTATAGCAATGTTCTAGCTTTTTTGCTCCCTTTTAATCCCACACAAGAAAGGTAAAGTCAAACAGCAAGAATGGATTACAAAGGAATTTATTTTATATATGCTTTATATATATATATATTATACATATATGAGCATTTTTCATCCCTGCTTGAGTAAAGAGTATCTGTTGCTAATGCTGGCAGGGGTGGCTTTTGTATCTAGTCAGGATGGTACACTGCAATGAGAGATACAAGTATTTAGGCACAACTGACTGTGCAGAAAGAGTGAGGCACACTATCAGTGCAGTAAAAAACAAACTTTGTGATAGAGGAAAGTAAATGGCATTACCTCCTTAACACATCACCTCATTAAACTGATGGGTGATTTCAGGTATGGAGACTATGAAGGCATCCCTGGACTCCTGGACAGCGGGGTCCAGGGCACTCTTCCAACTCCTCACCTGGGCACAGGGTGGACTTGGCATCATCTGGAACTATGGTGGGGATTTGCAGAGGGAGCACCTTCCCGGGAGATGGCACTGCAGAAACAGATCAGTTCCCCACCAGACACGTGGCTACCTACCCCTCATTACCCTAAATATGAACCGTGAAGATGCAAAATTATTCTACCTTACAGTCAGCAACATCCCTGCCAAAACAGCCATCTGATTGCCCTGCTTGCAGCATTCAGCATAGAGCTGCTTTTAAAATCTGATGTGAATCATTTTCTGGTGGGAAAAATTTCTTTTGACAGAAGTGTTGTTTCTGGTATTTCATCAAATACAGTGGAATTTAACTATCATTTGGGTAAAATGTTATTCAGTAGGAATTTTCACAACTGGCAGGATGTATCCCCCATGGGCTTTGAGTGAAATAGTTGGTATCTCTGAGCAACCAAGTGAGGCAAGCACTCAGCTGAGAGATCACGGGAGCAGTGTATCCCTGTATCTGCCTGGAATCTTTTTTCTGCGATGCTGAAAAACAGCCACTCCTAATATTAACTCATTAAGTGTCACTTCTAGGGTATCCACTAAATCCAGCTTAGGCTGTCAGCAGAGAAAGTTGCTTCAGTCTAGTGATTGTTTAGTGGCCTCTGGTAACCGAAATGCAACTGAATGAAAAGAAAAAAATAGGTGTGTGTGTGTGTGTGTGTGTGTGAATAGAAGTAAGTACAAGTTCACCCATCGTAAACAGAACTTATTTTCTCCTGGCAAATGATGTCTGTAAATCCTGCTGGGCATATTAGCCAGCTGTGAGACTAACTAGGCATCAGGCAGTTTGCACCTACACAACACTGCTTCTGTGAATCCACAGAGGACTTCAGCTTCACACTGGTAACCCTGGCCCTTCCATCTTCAGACCAAAAAAACCTCACCCCTTTCTTATTTATTTAAAAGCATCAATCTGGGAAAAACAAACAAACAAACAAACAAACCTACAGCAAAGGAGAGTGGGCTCAGGCAGCCCAGGGCTGTTGGCAGTGCTCCTCATGTGGAGAGTGGGTGCACCCCCAACGGCACACCAGCCACTGCTCGCCTCCTCCATCCTCCTGCAGGGGTAACTGTGCTCTTCCTTACACAAAGATGTAAAAGGGACTGAGTGGGTCAGACCAAAGGTTTGCCTAGCACAGCTACCCTATTTCTAGTCAGGCTGATAAACATAGATGTACGGGACAACAGCAGGACACAGCACAAGCCTCTCCTCACAGTCTCCCCCGCTTTCAGTCAACAAGTCCAAGAAGTTTAAAGCCAACATTGCAGCAGAGAAATTTGGTGTGGCTCCTTAGTTTGTCTAATCCCTTTCTGAAACATTTACATTTCTGATCTCTGTAACATCCAGCGACTGAGAGTCGTACCTGTTCATTATATGTTGGGTGACGCAATCATTTCTTTTGTTTCTTTTAAACAGGCTGCCCAAACACATCCCTGCTTCCCAGAGTGCCAGCTACAGTGAATAATATAGTGTCACCTGTTCCATTAGCATCACTATCCTTAAAACTATTTTCAAGGAAAAGTAGGAATGTTTTGTGCTTCCTATCATTTTGGCTTGGATTTATCAAAAGGGTATTTTCATCTGTTTTGCAATTTGGTTTGGCAGAGAAAGCTTAGGGCTCGACAGCAAATCACAAGTGAAGTAGTCTGCGTTGGTTTCACAGAAAGCATGGGGCAACAGCTGGTCCTACCTATCCCCCAAACAAACCAGAGCGTTTCATAGATCCAGAAGCAGCAGAACATTTTGTACGTGTTGTGCAAGGGCCAAACAGCTTGGGATTTGCCTGCTGCCACAGAAATATCTGGCTTTTCCGTGCCAAGGCTGATAGACGTGCTGAGCTGGGCATTGCTGAAAAACGGCATCAGATTCAGGGTTGGCCAGACCTTAGAAAAAATATTGTACAGCCTAACATCCTTCTCTTGATCAATGACTGATTTACAATATCAAGTGTCCATGGTTTCCTTCTCCCTGTATAAATGTGGTATGTGGGATGACAGCTGCTATGAAGAAGGGCACAGTAACTGTGTGCCAGAGTACAGAAAGAGGGGAGAGAGGGAAGAGGAGGATATTTCCTTCCTCTCCGTGCCCTTACTTACATAAAATGTAATTCTTAAAAGAAATCCTTTCTGACAAAAAAGGAGTACAGTAAGAACATGGTTATTTTACCCCCTAAAAAGGACACGAGGGGAAAAGGCACCATAGCTGGCAGCAGCGTCACCCTTCACCACTCCTTCCAGAGGTGTTTTGTGAATTCCTGCTGCTGTGTAGTCTGTGAGCACTAACAAAACTTTATGTTCTGGGACAAGTTTAAAACTCTGCATCAAACTACAGCCATACTTGGACTCCCATCCCAGCAAATTCAGTTAAAATAGCTTGACTGGAAATAGATACACAAAGTGCAAAATATCCCTTTGGATCATTATTCGTACTCACTTCTGTTATTCACATGAGCACTCAGGACTATTATATTTTGTTTTCTAAATTGTCCTCCAAGTACAGTTAGGTAAACATTCAGATACTGTTGTGGGAAATGTGGGATGGATGGACGAACTGCATAATATTAGCACATAGCAGGGATAAGACCTTACAACTTGTTTTCTAAACCCAAGATTACCATGCAAGCCCAACCTTCCCATAGATGCAAAGACCATGAAAATTGCAGCTAGCCTCTTGTGGAGGAAGGTTACAAAACTAAAGTCCTAAATATTACCAAGAATTACTTTGTAATAACCATGACAGTGCTGTAATATGATTTACTCATCCTTTTGCACTAGAGGGCAAGAAAATCAGCAGGGCCCCATTGCTTTTTGTGTCTTTGACAGAGCCCAGGGAAGACCAGCTGGATGCTGCTGCTTCTTTGCCAAGAGTGGGGATACAACAATATGCATCTCCCTTGCCCTTGAGAATTCACCTGCCAAGCTCTGCCCCTCTCCAGAGAAAAGCAAGCCACCACTCACTGCTTGCAAGGTCTGAGCAACCTGCTCTGACAGGTAGGGAAAGACTGCATCATGTAGCTCCCCTTTGTAACGTTTGTGCTGCTTTGGAACAGTGAAACCTTTTTGCAGGCATAATTTTACCAGCTACTTCCAGCATTAACAGCATGGGAAGATGTTTATGAAGGGGACTCTTGCCTGTTCATCAAGGAACACTGAACCCTAGTTACTAATATCACCTAAATGATTTCTTTGGGTGGTTCTGTTATTTCAGTAAGCTTCTGATGTATTAATTGTATACGTGATACTAGTGCTAAATGCACTGAACTGTCTTTTGCATTTGCTGAGATGGTGACTCACTGAGATCATCTCTACAAGTGCAACTCCAAAATAAAGGGGCTGAGGTAATGGATTTCAAAGAGGTATTTAATAAGCAGATTCCTCCGTTGTCCAAAAAGATGCATACTAATCAGGCAAAATTAAGCACGAGTATGGTTTGTGTGGTGTCTCTCACTGGCATAAATAGGTCTGACACTCCCCTCTGCACTTCCCTTGGTCCATCTGCTGTGCAGAGGGTCACCACCTTTAGGGAACCATGGCCTTTTCAAAACTGAAATAGCAGTTGAACATGACAGCAGAAGTTAAAATATTTGTACACTGGATTTTGAGACTCCTATTTTAACATTTTATCATATCATCGTAAAAACAGAACAAATGTTTTTACAGCTGCTCGCATGTCTGTTCATCTAAATATGACGGAGATTTTCTGGTTGCAAACCTGTATAAAATCATAACACAGGAAAAAAATACATTCCCCCTACCCCCTATCCCCAGCCCCTTTCCCTGTCAAGAAATAATTTCTCTTGCATTTTTCCCTTATTTTTTTGAAATTTGCATGGGCAGCCAGGAAAACTTTCACTGTAAAACCTCACAAGTTATGTCAGATATGGGCAAAATTAATGTGGAGGCCCTATCTTCATTACTTTAAAAGGAAAGACATCAATATGAAAATCAAAAAAGGGATGCAAGACACAACACTCCCTTGCTGGAGCAACACACGTGGCAGCATGCAAGATTTTGTGTGGGCTTTGGTGGCACATCTGTGCCTTGCCTCTAAGCACAGGCAGAAGCAAGGTCAGCATCCCTTGGGGAAATTCAATGTCCCCTGCACTTGCAGCAAGTGTGGCGTTATGACACTGCTTGTGCTGGTGGAGGGGAAGCTGGCCTGCCCCCATGCAGGCTCAGCTCTACCTTGTTGACTTCAAGCATTTTCTCCATCTTTTAGTCGCTTGCTCCAGCTTCCTGAGGACTAGCAGAGGCGGTGTGATGGGCATAAATGCTCGTGCCCTTTGCCATGCACCTAGGTAGGGCCTGGCAGCTGGTGGGACCCACATGCTGCTGAAACTCCACATCCAGAATCATAGCAGTGGTGTGGCATAGGAATAACCCTGCCCTTTCAGGCAGCCTTTTGGTTCACTCGAAGTGAAGAACCAACCTCTGAGCTCCAGTACTCTGCAGGATACAGTCACAGCTGTATGATTTCATGGTGCTGCAGATTGGGACTATCAGCACAGATAATATAAACACACCTGCTCAAAATATTTACTTGGCCCTGAAACCTTGCTCTGGGAGTAGCTGGCATGCCTGATGATTTCTTTAGCTAAACAAATTGAGTAGCTTTGTTCTTAGTATGCAGCCTTAGAAAAGGGAAACCTTAAGATGCCAGTTAGTTTCTTTAATTTTAATTTCTTTCTAAATGCAATTTCCTTATATTGAAATTCCTGGTAAATACACAAGAGGGACAGAAAAAAAAAAGGCTATTATTCAGCTACTAAGTCACTGAAGGGAGAGGCTGGCCATGGCTGGAGGAGGCATTGCTGTGACAAGACGGAATGGGCTGGGGTGGCACTGCAGCAGGTGTGGCTAGGACTCCCACAGCCCTGCTAGCCAGCCCAGGACTGCTGAAGGGGCATAGGCAGACTGGATCAGGCTGTTGAGAAGAATGGCAGCCAGGACACCCGCTCACACCAGAATGGTAGTGTCAGGGCTCAACCCACAGCAGGGTGACCTTGCCTTACTGTCCTGGCCACCCTTTCTCTCCAGCAAGTTTTGTGCAGTGGTGGAACCTACACAGCAATTACTTTTGGACATGTCAGCAGGGAGCAGTCATGCAGAAAAGACTGTGGTTAGCCACAGGTTATTTTAAGCTGAATGAGACTTCTAAGCTGGTTGTGTTACCACCTTCGTGGGCTGAGAACAGCTCTTCCCAAAGAGTAGGAAACAAAAAAGCCATATACTATGCTTATGGCTGTAAACCTGCATAAACAAAAGGTTTTAAAACAAGTGCAAAAGCATGCATTTGGTCTCTGAAAAACACGAGGATTCACTTCTCTACACATGGCACTCTGACAACTAAGGTAGGAAAGCGAGGTGCAGGGGTTTTCAGATCCAGCTTTCATCTAGGAAAGAGCTGCACACCGATGAGGTGTGTTTGTACAAAGTTTTAAAAAACCCACAATGACTAGGTTTGGGAAAACACAGGGATTTCATACAATCCCTTTGCCTGTACTCCACCTAACTAAATTGTATTTGGTTAAAAAAAGTAGACAGAAGTCAGCAACTTAACTGGTGCTAGTAAAACGTGCCCTAAAAGAAGTCACAGTTAGCAGAAAAAAAGTTCAAGTTACTCTGACTGCTTAGGACTTGCAATCAATAGAGACGTTGTGTCAGCTTTTTTAAAAATAGCTCTCTATTTGTAGCCCAAAACAGCATACGAACACTCAGAAGGAGGATGTGCATATATTGACTTTCTTTCTCCAGTACTAGTAGGCTCTGCAAAGATGTTCTTGGCATAACCTTTTACCACACATAGTTAAAAAAACACCCACCCACCCTAGCAGCTTTTCAAATCATGCAAACTGCTTTAAGAAAATCAGACAGGTTTGCTTCAGACTGTTCCAGAGCTACCAGGAGGAGAGTGGGATGAAATGAAAGAGAGAAGCAAAAGCTGCTGCAGGAGTTGCAGAGTAAGAGTGTTTCTGAGGTCTGGGAGCAGAAGCCCAACCGAGTAAGGATATTTTTGCCTATTGCTGCTTTTATTGTTTGGCAGGGGTGTGACACAGTTGTTTACTGAACTGCAACGCCAGCAATTAAAGATTTTCAATAGCCTGATCAAGGAGGGGGTGGGTGGATTTTAGCCTCCATAGAATCAGGTAAAAGATTTTTGGGACAGTGTTTGCTGGAAGGTAGGAATGATCACCCCTAGGCTTCATCTGTGTTTGCTTGCTAGCACAGCCCAGCGGAGGTGTGGCTGGCACAGTGCCTGCTCAGCCTTCAGCCAAAGGGCTACTGCACGTCCCCTGGCCCTCCCTGCCCTTGGGAAAGGGATAAGCTGTGGCAACCCCAGAGCTCAGGATAAGCAGGGATGTGGCAGAGACACCCTTGAAGAATCAAGGAGAGCTGCGTCTGGAGCCTGGCACTGTCACTGCTGCTTTAGACACGTATGATGTGCTTCTCTTGCTGAAAGATGGGTTGGGTCTCTGCAGTTGGGTATCACCTCTGCTCCTGGTACCGTAACTCACCATCCCCCTCTGTGATCAGTGGTATTGTAGTCAACCAGCTTGCAGATAGGTGATTAATAAAAGACCAGGCTATCATTTTAAGTTTAAATTTAGACAAAATAGGTAAATACCTATAATAAAAACAAGAAGGAATTTGCAAAAAACAGGACGTTAAGAACTGTTAACAAAACACGGCGTTGGGAGAACTGATGAACACCATGAATATGTCAAGCTAGGGCATAACAAAAGCTCAAGGGGAACCAAGTTGTTAATAAGAGCCAACAGAAAATTACTTGAACTGTGAACTGTCTTAATTAGCACACTAAAAGATCCACCCTCGTACAAAGAAAGCCCCTTACTAAAAAAGCCCCCTCCTCACAGAACATCATGTGAGGTGGGAAAAAAAAAGCTGTACTTTAAAATGGAGGCAAGGTTTGTAAGAACCAGTGAGAACTAAATGTGACTAAACAGTAAACGATTGTTATAAGTCTATGAAGTGTTTTACTCTGCGTTGAGAGGTAAGTTTTTGTGAATTACCACCTAGCTCCCACTTTGCACAAACTAGAATAAAAAGACAGTGATTTGAAGAATCAGTCAGCAATATGCAGGCGAGCGGAGGTTATCTTTATTCGGCAGCGCTGGGTGCATGGGGGATCGCTCCACCAAAGTCATGCACACCGAGGGGACTTTTCAGTCCCCCCTTTATACAAGCTACTCATACCTATTCATTAGTTTTCCAAGAAATCGTTTACACATTCATTACAATTCTGAGAATTCATTTACATATCACGTGCCTGCACAATGTCCTTGAGGAGTTGTCTCTACGCAGACTCTATTCCTTAGCCGCCACGTTTAGTCTTCATCTTCACCACGTTGCATGTACAACAGGAATCTAAGACCAAATGTCCCTTCTAAAGATAACCAACCCAAGGACTTAGCAGTCTGTGCATCCGTCATGTTGCAATAAGGGTTCTTGGACATCTCCCGACTTTAAGCATAGGTGCGTCATCCTTTAGGTAAGTGGTACAGTATCACTATTCATTCCCCCCTTTTCTAACAACTTTTGCAAATTCTTTTGCAACTACAAAAAAATCATTATGCCTTATGATCATTCTTTGACAGCACCAAACAAAACATTGAAGTAATACACATATTATTCCTAAAACTATTACAATAAGTATTATAACAAAAGCATGCTTTAACCATTCCAAATTAGGTAACCACGAAGTCAGTTTGTTCCGTATAGTTTCAAAACTCCATGAGAAATTGTCTGTAGTAATTTCATCCAGGATCTGCACCATGTTCCATATCTTATGGATGCCTTGTTTAATCATTCCATCCATCAGATTGGGAACAAGTATTTTGCCCTGGGTTTCCAGGACATGCTCCTCCTGCCTTGTTTGAGCTTTCCAATGAGTTATTATCACTTTTCATAACGACTGTGGTGGTTTGGTTTAATATTTATAAATCAAATCTAGGACCCAACATATATGTTTTGTCATCATATAGACAGTATCCTTTACCATTGCCTGGCTTTTTCCAAAAGTCTGGCCAGTTAGGCCATTTGCCATCTAGATAATTCCAGTTTTGGGAGGCCACCCCATACAGGGGTGTTATCAGGCCTCCCTTAGGAAGAGAGGTACATATCCAGCATTCCTTAGCTTTCGTGGCATTAACAATTCTTGGCAGTGTTTGAAGATGGGTATTGTTTATCCATGTTTCAGTTTCTAAAATCTCTACAGTTATTACAATTAAGATCAGAATAACTGTACACAAATATCCCTGATCCTTTTGACAGTCCATTGTGTTTCTAGAAGTTATTACAATTAAATAAATTACTATTACAGAAATTACTATTATAATTATGATCTAATAAATTGTAGTTTCATGGGTCCTGCTGAGGTGACAGCCCATGATTTCTCAGGAGTTTTCTTTATCCAAGAATAGTGAATCCAGGCTGGTTGTTCTCTTATCTTGAGGGCGGTGAAGGTCAGCAGCAGCACCTGATAGGGTCCTTCCCACTTTTCTTCTAAAGGTTTCCCTGAAAAAGTCTTTATATACACATAGTCACCAGGTTTAAAGGAGTGAATTGGTTGATCTAACCCCCTGGCCCTTGTTCCCAGTATTTCTTTATTTATAACCTTTAATTGTCCCTGGAGGGCCTTCACATATTTGCACAAATATCCCTCTCCCAACTGTCTTAGATCTTCTCCAGCAAATTGTAACTGGTACGGTCTCCCATAATATTTCGAAAGGGCTTAATTTTTCCTTTGTTCTTGGCTTAGTTCGGATTCTTAGTAATGCTAAAGGGAGAGATTGTGGCCAAGTTAGATTTGTTTCCTGCCCTATTTTTGCTATTTGTTGTTTAATTAAATGGTTCATTTTTTCCACTTGCCCACTTGCTTGAGGTCTGTAAGGAGTATGTAATTGCCAATCTATTCCTAATACTGTACTCACTGGTTGTATTATTTTGGCACAGAAGTGTGAGCCTCTATCAGAAGAGATTGTTGCCGGTACCCCAAAACAGGGAATAATCTCATTCAACAATCCCTTTGTTACCTCTCTTGCTTTGTTTGTTCAACAAGGGAAAGTTTCTGGCCAACCGGAAAATGTATCAGTCATAACTAATAAATATCGGTACCCCCCTTTTCTTAAGAGTTCAGAAAAATAAACTTGCCACTGTTATCCTGGATAATTTCCTCTATTAATGTTCCCTAGTTTTATTCTATTCGTTACATTGGGATTATTAAGTAAACACAATTCGCATTTCTGAGCCACCTGCTTTATTGTAGTGTCCAAGTTTCGCCCTATCAATTTTTGATTTAGACTTTTATATATCGTGTCAGCTCCCCAGTGAGTCTTATTATGTTGTTAGGGCTGTGGTCCATATTAAATTGGATGGTACCACTATATGACCATCTGCCAAATAGGTCCACTTATTTATTTTACCATTCATGTCCTGAATTAGCTTTAGATCTTTAGAATAGTTTGGCTCCTGATCTGTACTTACAGTTTGGATTTTACCGTCTGGTATTAAGGATAATTCCTCCTTTCCCACCTCCTCTGCTACTCTTCTGGCCTCATGGTCGGCCAGGTGGTTTCCAATTTCCAAATCAGTGCCTCAATGGGCCATCTTATGTTCTTCCTTCCTGGATGACCCTCTTATAACAGAGGGGGTCATTCCTCACATCAAGGTCTTGCATGGCATATGTTCCCACTGCTCAGCACCTACGGTGTTGCAGCCAACAGCGGAGCTCAAGATTCTTCTTGGTGGCAAACACAGGCCAACCCAGTCTTGCCCTTGACTATGGTAGGAGCTACTTGACCAACCTTATTCCTTGTACTTCGTTGTCAATGCAGTTTCATCTGCGCATCCCATAACAAGTCACCGTCATAGCAAAACACACAGATTCACATTAGTAGAACTACTACAGAGTGTATTTTATTTTAGTTTTTACGCCAATATCCCCCACAGCCCAGTTGACCAAGGGATATTGTTTTACCTGAGTTAGGCAGGCCTCCTGCTTATCATTTTTACTGTAACAGGTAAAGCATTTTTCGCCTTACCTGGAATTTATTCCCAGATATACCTGGTTAAAGATTTCTTTTACTTCAGGGAGATCCTCTTTTCCACTTTTCTGCTGAATTAAAGATAAGCTCAAGATTTCAGTTAATTGATTATTTTGGTGAATTTGGGATTCTTATTGTTTTCTTAGTTTGTACTTTAAAGGTTTCAGGATGTTTTCCTGGTGGCCAGCAGCTCCCACAACTGTAACAAATTCTTTTCACTGGAGTTTAACACTAATAAGTTGGTTTTGTATTCACTAAAAATTCCACCTCATTTTTCCTAGTCCCTAGTTCACCAGAACCCCTTGCTGGTTCTTTAGCTTAGGGCAATCTCGCTTCCAGTGCCCACTTTCCCTACAATATGCACAGTGATCTGATCCCATAGGAAAGGGATTCACTCTTTCACTTCTGCCTGACATTCCTCCTCTGTCTCTGCCTCTTCTCCTCTACCAGTTTAGCACGACCCAGCTCTTCTTTTACCTTCTGTACACCTTCCCTATTCCTTCTATCAACTTTTCTACATCACGATTATCTAGTAACAATCAACTCGAACCTTTATCTAGTCCTATTAGATTATGCTGATAAGTCTTTCACAACCAACTTTCCTAAATTTCCCCATCAAAGATTCACCTCTATTCTCCTCATACCCACTGCCTGCCCTAAAGGGGCCGTTACCGGTCCTGTTGTGCTGCAAATGCTGCAGCAATTGGGGTGACATTGTCAGGTCCTTCTGCTTAATCGTCAGCAACAGCAACCCCCTCCTCCTCACCAGCAGGATTCAGGGCAGGAGATGCTCTTCCTGCTCTGCAGGTTACACAAGCCTGCCTCTGCAACAGCACTTCTGTTTTAACTCTTTCTTACCCTGAATGCAAATCTGCTCCTTGTTGCTTTAAGTCTGTGTTCTTACATATCAGCCTTTGCAGGCAAACAGCAAACACCCTGCCATGCGTCCAGCAGGACTCAGCCGCACCTTCGAGGGGGTACGGGGGGGTACTGCGTCCTTCCTCTGTGCACAAGGGACAGCAACCCTTACCTGCCACCGTGAACTACCCTGGGAAATGAAGAGGAAGAAGGCTGTAAAAGTCCTAATGTTATTATTCACCAATACTGCCTCCAGCAGCTATTTGCGGATGAGTGCTAAATGCCTCTGTTTACTCAAGACCAGTTCACACGGAGGAATGACTCTGTCCTGACCTGTGATTCACCCTCACTAGATGACAAACTGGTAAACACAACAACTTCTCCTTAGGTGAAACCTGAGTAAATTAACTTGCACCCTGAGGCCATTTCCTATCATAATAGGATTTCTAAAGTCTGGCTTAGAAGGTCTTGCTGAGGAACCAGTGAACTATTCTCACTGATGGTCCTTTTATTTATTGCCAGGTGATTACATGTAAGCATAGTATTATCTTGAAAGCAAATAACCCACTTCTGCAACCTGCAGGTTAAGGGCTCAGACTCAGCTAGCACACCTTGAAGCCATGGGTGGTAAATGCCAGCCTTTGCATCACTGCTACACACTTGAAACTACCAGCCAATTCCTCTCGACAGGAGACTGAAACGGCAATTCCTCAGCAGCCCTTGCAAATCCATGTGTGGTGGTCTTACCTCTCTGGCCTGTCCTTAACTCCTCCTTACCCTAAATCTGCTATTTGGTGAACTTTCCGTGAACTGTTGTGACTGAACTGGCAGCAAAACATCCAAGTCTTTGGTCCTACAAGGTCAAACCGAAGGTGATCTTCTAGTAGAAATACGTAAGCCCATATGGATATTATCCATCAGGTAAGTCCAGCATAGTAATCAAAGAAAACTGCTCAGTCTCACTTTGAAGACTGTAACCAGACTGAAAGGGATCAAGATTTTTCCAGGGTTATAAACCTACTTTCCCCTCATAAATCCCACGCTACTTAAAATACAACTAAGGAAAATCTACTTTAGCCTAATCCTGTTTAAACCTGGTCTGACCTGGTCTCCTCTGGGAGTCAAATGGTCCTGTGTACAAACCATTGAACAGGCTCCCTTGGGAACTCAGGGAATAGTCATCACATACCAAACTTCTTGCTGACCTACTAAAGTAAGCTTGAACCAGATCTACAGTAAGAATGCTGTCAACCCAAGGAAAATCCTCATCCACAAAATGAGGCAGGCTGGGTGGGTTTTAAACAGTGTAAGTGTACACTGTGGTAAGTAGGTAAACAGGAATGAGGAACAGTGAATTAGATTGCTTTTCCTCAGATCTGTGCTACAACCTTGGTGATACTACAAGTGAAGATTCACAGTGGGACTTCATCCTGCCTCACTACATTGCACAATCACCAATCAGACAAAAATATTAGAGGGACAAATGTAGGTCTCTGAAGATGAAAAGCCTGAGCTGTGTAGGGAGCATTTTTCCACCTACACGTTTGCCATGCAGTAGCTCCGCAAGCACCTTGTGCTTCTAACACCTCTCACAAAAAAGTACACCGACAAGCTGTACGAGTACATCACCACCACCAAAACGCTTTCAGAAGACAAAATACATGAAGTACATGTAAAGACCACTGTCAATGAAGTCTGAAAATAAAAATCAACCAGTAAAAGCAAAGTCCAAATATCATCTCTAAATATGCCTGGTTAACATTTAATGACTCCTTTCAGACACTGGATAAAGGGACAGAGATACCTATCTCCGTAGGTATCAGTGATAAGATGATGTAGCAGTGGGAAAATGAAGCTGAAAGAAAAAAGGTACGAGCAGGGCTCCATACCAAATCATGACTTCAGTTAATCCTTTAAGTCATGTTGCCTCCATGTATATTGACTGAATTGTTGGAGCTATAGGAAGAACCTAGAAACACATGAACAAGGAAGACCAGGTTAGAAGTGACTTACCATCAACAGTGCTCACAGCCCTACCAAAATGACCACAAAAACCTAACAACTCCTAAACAAAGCATTTTAAAACTGTTGATTTTTCCCCTAACAGCAAACCGAATCACAGTGAGGCTGGTTGCCTATGGGTATGGGGGACAGTAAAACCAATTCAGATCTAGCCGTGTTTTAAGTTTAAAAGTAGCTTAGCAAGCGAAGCCATGGGCAGCTAAGGTGTCGAGTCCAATTAGGCAAGTACATTTGGCTATTATGCAGTCAATGACCAACTCTTTCCTTGGATTTAGACATTTTGCATGAGCAACACAGCTTTAGTGATCCATTTAGCAAACACAGCCCCAGTTTGTCATTAGGGACGCTCATTTTACTCTGATATTCATGCTGGTCTTATACAGAGAAGGTCACTTTATAACCACAGTATATGACATTGCAAATATCAGACTTGGGTCCAGTCAAATCCTTTGAGATATGGCATGTAACTGGAAGAAAAATGAAAAAGATGAAGGCACTTTATATATGAATTCCTCGATATACACATGCTTCCTACACATATTTACAATACATGCACAACAATTAAAAAAAACAAAACAACTTGCTGCATAGTCACAACAACATAACTGAGAAATGTCACCTCTGTATGGAGTATAAATAGCACCACACTCCAACGGCAGTCATCTAGCATTAAAGGCATCCCAATGGGACCTTGGAAGGAGAAGGGGGGGTTTGGAAATGCCTTCACTTGGCAAAGGCCATGGACAACCTCACTGTGAAACACCTGCAGAGGCAGACACTTGACCCATGTGGTTAGTTAAGTGCAAGACTTAACCTGCCTTATTATGCCAGGACCAATAACACAATATAGTCTAGCCTGCATCCATGTACTCAGGTGCAAAAGTAGATATAGTTGTCCTATTAATTTTGTTTTCTCTCCCTATTGAGTAAACCTCAGTTTATGATAACAAGGCTTATTGCTACCTGGGAATAAATGCTGTGAGTGGTTGTAGGCAGGGACAAAAAGGCTAGGACTACAAGGAGGTAAAGATACAGATACCTTACTTAAGTTGAGTCAAAGTAACAGTCAAAGTAACAAATCAGCAGTCGAGCTACAAGTGTTTTGTAAGTATACTGCCATCTTCAACAGTTCTACACCTCTATTTTCATTTTGATCACAGGCTGCCTGTAGTCTGCTATCTTGCATCCCACATAGCAAGACTTGCTTCTTCCACTGAATACAATTCTTTAGACCTGTCAGAAATCCAGTTCTTTGTCTTGTTGTGCTGTTGTCCCCTTTCAAGCAGAAATGGTATCTGCATTCTTTTCAGTCCAGCAGAAAACAACAAAAACCACAAACCCCTAAACCCAACCCTGTTTATTCTTGGGCCATCACCAAATTACTACTACAATGGGCAATTTACAATCTACTGAAGCGTTTACAGTAGATTAAGGGGTAATTCAGGGCTGTGAAATGGCACTTAAAAAAACCCCACAAACCACCCAAACTTTCCTCTGTTAGGTATGGACCTCACTGTGGGGGTAACTAATCCTAACTGCACTCATCGAGAGAACTTTGGTCCTGGACTATTTTTTAATGTTTCCACAAGTTTGCACTATTTTTCCAGCTCAGGTTTTCTATCTGTTCCCCTCATGTAACTGTTTGGGTTTATCACTTATTAATTCTAATGGCATCCAGATACTTTCAGGTGTATTACTCAGGAGACAAAAGGTCTCTGGCAACAGCACAGTCCAACTTCTCTGGGCGTTTCCAAAAAAAGGGAGTCAGTAATAAGTCATTTGTGATAAAATGCATTTTCATTGTTTGGCTAGCTTAGAACCCAATACAAACAACAACAACAAAATCACACACCTATACAGAAACCAAAGTTCCTTTTCTTACTGAATCACTGCTACTTAACACACCTGGATACCTGAAATAAGCCAATTTCCTTATTTGCTGTGCATTTCCTCCTTCAAATATATGCATCAGATTACATTCCTCAGCAGCTCTACAGTATTAAGAAACCAACATGCATTTTGACTCAGACAAGAGGCATGAGTCAAATCCTTGTTAAGTATTCTCTGAGTGACTAAGAGACATGATAAATACAAGCAAGTGTCTAAGACATGGCCTTACACTTGTGAATACTGACCTTCCAAAACACATGGCAGAGTAACGAACTTTCAGAAGCACGTGTTCAAAGAGCTAAGTATCAGAAAGACAGTCAGGGCTTCTCGACCCCATGGCATCCTTATGCACCACAACCAAGTCATCTGGCAGCTCATCAGCCTTAGAGCAACAGGTTGTAAACACCACAGGAAGCTCATCATTGTACTCCAAATTCCAGTAACAGCTGTCAGTAAGTTTGCATAGGATCCTGTGGAACATGGTATTGCAGTTACAACACTAGCTAGGCAAGTATTTCCCAGATTGAAGATTACCAAACAGCTTTTAGCCGCTTTTATTTACACATTTGTTTGTATGTTCCTTTTTGTTCCCTAACTAAAATAAAGTCCCCATCATCTGGTATGCTTGTTTGGGACAGAGGAAGACTCTTCCCAGAACAGCATGTTTATGTGTAAGTTAAAAACATCTCAGTCTAACAGCCAAACATTAGACAAGGATCAGTGTCATGTGAACTGATCATGTTTCTTTCCTGGAAGACGTACCACAGTGTTCGCACCCAAGTATAAATACTACCCCTGTCTCCTTTGTCAATACCTGCTCTTTTTAAACAGCCTTCCCCTCCTTTGGGTGTTCCTGAGCCTCCACAGAATCAGGGCTCCTGAATGATTAGAGACACTATACAGATTATTAGAAGAACAAAGCTCAGGGGAGCTTGCAGACTTACATTTGAGTACAGGCTCACACCCCACTTGTGAGCAATTTACGCATGATACAGTTCATGATTTTATAGGACAATGATGAATTTTTCATTCCACACACTCCTCCAGATCAACTCTTTCAACAAGTCTTCCCAAGTACTGCCTTTGTTCAGATGAAAAAACAGGGAGAATGAGACCATCATAATCATTAACTACCAGTATCAGTACTATTACCTGTCCTTACACACTGTAGCCATGACTGTATCAAACCCAGACACATTCTCCTCAAATATCCAGTTACAGGGCATTCTCAGCTTCAAAAGAAAAAAGTGAACAGCATATTATGCCGCAGTGCAATAGTGATTATGCTTCAATACAGAAGGCAGAAAAATGATAATTTTGCTGCTTTAAAGTAATTCCATGATTAAGTTATAAAATTCATCCTGGAAAATGAAGTCCCAGAGCATACCTGTGTTCCCTTATTGGAGATGTATATAGTAGCTGTAGTAGTAACATATCACGTGAGTGGCAGCTGACTGGTGGGATGCACATTATCCATTTCTGATACAAGCAATTTTTATGCATAATCCAGCAGTAAAGATTTCTTCCTCCAAGGCAAAATGTGCTGTCCTTCTTATTGGGAAGGATAAATCTGGCATATTTAACATCGTATTTGGATGCTGACCCTGACAATAACTCTGCCCAGGTCTGCTGATGAAGATGTGGACAGAATGGCGAAGCCAGTGTACTGGTTCTATTGTAACAGATCCACTGGAAAAAAGTTTTGTAGGCAAAAGAAAAAGCCTTTGAAGTTCGTTGCTAGTGCCTTCCTTTGCTCCCTTTTAAGCACGCTGCTGTTTGCTGGTATTTTTGTCAAGCCATCGAGTAGTTATCTGTATTCCAGCTGCTCACACAAGTTATTTTAGAAGTTGGTATATCCAAATAAGAAATGAAGACATAGGCAAGCTTAAGCATAAAGACAACATCTATAAGAATTTTATACTAACTTTGCACCTTGAACTTTACAAGCCCACTTTCTGATCACAGCAATAACTAAAACCAATAAACTATCACAAAGAAAGTATTGCCTTCTGTACATTACTTTTATTATTTACATAATACAACGTAGCATAGATGCTGGGTAGCATGATTATGTGCAGTACATAAATATGAACTATCTGTACATGTCTACAGATCTAGTAACTCAGAAGGATGAAGTCAGAAGCAAAACTGAGATGCTTTTAGTAATGAAGTAAAAACTATGACTGACTACTGCAATAGAAATCAGAAGTTCAGGAGTAGCGCCTTGTATACATACATAACTATTTACAGATGAGAACAGGCATTACCACAACACTAGTCTAAACTGTACTTGTTTTTATATAAACACAAGTTTCATACATCACAAAACCCCCTTCCATTATAACACAGAAGTGATATTACCAGACAAGCATCAGTGAAGTATAGTGCCTTTTCTAGAGTTGTTATTGTACAATGCTGTAGATAATGCAGCCCATGCAATACACCCAAGAACACTACAGTTCTACACTCAAGTACAATTAAAAGTAATAAAACAACCCTTCAAGAGTGGTTCCATCTACAACTGAATTCTACAGCAGCCATGTTGGGGATGGTTTTCCATGCAGAATGGTGCAACTGTTACACTGAAAACAGGAAAAAATTATGCCCTTATGAACTGTGAATACACAGAAGGTAAGCAGACACCACACTTCAGGAACTTACCCATCAGACACATGTCAGTTGACAGAGTTGCTGTGGCATGTCTAAACTTACATAGCTTTTTTTTGTAAGTCAACCTGTCAAGCTTGTGCTATGTAACATTTCTAACTATACAAGAAAAAGCTAACAACTGTTGCAGGCCAGTTCACATTTCCTTTGGGAACCTATGAAATAGCTTTCCCTTTATACTTATCTGATTTTATCAATTATACTGAGAAAAATGGAAAAGTGACTTTCTAAAATATGGCACCAACACTGATCTTACTGGCATGGTGGACCCCTCTACATAGCTTACATTCTGCTGAAAAACAATGGAGTGTGAAAACTAAAATGAGAATGAGATTTTAAATGATAGAATTAGACTACCAACCTTTTTGACATACCCTTCTTCAAAACAGGCACGTAACACTAGCCAAAGATGATATACTTCAAATACACTTCAAACAGTAGATATGCTGCAAACGTGCAGATAGCATATATCTGTTTGGCACATGTTAACTAGAGGGTCTGTCCCCTGTGCAAGTTTCTAACCATCCAATTATATCCTGGGGAGAGCATATATATTTTCAAGGGCTGTTATCTACCCAGTTCTGCCTGTAAGAAACACCCAAACATCCTGAAATATCATTAAGACAGACAAGGCTGAAAGTGAAACTTTGAAGAACAAAGGAAAATGGCCATGCACCTGCTCTTTCATGTTTTCCTAGGATGTATTAAGAACAAAACAAAGTCAGTCTTTTCACAAGCAGGTTAATTTATATTCTCTGGATTTTTTCAGCCACCACAACTGGGTTCTCTTTCCTGATTTTTGCTGCAGCTTCTGCTTTGTAATCATATGGGCAGTTATGCTTGTCAGAATAACGATGAAGTCCACAAAATAAGTTTCCACATCGGCAGTCAAATCCTGTAGATAGAAAAAGCAGCAACATCAATAGGAAGCTTCATATATAAGTTGTAAATTAGGGGCTTAGTCACTACAAGCAGGGTATGTTCATGTACTCTGACATACAGAGTAAGAAAGATGAACAGCTGTACTAATTTGTTGGGATCCTGAAGAAGCAAATTAAATTTAACGGTAGAGACATTTCACCAAGTTTAATCTAGCAAGAGGCAACTAATCATACCAATGTGTTCAAAATTGACAGGTGTTCTCATACCTGTAAGGCCAACCTTCTTTCTGCACATGAAACATCTGTTCTTCTTTGGTTTGGGCAGCTCAGGGGCTCTCTCTTCATCCTGGGAAGTACTAGGCTGAGAAACTGATGGGCTTGGTTGAGTAACAACTGTTGAAGCAAGTAAAGCAAGTAAAGGTTAAATTTCCTGTTCTTGACTTCACTAGCTATTCAGTAGCATGCATGTATTTCTTGTGTATTAAATACCTCTACTAAAGACCCTGATGTTTGTTTTCCAGAGGACTACATAGGCAAGTCTATGAAAATGTAAATCAGGAATAGGGATTTCCAGGTACTCTGTTCTTCCCTTTTGGCTCTACACAAAACAAATCAGATCTTCCCCACAGTCCCACCAGCTAGAAAATACAAGGCACTTGTTACACCTGTACAGGCGCATACAGGCATTAAGGATTTGGAAGGCACTCCAGAAATTCTAAGCACACATTTAATATTTTTAAAAAAATCATGTGATCAAGTAAGATTTAATATAAAACAATAACAGTATTGTCAGGGCTAAAGTTGTTGAACAGAGGGGATACCTGTAGAGAGCATAACTAATAGGAACATATTTTAGAAGGATTACTCTGCCAGTACACTTGTGAAGTCAAGATGCCTAAAATAGTTCACAAGGACAGCAGCTAACAAGCCACTGATTCTGTGACAGATCCAGAACACAGCTACAAGACACGCACAGTTTAAAGATTTCTCATGTTTTTGACACTTCCAGTAATTTAAAGAATCAAGTGCAGATTCACACTGACTATCTGTATTATTGTACTACATTCAGCTTCAAAATAAGTCATTCCTCAACTGCCTCTGTTATGAATACCTGCAGACAAAATGAGTCAGCTTTGATTTAAGTTCTCTGCAGGATAAAGGTTTGCCCTTCTGTGAATCTGATTGTTAAAAAAGTACTTTTTTTTTTTTCCATGAAACTTTTAAAATGTCATCTTTATATCCAAACTAGTACAGAGGAAAGCTGAGTTGGTTTTGTACACAACTTAACACCTGCTCCTGGTACATTTTTCCTGAACACTCCCAGCTGTATGACACCTATTGTTCTAAAATAGAACAAACTATAGAACACATTACAGAATAGGTAGCATATGTAGGCTTTAAGGACTTATTTGTAATAAACTCTACACACACAAATAGGATTTGTTAGTTGAGATGCTTTTGGATCAGTAAATGTTGTATCCTGTGAAAAGTGGATTTTTTTTTCCCCTGACTTGAAGAAACAGTTATATTGATTGG
Organism: Falco cherrug; assembly: GCF_023634085.1. NCBI lineage: Eukaryota > Metazoa > Chordata > Aves > Falconiformes > Falconidae > Falco > Falco cherrug. Next base: position 39,602,342 of record NC_073720.1, on the reverse strand, counting down.
TTTTCTGTTTACCCTTTATACTCGTTTTTTAAAATTGTGTTTGCATTACCATGTTCACAGGTACTCTAAACACCCAGCTCACTATTACCACTAACCTAAAAAGCCTCACAATTCACTGTATAAGACAGCCTCCAATGAGGACTTCATAATCTAAACAAGATTTAAAAGTGACAAGCTCTCAGAGGTAATAAGGAATCTTCAGCGCTTAAAAAATTTCATGCAGTAAAACAATGGCTGCTAATATTTTCTTATACATTATAGCAACAGTCCTAACAAATAACCAAGGCCATTCATCACTTCACTTTAATTTCTGTCACCTGGCATAGATCTTTTCCTTAAAGTTTTGGAAATTCAGTCTCAGTGCTCTTCTGCCAGGTCTGAGTGATAGAACTATTATTACAGCACTAGCACCATGATCACTGATGCTATTGCTACTTCTTGGAGTAATTTCTGCTGCTTTGCTTTGAGAAAAAAATTTGGCTTGAGTAACATTCTAGATGAATTGATACAATCCTCTGAACTTGTGTTTAAATCTCAAGGAAAGCAGTGTTTGGTATCAATTAACCAGTCTGAGAGCCTGTGACTAAAAAACAGGTTAAGACCAGTGACATCACAAAGAGCATAAGCCTGCTGGATACTATGCACCTTGGCTAACAGCCACTAGCTACGGCCTTGAAAGTAATCACTAAACACCTCACAAAAAGCATGGTCAAACTCCTTTTAGATTTGCTATATTGCTAATTTGTTTTAAAATGAAGTTATAATCCTAAAACATGGCAGATTAAACAGAGGAACCAGAAATGCTCACACACTTTGCAAGTGGTGTATAGGTAGTCAAGGGAAGTTTCATCTGCATCAGAACCAGCTTACAAATATGAGCCCTGGGAGCATGCATTCTGTTTCAATCAGATGTAAAAGAAAATGCGTAAGTCATTCACAATACACACCAAGAGAAAATGAAAAGAGGAGCAACCTTTATCACTGCCTATCACGCCCACAGGGAAGGAAAACTGGAAACAGCAACTTCCCTGGAATCACCAAAGCAGAGATAGCCTAGTAGATCACTACCACAAAACAAAGACACTGAAAACAAATCCATTTAAGGGAAAATGTTACCAACTACTACAGATATACTTTCTCCTCTGCATGAAGAAGCTGTGACAACTGGCAGCCCAGCCAGGAACTGGAACATGACAAAAAGTATCTTAAGAAACTATAGCAGCACATTTCCTGAAAGGGATGATAAACAGGATCCTTCCCTCACCACTAAAACATATTCCAAGGAAAAGCAGAACACAACGAGTTAATAGGCACTCAAAGGTCCCAAGACAAGATGGGGCACAGCCCCCTAAAACCAAATAAGATGTTCAACTTATTACTTCCCATGAATACAGAACTCTACTATTCTTTTACACCAGTTTAGCTTGATGATGCATTTTTATCTTGTCAAACCTTCAAAAAAGTGCTTCTGAGTAATAGCTAGGACAGAGGCAAAGCTGCCTATCCTGCCTCTCACTTAAAGCTCTGTGAGAAAAATCCCTTTTCATCAACCTGAAAGATGAAAAATACCATAAACTGTAGTTGTTCTGGCATGACATCAGCAGCAAATATAAATTCATCAAACGCTATCCTGAGAACTGCTTGTCATAAAAGGGTTCCTTTAGCACGTAAGTCAAATCCAACTGGGCAAGTACAGTTCCAGTCCTCAATATAGGAAACTCATTTTATGCCAGACATCACAGCGTTAATCATTAGGCCAAGTCTCTGAATGACTGCTGTATGATCATCATGGAACAAGTGGCTGAAAAAAATGCTAAACATTGGAAAATAACCGTTACAGGTAACTGTAGACCTGCTTCCTCAGTAACAACTTTCAGATGAAGCAAACCCTTCACCACTAAAACAGGTTTCATCCCTTTTATCAGAGTTCCTGTTGGCAAATACCTCTCTCCATCACCTTGGTTATTTCCCTTCCCAACACTCAGCTCAAGAGGTTACCCAATCAGGTTTACTTCACTTGAGTTTTATCAAACCAGTTCTCCTTTTACAAGGCTGAAAAACATAGGAGCAAGAGATTTTCCGGGCTGAGCAGGCCTTTAACTATTGTTTTGGTCTTAAGTTTTTATCTGTAGGCACTGTAAGATGCATTTCCATGATGCCCAAGGAAGACTCACTGATCTGCTAGGATAACAAAGACTAATAAAAACCTAGTATTGGGTACCTGAAAAAAAAAAAAGCCATAAATATAGGCAATACATCATGAATTTGGGAAAACTTCACGTGCAGTCTGAGATAAGATGCATCTTTACAAAAGGCATGTGGGAACAGCAAGGCCACTGATGAAAAAAGTTAGCCACATGCCACAGCATGAAAGCTATTCAACACATACACAGAAAGGTCTTGGACACTGGAGAACAAAGTTCTTCTTCAGTCCCAAAGTATTAAATCACAGTGACCATGTGGGACAGCCATTCAAAATTACAAACCACTTTAAGAACAGGCTTTTCAAAACTGACATTAGTTTTTCTTACATAAACCAGTTGAGCTGCTGCAAAAGAGCATGCCTACCGTAAGTATTTTCCCCTCAAATTTCACACTGGAAAGGTATGAATCCTGTTTCAGTTGAACAAAACATGATGAAAATAAAGCAAACTTTTTAACCCTCCCTATATCAAAGTGCGACCACAAAGGGCTACCAAAGTAACACCAATGAGTTTTTTAAAGCTTCTCTGACTAAATAAAAATTAACCAAAACAAGATCCCAACAGCTTAAACTGCATGACTTTCACTGTACTATAAGTGGTAAGCACACCAGTGGAGCAAAGTCTTGAAAGCATAAGGAAAACTGATTTAAGCATTCTGACTTGAAGCTAAGCCCAAATCCCACCATGGAAGAACTGGAAAAATTAAGAACGAGATTAAATTACAACAAGAACAAAAGAGGTAAAGTCAAAAGTAATCAGAAAGACATTAGACTGCACTTCTGCAGAAATGGAGCAGAAAGCTGTACTAGAAACTGCAATCCTTACATTGCATATTAACAAAATGGACTTGTACATAAATACTGTCCATCTTTCCAGGTTAAAATTTTATTATGCTTTACCAGGCTTCCTGAGCATAAAAACTTTATTCTTTGTGAACTACAATTGCTATGTTGACCCAGATGCCCATGACAAAAGGCTGCAGAATAAGCTCCCATCATGTTTTATTTCATAACATAGAAAGTGAATAGAAACGTTTGGCAGCATGCAACCTATCTCCCACATGCCCAACTAAATAAAGTATTGAGTATCTTTACCGCTACATTAATACAATGTAAAGATACCCCAGTTTCAGTATCACAGAAACATGGTTTATTTGGTCACCATGAAGACTTGATGTCTGTGGCATACCACTGTTAAAGTAACAGTGCCCTATCACCAACAATGACAGAACCAACAGTTGGGTCCCCAGACACCTGAAGCAAGGTGAACAGCTTCAGGGCTTAGGAGAGACTAATGGATCCCTTTCAGAATTGTTTCAATCCAGGGTGAAGCTACAGCAGACATGGGGAACGTGAAGATGAAATTATTATTTCCAACACAAGACAGAATTGTTTTATCAGACAATTTTACCAACAGCCACAAATGAACTGTCTATACATAGCAACATGCCTAAAGTACTATAGTCATGCGTGAAAATAAGTCAGATTAACAAGGCACTCATTGCAACAAGATTAACAAATATCATCTTCAGTCTACCATATCTCAAAGCTAGCTGTTTACTTGGCGTCTTACTCACAGTACTACTTGCAACACACTGGTTTATCTACAATATAAGCAAGGGTAACCCATAACAGGGTCTCAACCTGAATGCAGGACTGTTGTAAAATAACTCTAATCATATTGGTTTGGTAGAAATCCAAGAGACACGTGAGCCAACCACCATTGCATGCAGTCTTCTGAAGCCGATTTACTCAGAAACAGGAAGGGTAAGCTAAAACATGAATGGAATTATAGAGTTCAGTATTTAGGTATTTTTAAAATTGTAGATTACACAATACCATAATCAGTTCAATTTCTGGTTCACTTTCTTTATAAGCAGTCATGCTCTGCAGCTGTGGCTTCACAAAAATGATAGCTAATTATACCACTCCCTAAAACAGAGCTATTACTGGGTTTTAAAAAAAAGCCAAACCACCAAAAACCCTGAAAGAACACCCCAAACAAAACTCCAAGTCTGATACACATGTTGATATCAATTAAGTCTGGAAACACCTGATCAGAAGCTGAGCATTCAGCAAGGTAATGACCTACAAAAGTGCAAGAAAATGCTGGAAATATCCTATAAATTTAAACAACATAGTTGTTTAAACATACTTGTTTTCAAAACAGTTTATTTTTTATCATTATATAACTATGTTACTAATATACAGTTCTTTTTCTTCTACAGATCTTCCATTTCCATTTGAGTAACTGCTAAAAAACCAACCCACTCATGTAAGGAACAGGCTCCACTATGCCTTCACCAACTTGGTAGATAGATTGCTCTGATTGCTTAACACAAGGAAAGGAGTTTGCTAGGTCTTGCATTTAATTCCTGCAACTCAACACAGCAAAAAAGCAACTATGAATCATATTTCTGTGACAGGTATATTCTGACTTCAGTCAAGACTGTATTAGAATTCAATCCCTAAGTGTAGAACCTTATCAAAATCCTGTAAGAAGTATTTTGTAAATAGTGCTTGCTTATGAATATGAGTTTGCACATAAAGTTTATACTTCTGACTCACCAGCAGTTCAGACAACTGCACTGAATATACACCACTGTTCCATTCTAAAACTGCAATAAACAAGTTGAACTAAGAAAGTACCAGTTACAAGAAAACAGCACATTAGACATGTGAATTACAGCCAACCAGAGCAGTTATATCCATCATGCCTTTCCTCCTTTAAATGTTAAGATACAATTAATTGTATTAGCACCAGATTTGTTCTGAATGAGAATCCAGGCCGCAATCTCAACCTGTGTGAAGGGGGTGGGAAAAAAAAAAATCAGGGTGAAAAAAAACAAAAAACCAAAACAATCAGGACAATTAAGCCTGCTAAGTTTCATTGGTCTCAATTTCACTACCTTGAAGTCAGTTGCTTCAATCCTAACAGCAAGCAAGTATAATTCTATGCTACAGACTGCTAAAAAAATAGATCAGTTCACCAGATGTAGTTCTAGTTTTAACTTTTTGGCTTGTAGGGAAATATCCAAAATTTGATTTGCCAATGAAAATCTGGCACAAGAGAAGGTGACTTCATACTGTTGAAGACATTGAGGGGAGAACAATCTACCTTGCTTGAAGACTACATTGTTTGTTCATGATCTGTTACTTGGTAATAGACAGTTATGAGGTGCAGTTTCTAGGGTCAGACTGTGCTTACAACTAGGCTGTGTTTTCATTAGCAACTCCACAACTGTAGCATTAGAGGATTACACCTCATAGACAGCATTAGCTTTGTTGTTATGAGGCGATGTAAATTATTTACCATTGTTTCAAATCCTCCTTGAGAGGGGTGACCAACACATATTGAATGCTGCTGGGAAAAGGAAGAGAAGAAAAAATGCAACTAGTCCAGACATGACTATTTTTATAAAAAGTCTTTTGCCTGCAAGACAGATCAGTGTACCAGTGACTACAGCTAACACTACACAGTTCAGAAGTCCAACAAACCCTAACAGCATATAAAGACATTATTCTATGCTATCTACAATCTGTTTAAATCATAATACTTAAAATAGAACTCTGCCATTGAGGCTGTCTCACAAATTTACAAGTATGTACTCAGGAAGGCAGTTTTGTTCCACAAGGTTTTTACCAGAACAATGAAGTTCTGGTAGTTTTTCCAGCAATCTCTACAAAAGCTTGTGACAGCTTTTACTAGTTTCAGCCTGCAAGGTTATTTACAATTAATACATGCTACTTTTGTTTCTCCTTCACCCTGTTCTAATCAATAGTGCTGTATGACACTACCCGTCATACAGCTGACCCACAGTACCTGAAAAACACGTAACAGATCAACAATAACTGAAGATTGTCCTTTACACCTGGCAAAAGGACAAATTCCTACTGGAAGTTCTAGTAAGAGTAAAGCCACCTGCTACTTCACCACCACCTCTACCACTACCATTTCATGTGTTCCTCTCTCCTGCTTGCCACATTTCAAGTAGGAATTCATAACATGGCGAGATGGGTATTGTAGCAAAGTCTAAATTATTTCTCATTTATGTACAGAAAACCTCTTCAGAAGACATCAGTTACAGGAAGTTAATAGCTGCAAAAATATCTTCTCAGTCTATACATAATAGAAAATCTAATATATTGTATAACTGTACTTTAATGCATGTCACAGAATCTTGACTAATCATGTAAGTCTTGTAGGACTTCTGGTAAATGGTGAAATCCTCTGTACAAATACTGAGCAATTAAATTCAGGTGTTAAAGCAGCCTTTGCTGGCAAAAATATACCTAGATAAAAATCACTTTTATACAGGGCTGAGTAGCACCTCCTACAATTTTAATTTCACTGATTTCAAAACTGAAAAAATACATTTATCTTCAACTTGAGTGAAGAGACTTCACACTAAAAATCAGCTTCTTACTAAACATAAGCTTTTTGTGTTTTAGAACTGTTAAATTTAAAAAGGGTGAATATAAGCATGGAATAAGTGTGCTAAGACATCCATTTGAACAAATTGGTATGAATTCACTTACTGGTTGTAGATAAGAAAGCTGCCCCTCCTCACCTCCCTCCAAGAAACAGTTTGCACTAACTACTACAGCTGCTAACTTCCAGTACAAGAATAAAACTTTTCATTTGACAATTCAAACCCAGCAATGAAGGCCACAAGTATCCCGCACCTGCAGAACAATGCTTTGGTGATATCAACTGATTACTCAGTTAGTTCAAGAATCCTAAACAGCTTTCGTTAGTATTTTTATACCAGTATTCCCTTCCCCCACAGCCTCACTCCTCTGTAAAAAGTAATTTATGAAGAATTCCATTCTCCACATGCAACAAGCCATTCTGACTGTCGTGAGTCAGCAGGATTTGTACTGCTAAACAGCACACACAAATCTTAACATTTTGACTTCAGAACCAAACGCCTTGCTGAAATGCGGTTTTAGCGTGCCTTACTCTTAAAAAAGAAAGATTTGGGAACCAAAACCACCCTCACAGGTGACAGTATTTTCACTAACATTGAACATGCCTCTTAAAACTCTACCGGGCCACTATCCTTTTTCTTGATTCTCTGAAGAGTACTCAAAAAAAGTACTTAATCACCTTAACGGTTCCAACACTGCAACTGGAGATGCCTGCTTAGAAAGTAAACAAACGATCAGCTTCTCTTACACCAACAGTTGAACCCACTGTTACTCTCCAAACATACCTGGCTCAGTCTCACTTTTTGGTGTTACTTTTTCCTCTCTTGAGATGCTCATTTCTGTCATTTGCTGCGTTACAGGCAAAGCGGCAACAGGCACGTTTCTGTTTAAGTACAATGAAACACAAAACTTACATTAGTTTTGCATTCATAATAACAGCTTAAACTGTCCAGATCTATTAATAAGCCACCTATTCAATTACTACTGATACATGTTCCTGTCCTCTGCTTCTGTTATCTTCAAAACACATCTTTTACTCCATTTTAGTTACTCTAGAAGAAAACAGGCAAACCTGTAGCAAGTGTTTCTTCAGATGAATCAGAAACATTCTTTTAAATGTAGCAGTCAACCCCACATATTTTAATCAGTTTTCATTTACACAGATTCATAAACCCCTGTCTAACAGACCGTCCTTTCTTCCTCTGCAGAAACTCACTGCACTAAGGCAGGATTGCTGCAGGCCTTCAGGCTGCAGTACACTCCAGCTCACTCAAACCTCGAAGTCATACCTTCATCTTACCTTGATTTTTCAGATATGCTCCCAGCAGCACCTTCACAGTTGTTTAAGCTAGTCTCTGCTCTCTGTACAGATGCAGCATCTGAGGTAGGACTGTTTGAACCACTGGCTGTTCCTATGTAACAGGAGTTTAAAAAATTAGTTATGAACAAACTGTAGAATATATGCTAGTCAAATAGTTTCATATACAGCTACGAACTGTCTGCACACCATCTTCACTGCTGCTGCATATTACTTCTTCCTTTAAGACAGGCTATACTGTTTACAACCAAAATACAAAGATTCCACAAATCTGTGCTAACAGAAGAGGCTAACCGGCAAAGCAAGTTATGGCTGAATGCCAAGTGTAGCAGTACACATTACACTTAAATTTTTATCTTTGTAGTAATTTAAAGTAGTATTCTCCTTCTTGATATTGTTTTAGTACACAGCTTTCAGAAGTTCTCCTGAAAAGTGTTCTGGGATTCCTCATCATCTTCTGTATATTTTAAAAGTAAGAAAAACAAAAAAGCCACAGACAACCTTACCCATTGGGCTGATTCTACCACTGTTCTGCTGTCGCTGAAGATGCTCTTTGTAGCAAACAGAACACATCCCATTTGTCCTAGGATTTCCATAAAATCCACATCCCGTACTACACAGCATGGGCCCTGGGGTCTGGTTTGTCTCCTGAGTCATTTCAATGCTGTAAATAAAACCAAGAACTGCATTAGGAGCTGGCATGTCACCAAAATCCATTATGGGTTATAGAATTAAAGTATGTCTGCTCACCCTGCACCCAAAAATGATACCAGTATTCTTAAAGAGGGTTATATGGATGTTAATATACCATTCAATAGCGCAATTGTATTGCTGAATAACATAGTTATGAACCTTTAAGAGAAGAAAGCATCATCACACCAATACTAAGAAACAATGTACTTGTTGAGTACTGAGCTGCATGTGCAGGTTATGACCAAATTAAATTCTCACAGCCAAAAAAGTCCTTTATCACCATCCTCTGAGCACTAATAGCGATATGCAGAATAAGCAAGACCAATTTCTTATCTATTAAAAAGTTCTGGCAAATAACAGCTTATTTCCCCCCCCAACTCCAGAAGAGCCCCACTTTTCCAGTAACGTTGATTTTGCATCATTTTGATGCTAATTCCACTATTAGCGGTTCCTACTCTCACAATACATTTATTAAACAGAACAATAAAAATCTCTGAAGTACTAGCACCAGCCATTTAAAGTCCGTATTCCTATCTTTAGAAGGAGTTTCCAAAACAAGACCATGAACATTGCTTAATTGTTTATGAAACCTGATACTGAGTACCAACTGGCAAGAACATGTGTACAACAGGCCCTTCAACCAAGAACCTAAAGAGCATTTCTGAAATAGTAAGTTTAGACTAGGTCCTACTCTTCCAAGAGAAATAAAATTAACAACTTTAAGCTTAAATATGTTCCATTACACAGCCTAAATATATAAAAAAAGCACCAGTTAAATTCTTTGTCTTAATAAAGTTACAGCGAGCCTTCTGAACCTCCGACAGGCAGACAATGCTAACTCTTTGCCATGCACTGCAGAAGTCAGGAGTAAAAATACTTCACCTTCATTACCAGTTAACCTCTGCAAAGCAAGGTTAGTAGAAAGAGTGAGCAGCAACCAAATCCTTGATTCCCAAAGGCAATAAAACTGGAACACAGTAATCAAGCAATCTGCTACAAATTGAGGGCACTAATAATACTGTGCTTGTCCTCCCAAAATTTAAATTTAGTAGAAGCACTGTACATGGCACCTGGAGACATTTTAGTGTAACCTCTAGATTCCTGTCTTTCTATTCAGGAACAGTCACATTAAGAGATATTTCACTGCTGATGCTCATAAGTCAAAAACACCAGAAGCAAATTCATTACAGTGTATAGACAAATACTTCTTTTAATTAAGGAATCCCACACTGCAAGTAGTACATTTACTTTCCACTAGTTTGACAACTGCAACTGACAGATGCCTTTGTCTAGCTAAACTACATCTCCAAGAGTTAGAAGAGCAGGAGAAAGTAAACCAGCAAAATTCATCTGCTCGTCTGCTGGTGGTCCCAGGACCTAATTTTCCAGGTATAAATACTTGTATTACTCATGCCTTTACAACACCTTCCAGATATAAATTGTTTCTTTCCAGGCCTACAAAACAGCTTCACGCTTACTGTGATAGTTTTACAGCTATGCACAGCAGTCAAGGAAGTCAGAAGAAACCATGACCCACCTAGAGAAATCTAAAAAAGCCAAAATCTTGTCATCTTGTCGTGTAGGCCTATGCCCATGCAATACAAACAAAGACCATACTTCTGCCCCTTTATTTAGCAGCTAAGCTCAAAGTGCTATCACACACCGCCACCACCAATCTCAACCGACTAGCTCCACTTCCCAATGAGTGTGCTGCAAACATGTTTCACCACTTACTAAACCTAGCTTTAGGTGCTAATGCTGGTATTAGCCTGCTACAAATCGGAGTCTCCACGGCTCCTTTATCAGCACATTCTCCCACTACTTGTAACGCACACCCCTAATTCAAAGCTCATGTCCTTGTCACCCCATGCCTGGTAAGTCGCACTTTGCCAGGCTCTGCAAGGTGACCCAGGTGCCAGCCCTGTTTCTCCTGAAAGCGCTCACCGCCGCCCTGCACCACCCTGGCCGGCCCTCGCGCACCGGCAGCCTGCTAAGCCCCCCTGCACCAGCTCCGTGCCGCTGTCCCGGCGATCAGCCCCCGGCCGCGCCGCCCCGGCCGGTCACATGGGCGAGCGCCCGCGCTTCCGCCTGTCAGACGGCTGCGACGTGACGGCCCGCTCCGCCGGCACGCTGAAGTCAGCCCCTATTTATATCTCCCGCAGGCCGCCGGCTCCGGCGCGACCCACCGGGCCCCGGCGGCCCGCCGCAGGAGACGGCAGCCGATCACCCTTCCCTTCCACGGGGGTGCGGAAATCCAATCCAGAAAATGCAGCATCACCGGCCCGTCATCTCCCGCTGCCATCGCCGCCGCCGGCTCGCAGCACGGAGGACGGCGGGGTGTGCTCGGGGCCCAGCGGGCCGCCACCGCTTCGCAAACGCGCCCCATCATCCCGGCGGTGGGTGGTTAAACCCAACTGTTCCTCTTCGGGAAGAGAAGAAAAGATTATGATTTTAAAAAAAAAGAAAAAAAAAGAAGTCTTCGTTCTGCCACCAACAGGAGCCGGTCTTCACCTCAGGGGTGCTCCTGCTTGGCCCCGGGACCTCCCAACACAATGAGAGCTTTTATTCCGCGTGTTAAGTCCAGCAGCAACTGAGGCCGCTCACCCTCGCCGTTACCAGCGAAGGTCGGGGTGTGGGGGGCAGCGTGTATCCTGCCGGCGCCCCGGGCCCTGCAGCTCAGCCGCCCTTCCGCCCCCGAGGCGGCGGGCACAACGCAGCGCCTGGCCGCGCAGCGGTCCCGCATTTCAGTATAACGGCGGAAATAAAGGCCCCAACGTGCACTGAAATCAACCATAAACCCCGGGAACTGCGTCAGCGATGGGCTTGCTGGCCTAAATACTAACTTACCTCATCATCCTCCTCTGGGAGAGGGACCACAGTTAAACAAGAGAAACACAGAAACAAAGCGCAAGGGGAGTTGACCGAGGCGGTTCGGGCCGCTCGCCCCTGCACGGCCACTCTCGGGGAAACCGGGGCGGAGGGGTCGATACGGAGAGTACGAATCGACACCGGGCACTTCCCGAAAAGGGTGAAGCCCGGATGGGCGAGTGAGACAAAAGCGGAGCCACTGCCAAGCGCCTGCAGCGCGGTTTAATTGCTACCCCCGCTACCCCCCCCCGCCTCCTCCGCCGAGGACACCGGAACACAAAAGACCCAGAGGCTGCGGGGCCAAGGAGCAGCTACGGCGGCCGGAGGTGCCCAGCCGGGGCGGCGGGGCCGAGCCGCTCCTCGCAAACCCCTGAGTCACGCCCGGGCCGCCCGCCGCCAGGCCCCGTGCCGCTGCCGGCTCCCACGGACTCACCACCGCCAGTCAGGGAAACCGCACAGCCTCGCCGCCGGCCGGGCACAGCTCTGCGCCGGCCCGGCCCCCGGCCTGGCCCCGCGCCGCGGACCAGCCGGCAGGAGGCCGCTGGCAGAGGCAGAGAGCGGCGGGATCGCCCGCGGGGAGGCCCGAGCACCCCTCGCTGCCGTGAGGGCCCTGGTTAGCCCAGCCCAGCCCCCCTCACCTACCTGCTCTCGGCGGGGGCCAGAAACCCCGCAGCGGGTGTCGGAGAAAGCGCCGCGGCAGCCGGGGCAGGAGAGGGACTGGGGGACGCGAAGCTGGCAGCACCGCCGCCGCCGCTTCCCTCCTTTGTTCCCGAAGCAGCGGCAGCGGCGGCCGCTGCGCGAAGCGAGATGCTCCGTAGACAGCAGAAGAGACGAGGGAAAGACTGAGAGGGACAGAGGGGAGGAGAATAAGAGGAGGAGGAGGAAGAGGGAGCAGTACCCACCCATCGGCCCCACCTCCTCCGACGCCACCTCCGAGCCGGGCCATGCACGCTGCCGCCCAGGGGCGGTGAGGAGCCGCGGGGGACGGACTGAGGGCGCGCACGGGGATCCGCGGCAGCGAGCGCACCGCCGCCCGCCCGAGCTGCGTCTGCTTCGGGAGGGTGCGAAGGAACTGATGCAGCGCGCCCGCCCCGCCCTCCGGGGGGCGTGGCCGTGGCGGCAGCGGGAGGCGGCCGAGGGCGGCGTGGGCGGTCTGGGATTCCCGGGGGCGGCGCGGCTGCTCGGCGTGGCGCTGGCGGGTGCGGGCCAGGCCCCGCGTGGGGCGCCTCAGCGCCGGCGCGTTGCGGGGTCCCGCAGGATCGGGGCACCTAGCGCCCCGCTTGTTCCCGCCCTGGCTAGATCCCTTGGCCCTTCTCTGCTTGCAGTTCTTTAGGCGAGCAGCGATGCTACCTGTACGTCAAATAAATATCGGGCGACTTTCTCGGGGCTGTCAAACCCCACGAGCAGGCTGTGATGACAGAGCAGCCTAAGCGGTGGCGTTGGCAGCCGGCTGGGTGGTGGCTTCCTTCTGCTCAGTGATGGCATGGAGAAGTTAGCCCTGCTTATTGTGAGCCATGCTGGTACAAAATCCTTGATTTTTGTGTGTTTGTCAAAATTACTCTGCTAAGGGGAAAGTATCATCTGCAAGTACACACCGGTGTCAGCTTGAAACATGTACGTTTCAGGCCGCTGTGTTAGGCTGTGGCCCACATCCAACAGAGTGATTGGATTCCTCCTTGTGCCCGGTTGCCCTGGGGTTTGCCATGCCTCCCATGGGCCCAAGAGTCTGCCAGCCCAGCACTCATGTTTTGAGGGCTTGCTGTTTTGAGCTGTTGGATGTGACCATGTAGAAGCACAGGGAGGACCTGAAGACCAGATTGTGATTTGCATTCCGGTTTGCAGATCTGTGGGTCATTGAATGTCAAGAGTAAATATTTCTGTACTTAAGCATGCCTAAACTGTGTTTTAAAGATGGTGTAGATACAATAAATAGACTTCATGTCTACTGGATGTTGATGAAGCTATTGTATTCAGAGGATGTGGTACTGACTTAGATGTGTAAGAGAGAAGGGAAGCTGGTATCGGAGAGAGGGAATTAGGTGGTCATGCAAGCCTGGGTAGCGTGGGAAGAAAAATAAATCGAAGGAGAATAAAGCTTCTTATAGCTTTCCTGCTTACTCCGAGAGCAACACAGTGTACCTGATGACTTCAAAACACTTGAGTAGGTAGATGCTGATGACTTGCTTTGTCATACTAAACTAAGGGCATTTTTTTCTTTAAGGCAGTATTCCTGGGAAGTGGAAAATACATGGATTCATACAAGCATGATATATTTTTCTTAAACATGTCCTCCGGATAGAACATCTTCAACTGTAAAATTTAAAGTTGGTTCAGATACATGTTCTGAGTAATTCAGCTTTTCTTAAATGCAATTTCTGCCACATTTAATGATATTCTAATGCAACAGTTGGGGCACATAGGGCCTCTAAACCACTTATTCTGAAGAAAATAACTAGAATTGAAATGTATGCCTCTATGGGAAATACACCATAGAAATGGTTAGAAGGTCTTTTATTGTGCCTGATGTGTCTACTAGAGCTTGTAATTTCCTTATTTGTCAGAGAGATGTCTCCTGAGACCCAAAAGCTTCAGGTTAAGTTCAATGGCACAATACTGCAGCATGGCACTCTGCAGAAGTACAAGGTGCTCTGCTGGCTGCAGAGCGCTGCTGTTGTGCTATGGAACAGCAGCTACTCTGCAACTGGTGCTTGGAATTATGTCTTTGTGATCTGCAGTATTTGGGCTGGTAGTTCCTACTTGGTAGTACAAAAGTTTCAATTCTTGCAAGAAATCATTTAAGCACAGCTTCCTGATGTAAGATGTAGAAGAGAAGTCTTCTGAGATTACTGCTTTCAAGACTCTGAGAGCTGGATATCTGTATCACTTTGAGGGGAAAACTGGAAAAAGAAGCTGAGATGTGTATTATTTTCTTGCAGAAGTTCTATGACCCGAACCAAACCTGAAAGGGACAGTAAATCTCATTGTAAAAATTCTTGGTAAAAAAAGTTGGTCTACTAGTAGCCCTGGAGAGTATTTTTGATCTCTTACAATGGCAGGGCAGAGGGCAAAGACAGAACAGTTTCAGCTGAAAGCCATTAACTTCTCTGGCTTTCTCCAAGGTAAATTTTAAATAGCAGAGTGATTGTTCAGGAGGTATGTTGACAAAGTCTGTCTCAAAGATAAGGAGCCCCAGAGGAATGGGAAGTTGGCAGAATTCCCTACTAAGGTCTTTCGCCTACACACTCTTCTCATGGTTATTAACTTCTGTAGATAAGCTGTCTTAGAAAGGCAGTATTTTTCCTGCAAGTCTCAGGCCTAGAAACCAGGAGAGTGCAGGATTATGTAAGAGTATCACATTTTTTATGGGGTTCTGCAGAACTGGGAGGCCCTCCCGTTTCCAAAGCCACAGAAAAGTTGCCTTTGTGACCCTGTGCATATTTACCCAAGATTTCTAACTTTAAGGCTTACACTTTTAGGACTGTCTGTTTGCTTTGGAGTCACATTGGGACACACTCTCACTACACAGTATCTTAGAGGAAATAGGCGTCTCTTAAAATAGATTTTTATTGCTTATTTTCTTCTTTTTATTTGACCTAAATTTACCCACAAGATCTAGGTATGTTGTGAGATCAGGAGCAAAAGTGCAGCAGCATTGCCCCAAAACAGAAGAGAACTTTCAATTTAAGTTGCTGATTATGAATTTCATTACCAGTTGGCTGATCATATTCTTCTTCTCCTTTGGAGCAAACCCTCACACAATTGAAAAAAAAGGAAGGAATAAAGAAGTAGCCACACATTTTGCTTAATTCAATGCTAAAAAGCTGATTCTACCTACTATTTTAGAGATTACCTTATCCTTTAAGACAGGGGTCCTCAAACTACGGCCCACGGGCTGGATACGGCCCCCCAGGGAGGGTCCTCAGTCCGGCCCCTGGTATTTACAGACACTCCCTCCCCCCGGCGGGGCGGAGGGGGGGAGGGGGGAAACCAAGCAGCCGCAGATGGCTGCTTGCCACTGCATCCGCGTGCCGGCCCCCTGGTTAAAAAGCTTGAGGACCCCTGGTCTAAGAGGTCGGTACCTTCAAGACTATTGTGAAGTTCATGCAAGCTGATTTGGAGGGGATGGTTTTGTCTGGAATAGATGGCTGGAAGCATACCCTGTGCCCCATTCCACGGCCTGGAACACTGTCCTTGGCCTTGAAATGCAAGTCCTAAGGTGACACAGTACCCCAGAAAGAACTGGGGTGAGATAGCAGATATAATTTCCAAAACAACCTTATAGACACCTGGGCCAAAGGGCATGGCATTGAGTGGATATATCACATTCCCTGTCATGCACCAGCCTCCAGGAAACCTGAACAATACGATGGGCTATTAAAGACTACACTGAGAGCCGTGGCTGGTGGGACCTCCAGACAATGGGATACATGTTTAACAAAAGCCACCTGGTTAACACTAGAGAATCTGCCAGCCAAGCTGGCCCTGCCCAGTCAAAACTTTTATGTACTCTAGAAGGGGATAAAGTTCCTGTAGTGCATGTAAAAAATACTCTGTTGTACCTGGTTGTATTTTATGAATTGTTCAAGGGTGTAGGCACTTGGACCTTGGCAGGTGAAGGGGGGCAGTAAATAACTCGTTTGGGAATCTGATGGTGACAGGTTCTGTGCACTCTTCTGAAAGAGCAAACCTCCGGATGAAAGGCAGCTGCCCTCTGGAGAGCCTTGAGATGAAATGTAGCATCCCTGAAATGTTTTGGTGAAGATAACATTGTTTTTAGAGATAGATGGTAACCAGTCTGACACCAAGGGATGAGTGCTCATCTTTTCCACAGATTCTTTTTCTCTAAAATATGTTAGTCTTCTTCATGGTACATAATTGTAAACTTTTGCCTAAGAAGGGTAGTAAAAGGCTGCCAGTAGTCTTCCCCCCACCCCCCCACCCCCCTTCTGTAATGATGACATTTGAGTAATGACGTACTCTGATGGTCTTACCTTCATTGTAGGCAGTGGAAGAAATGTAGAGAGTCACTAAAGTACAGGCTTTTGGGGCAGTGATCCTCTTTTTCTCTATTTGTATACTACTTCACATATTGTGATACAGCCCCTGTTCCTAGGTGCAACTAGATAATAACAACCACTATTATTACAGTGGAGGGTTTGAAAGAATGAATCATTATTTGTATGACTACAGAACAGGAAGTTCTGCTGGCAAATCTTTATATAAACTTGTTTTCAAGGACACATTTATGAATACCAATTTCAATGAACTTTTCTCATTCTATTTGGGAGAAGTTCTGCTTTAATTGCGCTTTATACAGCTTTGGCGAAATGAAGTGTATTCACCTCTTCAAGTCAATGCACTGAGTACTTCAGCTTTTTCTGTGTCTGCTATGACTAAGTCATCTATTCCACTCAGCAGTTGTTACTATTTTCTCTGTTCAGTTTTTTACCACTAATGTAATTGTGGAAGCTCTTATTGTTCTTGATGTTCCTTGTGAGTACCAACTCCAGATGAGCTTTGTCTTCCCTGATATGATCCCTATAAATCCAGGCAGTGCTTCTTGATTCTCTCTTTGTAGGCTGTCTCTGCTGTGTGTCTCTGTATGGTGCCTTTTTTTGTGTTGGGGGTTCTATAATGAGTTTCCTGTTTTGCCAAACTGGCTTTGTGTTGTGTCTGCTTGGTTCCTGGTTGTAGAGATGGACTGTTCTTGTGTTTGAGGATGCTTTCCTCCAAGGCCAACCAACTTCACTGGGATCCTTTTTCCTTCAGAGCTGAGTCTCGTGGTATCCCACCTACCAGTTCCCTGAATGACTGGGGTCTGTGTTCTGATATACATCATCCTCCCTCCCCCTGCTCAGGAACTTGACTCCACTATTTCATGGCCAGTACAGCATCACCCACTGTCCATCAGCCCTGCTTGGCCCATACAGCACCTGTGTAACAGGAAGCTATCCCCAACACCCTCCAGCAATCTCCTGGATGGCTGGTGTCGTGGGTGTCCCAATGCATTAAATTTCCCAATGAGGGTGGGGGTCAGTGATGCAGAGCCTTCCTCATGTTGTTCAAAGAAAGCTTCATCAGTTTCCTTATCCTGTTTGGTGGTCTGTTACATACTCCACCACAGTGTCACACTTAGCAACCTCTTTTCCAACCCTGACCCACAGGCTGTTACCCAGACCTGAGCCACACACATCTAAGCTAGTCCCTCACATGGAGGGCAGCCCACTTCTTCCTCATCCCTGCCCGTCTCTCCTGAAGGGCTTGTCTCCATCTGCCACAGCACTCCAGTTGTCTAAGCTGTCCCACCAGAATGCTTGCGTGGAAAATACTTTGTTGTATGCACTCTCTTTGAACATCTCAGTCTATTGTCTTCATTAAACTCTAATCAGTGAAATGCTACATGGCAAAAGCCATCCGCTGCTAGGCAGTCAGGTGCTAAGCCGTTTTAGGGCTTTAACTATCAAATTGAATGCATTCAGTTCTGTTTGCTTCTTGATAAAATGCAAGTCTGAGCTGTAGAACAGGCAGGAAAATCTGTATATTTTGTATTAATCTGAAACCCTGGTACATTACATTCTTAAGCAGGTAAAGGTAATCTACATTACTTGAACAGCCCAGAACAGGCCTTGACGAGTTGGAAACCTCTGTGAATACAGTGAATGGGTGCCTCAGCTAGGCTGGCTGTGTTGATCCTAGCCAGTGCTTCTCAGTTTCCTTTCCTCATTGTGCTAATGGCACCTCAGTCTTGTCCAAAATGATTTTAACCTTCAGAACTTAACGTGCTCTCAAACACATGTCAGTTCACAGGCTATTCTGCATAGTATACCTACTCTTTGTGCAAGTCCTCACAACTTGCTCTTATATGTCTTGTTTTCACCCTTTAAGAGCTCTTTTTTATGTTTTGATACTTTAATACTTTTGTTCTTTGTTTTCTGCTGATGCTTTAGATAGTTTTGTATTAGTGGATTACTCGGTGTCTGGCTCAGCTATTAATTTAGTTTCTCTAATTGCTGCATTATTTTAAAAACACAATCAACATGCAGAATATGATCCATACTTTGATAGCCTGTACTTGTGACTCGCAAACTATATCTGACCATAGGGACCACAGATTTCTGCATCCAACTGTTTTCTGCAGCACTGCAAGGAAGAAGCCCAGATGTCTGTGTCACCCAAAGCACTGCAGTTGTTTATGATACTTAGATCATCTAAATCAGTGGTCTCCAAAGTGGTGTGTGCAAGATGATCCTTTGGTGTGCAGGAATAACATCTTAGGACTTCAGCAATGCATGTAACTTAATACTGGGTGTGCGTGCTCAAAAATGTTTCACTAATAGGGATGTGCAATCAAAGAAGTTTGGAGACCACTGATCTAAATGATGCCAGTCAATCACATACATCAAACCTGTCTGCTATAGAAAAGAATTTCACAGAACCCAGAGAATTAGCATGGTGTTGTGCACCAAGTGCCTCAGATGTCATAGCATTTAGTTGTATTTGAAAAAATACATTTATTCTTTCATAAAGAAATTACTAAAGCATTTTAACCAAGGCTCAAATATATTGACAACATTGATTATGTTGTATTAAGCATTGATTGTTCAGCTTTTAAGCACATAAAACTGGAGACCTTTCTCTACCTCCTGAATCTTTCAGAATCCTCTGCTGCCGGTCCATGGGAACAGGGTATGTGCTGAAATATGTTTACAGTATGAGTTTGGGATATGCTGTTTGTATCTCAGTCTGTCTGAAATATGTTTCATTGACTAAGTCTTGGCTTTATAAACACAGTTATGTTTTACATATTGTTGTGGTTTAACTCCAGCTGGGAACCAAGCCACACGCAGCCGCTCACTCACTCCCTACACAGTGGAATGAGGGAGAGGATTGGAAGAGTAAAAGTGAGAAAACTCATGGGTTGAGATAAAGACAGTTTAACAGGGAAAACAAAAGCTTCACACATAAGCAAAGCAAAAGAAGGAATTCATTCACCACTTCCCATGGGCAGGCAGGTGTTCAGCCATCTCCAGGACAGCAGGGCTCCGTCACGTGTAATGGTTACTTGGGAAGACAAACGCCATCACCCCAAACACCACCTCCCATCCCCCAGTTCCTTCTTCCCCCAGCTTTATATGCTGAGCATAATGTCATATGGTCTGGAATATCCCTCTGGTCAGTTGGGACCAGCTGTTCCGGCTGTGTCCTCTCCCAATTTCTTGCGCAACCCCAGCCTGCTCATGGTGGGGTGGGGTGAGGAGCAGAAAGTCCTGGGATCTGGGTAAGCCCTGCTCAGCAATAGCTAAAATATCCCGGTGTTATCACACTGTATCCAGCACAAATCCAAAACACAGGCCCATGCCAGACACTAACAAGAAAATTAAATCTACCCTAGCCGAAACCAGCACATATATCCAAAGTATGGAATTTGTAGAATGGTATATAAGTAGAGATAGATGAGCATTTTAATAAAAAATACTACTTTACAAATTACTAATCAGAGGCTGTTGCTTGACAAAAAGTATAGTTTATGTAATTTCACTAACAACACCATCAGCCATGTGTCCTGAAATGGATATGCACATTTTTCATTTACCGAAATCTTTGCTGCTAGTAAATGAGTTTTATAGAATTTTTCATAATGAATATAAATAATAAATAGATTAATTTCAGATGTTGTAAACAATTTCATGACCTTCAGAAAATTTTCTACTGTTTATCTCTGTAATGCCCTTGAGATATCTCTTTAGTTTTCCCTAGTTGCTTCATATTTTGCATCACATTCTTCTATGTTGTCTGTTTCAGTCTTGGTTGTCTATGAGTTCTTTGAAAAAAGGAGTGTGTTACACTTAAAAATGTACATCAATAACATAAAAATGAAAAGCCCTTATATCAGAAGTGTATCTGGGAGATAAATCAGATTCTCAGTATATTTTCTGATGCTTTAGTTTTGGCTTTTGGTGATTTTTTTTTTTTCTTCCTTTGGTAACAGACCTTCACTTCAGCTCGGTTGAAAAATGACATAGGTAAATACACAAATCTTAATTCAGACTTCTTTTTCAGTTTTTCATTTTCTTGGACCCCATTCTGGTCTTAGTTACATCAGTGGAGATTCAGAATAGCTGAATGATAGCTGGTAAGAAGTGCTTAAGAAACACTAACATTTGAAATGTAGAAAATCTCTGCATGATTTTAATTTATGTTGCATCACAGTCAAAAGTAAAAATTCCAGTGACTCATGTACATTTACTGTAAACTGGGTGACAGCAGTTATGGCAAAGCTGAGCACTGTTGAAGATGTCATTCTGAAGTGTTAGCAAATTCTACCAGAACATGTTAGCTGCTATTTTTTTTTGGTGTTTGGTTTATTTTTTTAACTTTTTTTTTTTTTTAAAGGGACAAGAGGACAGGCTGTTTGCTTTATTCAGCCACGTCTCTTCCTCACAATGATTCTCCTGAGAAAACTGCAGTACTAGTGGCATACGTTCACTTCTTTTGATAATCTTTTAATTTTCTATATTTTTTTTGCTATGTTTAAATAGGATACAGATATCGTCACTCAGACTGTAAGGGATTTCTGCCCAATCTGTTATGTTATTTAATCTGACAATTAAACATTGCCTTAATTTTCCTTGTCAGATTTCTCTGTATTTTGGGGCATCTCCGAGGCAAAGATTAAACTGTACTTGTGGTGTGGGATGACCATGTGTCCTGGTATAGATAGCCTGAAATGTGACCTGGTCTCAGTCTGGGAGAATCAAGAAATATGTTTTCATTTTTCACAGAGGAGGAAAATATTTACAGGTGGATGTCATGGGTGTAATGTTAATAAATGATGAGGTAGAAGACTGAGGTAGGCAGAGAAGCTGCCTTATGAAAGCAGGTGGGTTTGCAGTGCCTGTTTGTTCAATACAGCAGGGTAATGTCCTGATTCGTGTAATGCAGTTGGTGATGGCCAAATTCTTTGGGTCTGTGCAGCTGTACACACCCTACTAGGATACCCAGCTCTACTTGTGAACAAAGTTTGCCTTCTCTTAATGCAGTTCTTGGTGTCTGATGTAGAGGTAAACTAATCCTTTTTGACCAATACTGGGACGTATTTGATATGAAAGATAATTTCTTCAGGGCAGAGCAATTACTCAGATTTCTGTGTGACATCAAAAGATTCCTGCAATAAGGGGAGGTTTTAATTTGGATTAGGTCACCTTTCTATCTTTTCAGAGTGGGATTCTTTTGAGCTAATTTGTATTTGTGGCTTATGATTTGTTTACCACAGAGATGTAAATATTTGGCAGGACACCACTGGTAATGATCTGTGGATGTTCTCATTCAGTTTCAGGAAGAAAAAAAAACCACAACCAGCACAACTTTATCTTTCTCCTCACAGGAGTTTTCAGGACAATACTATTTTTATTTTCTCTGATGCTGGGAAGAGCTCAGGGATAATTCATCAGTTCGCTCAGAAAATAACTTCTAATCTCCATTCCCTATAACCCAACAATTTCATGCGCTGTTTTGTGGGAACCCCATGAGTACCACAGTATTGGGTCAAAACCAACCTATAGTAAATTTTCTCAGAGAATGAAAATTGTTAATGTGAATTGGTGGAACCATGAAAGAAATTTACCCTTTTAAGTTGCTTAAATCCTCCACACAAAAGAGCCCCAGGAATTCTTATGCCTTGGAGCTAAGACTGGATCAATGAAATAGAAAGGAAAAAGCTTTACATCTGCAGCCATATGGAGACTCATGCAATACTAGCAAAGCTGTAATGAATGGGTTTCCAGGGTGTTGGGTGTATAGAGGCCAAATTTATTTTATGACTAATATGGAACATTTAAAAGGCCGGAGTTTTAAAGGCATAGCTGAAACTTGCATAGCAGGATGAGAAGGTTACCCAGTAACAGGAATAAGAAAGAGTTCTGCTTACTTAAAATACTATAGATTATTCATTATACAAAGCATTACTTAGAGTTATTGGTCTTTGAAAATTTGCTTCCTGCTTAAGTTTTCAACAGTGCTTAACTTAGGGATAGGAATTATGCTAACTATTCAATGAGCGTGAAAGTACCTTTTGTGGGATAAGCTTTTGATAGCCCCTGATTTTGAGCTATTTATATTATTATATGCTTTTATAGAATTATTTACATTGTGTATTATATGTTTTTTATAGTTTTATTTGGATCTCAGAGCTAGGTATGTGTACCTAACAATCCATGTAATTTGTACACCAAAGAAAAGTATTTGTTACACGAAGCAAACTGTTAAATGTAATTTGGCTTCCCAGGAAAATACATAGTTTAAAAGCAGTATTTGTGTGCTTTCAAAATAAACTAAACAAATAAAGACAAAAAAAATTCAGACACATTAGATGGACATACATTTAAATAGAAACAATACCTATTTTAAGTAACAGGGTGGGGGCTGATTTTCTCTTCTGATACACCCTTTCTCTTGTTTACATCTTTGCACTGAGGACAGACTACTTCAGTATTGGGAACATAAAAAGAGTTTGTTTGAGCTTTGGTTCAATTCTCTTGTGTCTGAAAATGATGGCCACAAATACATGCCTGCCTGGAAAAAACAGTGATCAGTACACACATAATTTTTCTGTACAAAGTTAGGGGGTTTTATGTTAAAATGTTCTTTTGGGACAGTAAGCAGTAACTGAAAATTTGTGTATTGTGTAAAGCCTATCACCTTCAGAAAGCACTGGTATAAAAGTTGCCTGGTGAAACTAAAAGCGTACATCCCCTTTTAACTAATGTGCTAACAATATTCTGATATCCTGCTTACTATTTTGAATTTTTAAAATGTTCTGTGGCATGTGGAAAATGCAGTTACAGTACTTTGATGTGCTATAGTGTATGCATGTATACGAAATGGCATGGTAGCACCTATTGCAGTTTTAAGGTGACTTAACAGGCACTTCTCTGTAACCACATAGTTACTTATTAGTAGAGTTTCATTAACTGATAACACCAAATTTATAGGTAACGGTACATTTGCAAGCACTCCAGAAAGCTAAAATGTCTCCGCTGTATACCCTAGTATTTCTGCTGTAACTCACACAGAGGTTAAAACACTACTTCTCCAGAGAACCTAGCAGTCTGGTGCAACCAGACAGAGATATCCTTTAAAGAAAGTGTGTTGGCAAAGTTCCTGCAAGCCACACCTTGAATGTGAGCCTAGTATGTGTCCTTCAAGGTATCCAAGGTACACCACCTAGAGCTCTGTCAAGCCAAAATTCCTAAAAGCTTTTGAAGATCTTGACTTAAGTGACTTCTAAGAGGTATGTAGCAATTCAGGAAAACCAAGATGTGTATTAATCTGATTTTCACAGCCACTGGTTTCATGTAGTGGCCAGTTTGGTCTTCTGCAAATGAATTCTTTGCATTCCAGTCCAGTGTTCTTGCTGTGGAGGCACAGAAGATGTTTGCTTAAGTTGTGAATATAAAAACATTCATGAAAATCTTTCACTTACAAGCCATTTGCCTCAGACTCTTTTCACAAGTGTCTGTCTGCTTGTTTTGGCAAGCATTTAAACTATAACGTAGCCTACCTTAAAAGCCTTGTAAGTGTAACCAAATGGAGGTCATTTTCATTAAGATATCAGTTTGTCATTCATGTTGCATTTCCAGAAGTAAGATATTTTTGGATAAAGCATGCAACCACTGCTGAGAATGTCATTTGGAACATAATGAATATGCAAAATTAGCAAATCTGAGGAAGCATTTCCTTCATTGCACTCCAAAAGCACCATGAGGCTAGAGAAAACTTCATGTTACCTGCCTCTTCATTCCTCAGCACTAGGAGATTTGTGCATTCCTGACCCCTTCTAGGTGTCTGATGGCATCAGTTTCTAACTTCCATTTTTCCCTCTGGTAGTCTTACTACAAATAAAATAACAAAGATAATTTGTTTATAAAAGAGTAAAGAAGGTGTTTACCTAGGCTTCAATGTAAGATGATGATACAGCAGGGAATGCAGATGCAGCAGGGAGAGCTGTCTACCCAGGTTCACCTGCCAGACTGTTCTGCCATTTTGGGTAATGCTGCAAGCTCCTTTGCATTTTAATCTGAAATAATAAAAAAATCCAGGTATTGCAAAACTGATCTACAATATTTTGGCTATAATATTGATCATAAAATGCATAGCTATTTTCCTGCTAATCATTTCATTACATTGACTTCGTCTTTTAGAAAGCCCTAGCTGCTAGGGAGAAGATGCATTTCTCTCCTGGGCTGAAGAAGGCCTGCTGTACTGGGATCAAAGTGGGAATTACACTGGACACTTCTAGAAAGCAAGTCGCTACCTAAATACGGATTTATGTACCTAACTTTAGTTGAACACGTTTACTGAAGAGACTGGGACATGCACATGTATTATGACAGTGGGAGAATCAAAGAAGGACCCGCGGAGCCTTGGTGCCCTGCCTCTTGCTTTATCCCTAGGAGACTGCCTCAGTACTCACAGCACTCCATTTTAAACAAAATTAGCCTAGCCTCTCCCTGCTAGTTTACACAAACAGTTACATCTGTTTCTAGACACTGTACAATCCTGAGAATTACAATACTATATGTATGAGTCTCTTTGTGGTATTGGATCACTATTTTTACTGTGCTGACTGGCAGAGACTGGGCAATTTAGTTACTTTGGTTAAGTCTGATCACTTGATACTCTGGAGGTTGAAAGCTGCAGTGACAGGAAGAATCTTCTTTGAGAGCTGGCATTCAATATGTAAGTACTGAGGGAGATTTCCAGGCCTGTCCTGAGTGTTGCCAGTTACACCTCCCCAAGCACTTCAGCTTGATTCACTGTGGCCTGTCAGCGGTCTTGCATACTCTGTCATCGTAGGCCTGAAAATGCTTGTTGCAGTTTTGTAAAGTCAGCATTCCAACAGTAAAATAAAATAAATTAAAATAAAATAATAATGAAAAGTAATAGTAGCAGTAGCAGCAGTAAACAACAACAACAACAACAACAACAATAATAATAATAATAATAATGATGTCATAAACATTTATCCTATGGGAAAATATATAATTTGCAAGAACTACAAAGAAATATTCATTCTTTGGACTATAATTGTCTTGTCTTGTTTGGTTTTGCAGTATGTCTAAGTATCCTATATATCTTTTCAACCTGTTAGGTTTTCAGTACCTGGGTTTAATTTAAATGTTTCATGCACTTTTGAATTTTTGTGTTGTTCCTTCTGTTGGGTTTCCACTGTTGATAACCTTCCTATTATCCTCTGGTTTTAGCATCACATTTTATTAAATCTCACAGTTTATGACTAAGGTGGGTTTTAAAACTAGATAGCCACTGAGAAGTTTACTGAAAATTTGTCAGATTGCACTGAACTCTTGGGGCTTTGGATTATTAGTCCTGTGGAAATTGAGGTCCTTAAAGTAATGGCATTTCCAGAGCATTTGCCGTGCTTTTTCACAAGACTTTACCATCAGTATCTCATCAGAAAGAATACAATGTCCTTTTGTACACATTGAAGAAAGCTTTCAGTATGTCCCAACTAGCTACACATAAGAGAAATGAATTTATTATTTTTTTCCCCTGGCAAGACAATCCAGTGGTCAGGTACCTTTCGTAAGTGGTCAGTTTTCAGCAAGTAATTAAAAATGCCATCTTTGTTAGCCTAGTCTCTTACCTTCTTTCCTACTAGTCAATTACACCCAAGAGTGTAGTTTGGTATTGAAAACATTTCTTTCCCTTGCTAAGAAGGAACCAGCTTTTCCAAGACAGAGGCAATACACCTGTGTGTTTAGAAGAAAATTATTACTACAGCTCATAAAATATGAAACAAAGTTAATATAGAGTATGGAAGAGCTCCACAAAGTTTGATTTCACTAGCAAAGAAGAAAGCTACATCTAAAGTAAAACTAATAACCTAAAATTATGTTTGTGTCATATTTATCTTTTTAAAATTATAGCTTTATACTCGGGATTTTTTCACTGCACCAGTCCACACAAAGTGATAAAAACAGCTGATGGACACTTAAGTAGACAGCATGTTAATAAGGCCTGCAGATACAACTGCTAATGTTGAGACCCTATTTTTCAGCTGCCTCTTAGCCAAATTAGGGATTAGTTAATTGTGGGGCAAGTTTATGCTACAGATGTGTCTCGGTGATGTTATCTCAGACTGACTCAGTGCTACAGACCCTCCTGGTGGCAGCACTTTTATAATGACAAAACCATGTTTTCATCCATGTGGCTTCTTTCATTTGTAAAAGGAACAGGAGAGAGGTTTTATTACATTAGTACCAAAAGTACTTTGCTGGAACAGGAATGATTTGTTGGTGTAATATAGCAGACTTTGTATAAGGGGAAGGTTGCTCGGGTAAAGACGGAGATGTCTGCATTTGTAACCTGTTTGCAGACTTAACATTAACACTGTCATCTTGTAATTTGTTTCAATTTACTTTGCAATCTTAACCTTCTTCCCATGTCCTTTGAAAATTAAGAAACCATATGAGATCAAAAGTGCTTTCCTAAAGTCAGTGAAAAAGCACAATCTTTGACAAAAAAGAGTTAAGAGTGGAAGTGCTGCCATATGGGATGGGCTTGCCAGGGAGAATGGAGATCGGACAAGGAACTTGGGCACTCCTGTGCTACTGATGCATACAGGCAGCCTGGGAATCTGCCAGTAAATCCACTTATTAAATGTTTCTATTTGCCTAAATGCCAACAGGTCATATCTGCCACTTTCTGTTTCTTACCCAGGGCCTCTTGTCAGGTACAAACTGGGATGATACTGAGGTGCAGGGTTCAGTTTGGGGGCCCACTTCACTTGAGGTGGAAAGTGCACAGCCCAGTCAATTGACCTGCATACTCATCGATATTGGAGACATAATGAGGAAAGTGGAACTGAAGCAAAGTAGTGATAGGATCAAATCCCAGAGTGGATGGGGGTAGTGGGACTGCTTAGGAAATCGGCTGAGTCATCCAAAGAACCAAAATAAACATAAAAGTGATTGTCATTAGTCTCAAAATGATGACCCCAATGTAGTTAAAATGATGTAACTGAGATTAACAAATAATTATAAAAGTTTTCAGCCAATAGGGGAGTACAATTAGGGCTGGTATATTATTACATATGTAACTTGGCTGCTTTTGTAATTGATGGTGAAACTCTTGCTGACTGTAGCAGAGCAAAACGAACAGTATTGAGCATTGCATACTTGCAATTAGGATGACAGAATATGGCCAAAGACAGGTAACTGTAGCATTTACTGAGCCTAATCAGAACCCTGTGGAAATACCAGCAGACAGAAGATACCAAATACCAGTTGCTGTCTTTTGGGGAGGTTGATTTTATGGCTAACAGGTAATGAAAATAAGTACTTCTTCCAAAGGAAGGTACCAAAGATGCAAAGATACCAAAACATAAGAAATGACATTAACAGTCTCAGGGCATCAGGACCTATGAATCATGAAGAGATTATAATCTGTGTTTTGTCACTCTCTGCTTCTGTTTGCTATATACTAGGAAAAATACCAATTTTTTGTTAATAAAGGAAACAGTATATATACCTCTATACTTGAGGCTGTCTATCCCAGAACGTTTTGAAGACTGTTCATCTAAGTGCAGCAAACATTAAAGTCATTACTAATAAAATTATAAAATAATATAAATTAATGATACTGTAGTAATGAAAGGAAAATACAAAATCTATAGAAATTCTAGCTACAGATCTTAGCATAACTCTTGCGTGTAGTTTCAGCCTCTCAGAGTAATTCCCATGGAAAACAACACTGATGTGAAATTTTGGTCATAATATCTCACCTTGCCCTTACAGACACTTGGAAAGTTTTGCGACTGAGTATTGGGCATCAATCGCTTCCCTCTGCGCAGCAAAATTAACCCAAGTGCTGTGTGGATTTACGTCAGTTTCTTCTACTATAAATTCAGGTTCTAGGACTCTGCTCTGTGGCAAAAAGACAGGAGTGGCCAGACCTTTCCTTGGCTGCAAGCAAGCACTGCTGCCAGCCAGCACACAAGCAGGGGATTGCCCATGGCTGGTGAGGCTGTGAGCCAGTTGGTGCAGGGCAGCCTCTTGGTGACTGTGTGCTGGAGATCCGATTTACACCGCCTGCAGAACGGTATCATAGCAGCAACAGGGAAGGTCCTCCCTGAGCTGTTTTTCCTCTGTGTTTACTCAACAGCACAATGGGAAAATCCTCATGGTGCTTGCTTACCCACAATCTAACCAATTTATCTGGCTTTATTTCAGTTTAGGCTTTAACAGTCTCAGAGGTGCTAAGCTGTATTGACTGAGCTACACTGAATGGACGGTAAATAATTTTTTAGGTTCCTAGCCTGGGCCTGGATTTGATTAAGTCTACTGCACTGGAAATAGGGATGGGGAAAGTTGGGAAAGGTTTCAAATATACCAGCGATATCTCTACAGATATCCTGAGAATGGCCCAAGTGACTCAAGTGACTTAGGACTTCTCTGGGAGTGTACCAGAAGCATTTTGTTGATGCTGTATATGGAGCTTTTCATAGAATCATTTAGACTGGAAAAGACCTTTAAGATCAAGTCCAACCATTAACCCAGGACTGCCAAGTCCACTGCTAAGCCTTGCCTCTAAGCACCACAACTAGATGTTTTTTGAACACTTCCAGGGATGGTGACTCCACTACCTTCCTGGGCAGCCTGTTCCAGTGCTTGACCACCCTTTAAGTGAATAAATTTTTCCTAATATCCAGTCTAAACCTCCCCTGGGGCAACTAGAGGGTGTTTCCTCTATGGTGTCTCTCCCATAAACATTTATTGAAAATAGGATCATGGAAAGACAGTGCAGAGGGAAAGCATGACTTTCTTGTCTGCCTTCTCATGTTGGCCATGGCCTGCCCAGCATTCCTGCCCCACTTGCACATGGTGGCCATGTGCACTACTTCTTTTCTCATCTCACAGTGATGCAATCCTCCATAGCAGAGGGTGTTGATGAATCTGTTCATGTTCCTCTCCTTTGATACAGAAATCATGACCCTGCCATTTAATCCACATATTCACTGTATTTGCTTTCATTCATACTAGTGTGAAGGCTCTCTGCTTTGGCTTTTGAGCAGCCCTGTGGCCTTAAACAGAAATACTGAAAAATTTCAGTGACATTCACTGAAATTTCACTGAAAAACAGCCATACCAAATTAAAATGTTGTATATTATAACTTACAAACTTAGCTTGGCACATCCAAAGCTGAACTGATTTATTTTACCATTCCCTTTATAAAGAGAGAGCCAGTGCACACTCAAGCCCACCACCAATTTTCAGTTTTCTCCTATTGCCTTGATGCTGCTATTAAATAGCCAGCCAGGAATTAGTGTGTGCTTCTGGCCTGGCTCCTGGCTGAGCAGATGAACAGGAATGCACCAAGTCCCCTTCCAGCTTGCAGCTCTTTTGTAGCAGCACTGGTGTGTGCG
The DNA here is from genome assembly GCF_023634085.1 of Falco cherrug. Classification (NCBI taxonomy): domain Eukaryota; kingdom Metazoa; phylum Chordata; class Aves; order Falconiformes; family Falconidae; genus Falco; species Falco cherrug. Next base: position 39,572,386 of record NC_073720.1, on the reverse strand, counting down.
CTAGGAATGAAAGCAGACAAAGGCACACCGCTGCCTTTTCTTGTGTCCGGATTTGGGCAGGAGGGTGGTGGAAGGCTTTCCACACTTCTGGCTCCCATGTCCCCTTTATACATGGAGTCATTTCAACTGTAAAACTGGTCATGCTTGTAAAGTACTTGTGCTAGGCTGGTGGGTTAGTGACTTTGGGGAGGTTACAGTTTTGAACTTTGGCTTTTGTTAAAGGAAATGAGTGGACTGTTGTCTGGTTACAGGCTCGAAACTGCAGAGAAAAGATATGCAGAGCCCACTGGTCTGTGTTTGTTTACCTCTGGCTGGCATTTTACCTGGTGCCAGTGTCTGGACACTCTGCTTGCACCTCTTTCCCTAATCAAAATTTCACATTAATTCTCACAGTGTAGGCAGTGGATTTTGTATGACATATGGCTTGATTTCTTCTCCCCACCTTTTACCTGCAGTTCAGTTTTGAAGAAAAGATTAAACTCCTTATTGCTCTCACATCTGAAATGCCTTTTGGGAAGGTTTGTCATGCTCCCTTCTTTTCCTGCTTTTAGCTGTGCATATCAAGCCCCATCCCCATGCCACTGTAGTACATGTAACTGTTTTTTCTTTTAATTGTGGAGTGTAAAAATGCCTGTCTGCCGCCTTGTCATCAGAATAGTGTTAAATTGCATCACATTAACAGGGTATCAGAGTGTGTAGGTGGAGCCCAGGGAAAGCCAACCTATTGCATGGTAATGCAAGGGTAAGAAAAGGGCCATATGGGTCTCTGGTCACACTCTTGTCAATTGAAGGAGTTATCTGGCAGCTCACAGGGGCTGGCAGCGGGAATAATCCTGTGGACCATCTTTCTGGAAACCAGGTTATTATTAAAGTATGCATTTACTGACTCCCAAAAGGGTCAAATGATAAGAATAAACCAGCTTTGTGTTCATCTTTGATGCACAGCCTATTTGCAGATAGTCTCTGTTTCTGTGCTCATGTCAGTAATTACTGTGAGTCACCGTATGTCTGATGTGCAATGCAAATTACTAGGCCAGATTAAATTCTGAAAACATTGAGTATCTAAACCTGCAGATTTTAATGTGTTGATTTTCACCTACATCTCAATGATGACAATGATTTCTTTTTTTCTTTTTTTTTTTTTTTTCTTTTAATACTCATGGTTTTCAGTATATGGTGCTGTTTATATCATGAAATGAAAAATTTTGGTGAAGCCTTACAGCATATTCTAGCTTTGGGGATAATGACACCATTAATCCACACATTGTTGCATGTCTGATATAAAAAGAACTCTTACCGGTTGGGGGAATGGACAGGAACTACCTGTTAGTCTTTATCACCCACTGAAGAATCTTAGCATCTACTAATAACAATTTTTGTTTTTCTGAAAGTCTTCTGTCTGCCCCTTTCATCAGTGGCCCTTGGTTTAGGAACTCCAGTGTTTCACTAAAGATTTTTCATCTGCTTTTTCTAAGGTTACATGAACACTTTCTGGTTTTCATGCTTTTTCTGTTCCCAGTGACCCTGACACTAAATTTTTTCTAACTAGGAAATTTGGATTTGAGATTGTATTTGAAAGAAAAATAGATACATCCTGCAGTTATTTTTTTGAGTTTTGCTATTGTTAAACCAACACAAAATTCAATCTTCCTTACAAACCTAGCACTTTAGAGAAAAAAAATGTTACTCATTAGGGAAGCTGGCGGTTTGATATAAGTATTGAAAGTCTGCTTTTCTGTTTTGGTTTTTTTTTTTTTTTTTAAGCTACTTTATACTGCAAGCAATCAAGTTTATGAGATTAAAAGGTTATCCTGAAGAAGTCACACTGCATGCCTGAAATCACCCAGCTGTTACAACAAGGCTTTCCAAACCAGTGACAGATGACAAAACATTTTGTTTTGTGGTAACACTTGGGCATGCTGACCTTATGACCTTTGATCTTGCACTTGTTTTAGAAGCTTTCAAAGTATTTCAGGATGACCTGTTTTTTTAAGATCCATCAATGGTGGCAATATCCAGTTTGTGAGTCTTTAATATTATCAGCTGTTTCTCTCTTTTTGCTGAGTAACTTAATGGGAAATATGATGTCATTTTGTATTAGTAAGCTCTTTGTATGTTAGAGTTTGACCTTCAACCAGGCTAGCAAATCCCACAGATGGAAACAAGGACAGTTAGGCAAGCTTCCTGAATTTGGGAGTAGTAGGAACCAAAGAACTGGAGATATGCCTATGAATCTGTTAGAGAATGGCCCGTCTTTTAGTTTAATAGGCTCCCTTTGCTGAATTGCTGACCCTCATGCACGGTCACCTCTGCAGAAAGGAGAGAAGATGCTGATACATTTGTGAGGAGCTTCTGGTGTTGTTTAGCAATAGCGGCCTCACTCATCAGCTTAGCAGAATTTTGCTAAATAAAATAAGAGCTTGCAGGAGAAGTTCTTGCACTGGAAATGCTGCAGCTCCCAAGTATCAGCAACCAGACTAGGTTTCCAAAGTAAGAATCGGGGTTAAGACAAATGTTTTCTAGGAAGAAGGTTTTGTGGTTATTTTATGAAATTCAGAAGTGAGTGCTAATCAGCATACCTTTTCATGATCACTGTAACCATAGCATTTTGCTTGACTTTAGGAACAGGCAGACTTTATGGAACTTGAAACTTTGCAAATTATTGTAAATTGCTACTTTTTTTTTTCCCTACAATAATTATTTAGAGTATTTTAAAAATCGACATTTTCTAAGGTTGTCTTTGAAATAATTTTTTTTTTTTAAATTATGTTTTCCATACAGCCACAAACAAAGCTGGACCACAGTCCAGAAACCTCTGAGAAAGAAACATGAATACAAGTGACTTTGAAAGGTGAGGTTGCTGGGGCAGCCTTAGTTTAGACCCCTTGAGGTTACACATTATGCCACCAGCTTTAATTATATTGTTGCATACATTTTTTTCTACTCAAAATTTTGCTTACCGTTATGCTAACATTTATGAATCTTTCAGTGTTTGACTTTGCATGGTTAACTTTTATCTTGCATCAGGCATGTCTTATGGTTTGGAGGAAGCTGGAAATGTAGACATGTATTTTCCTGGGATTTTTAAAAAGGAAGTCACCCCTTAAGCTGAAGAAGTAATTATCTTGAGCTTCTCTGACCCCCTGTCATGTGGGTCCTTAGCAGAGATAGGGAATCATAATGCTTTTCTCACCTATTTGAACTAAAGGAGTGACTGGTAGCGGTAGAAGCAGGAGAGACTCTAGTTTCCTGAAATGCTAAACAGCAATACCAGAGGTGTGTAAAGCAGCCTGGGTTACTGGCTTTCTTGGATGGCATACAAAGTGTGTCCTTTTCCTCTTCTTTTCCACTTTGGGAGGCTGAATATAAATGTGAAGATGCTCCAAGAAGAATCAAAGTTCCAGGCCCATAATGCTGGATTAGTTTCAGTTTGTTCTGCCAGCAAACGCAGCCTTTGTTCTCGCGGCAGCTATTCATCTGCTTTTCAGTTGGATGGGAATTGCATTCAGCCTTTTCCCAGGGCCCTGTGCTCAGGGCTGTCTCAGGGATGTTGTCTTGAGCCTCTCCTATGAGGAGCTAAGCACTTGGACTTTTCAGGAGCAGCTGAACTTCTTAGAGGACCCAGACCATGCAGTAAATGACATCTTTCTAATGAAAAGAATATGTTGGAGGATAAAATAAATTAATATTTCAACAAAGCCCTTGAGACAGCTTAAGACACTGTTCTTAAAGAAGGACAGGCATCTGAAAAGAGTCATAGGAACAATAAGAACATATTTTTAAAATCAAAATCTCATGGAAAGTATTCTTTGGGGCAGAGAGGATGGAATACCGATTTCAACTCTACCAGCTGTAATTAAAACCATAAGCTTCTGTTGGGCTTTTTTAAAAAAAAATATCTAGGAATCCTTATGGAAATAATTATTCAACCTTTTGGTGCACCACTGAAAGAGAGAAGAAAGCTCTAGTTCACACGTTCCTCCACATGGGCAAACTCCTTCATACACCACAAACTCCACTTATTTTACTAATTATTAGGGTAGTGTCTTAAAGGGAGTTAACTGGTAGCTTTGGGGAACCGCAGTGCTTAGCTTGATCTCTGCTTTTTAGTTTTTACCAGTATGGACTTAGGTTTGCTGGAGATGTTTTAGGATAATGGTGACAGCACTAGACTTGGTCTGGCAAGCCAAGCAAATGGACCATGCTGCGGTATGAGGAGGAACTCTGCCTAGCCTGGTGCCTGCACTGTGCTGCTGTAGTGCATTTGATGGGTGCATCACTCCATACACTGTGCAAAAGGGCTATGCTGGCTTTCCCACGTGTGTGTGGAGGTGAGGAGTGCTGGTTTCGCTCCCCATACCCATGCTTCAGCATGGCAGGGTCCTGCAGCTGCATCAGTCTATCTGTGGTCCCCATCAGGAGTGTATGCATCCATCCTGCTGCAGCGACTTGCAGTATGGAGGCCTCATGGTGTGCAAGGAGAGATGGTGTCCAACCATCAGTGCCTGCAGAGATCCTCCAGCACTTACAAGCATGTGCCTGCTTATAATTGATAAGAATCTAGCTCTCTGAATGTTGAAACTGTATAGGTAAGAGATGTACTATGAAAAGGGTGTCCTTTTTGACCATTATACCTTTAATAATCTCTTCTTTAGCCTTCTCTTTTTTGAAAATTCTTAGGCAGCCATTGTCTCAGGAAAAGAGAGAGACCAAGAGCAAAAGATATCCAGTGAAAGGGGTTTTATTTTCTTCTCTTTCTTGTCATGAAAGAGTTCATTGTTCCACCTCCACAGTTCATTGCTGGCTGCGAAGAAAGGAGCAAATTACTCAGTGCAGGCAGAGGAGAAGAATGGTATTGAACTGGGATGAACAGGGGGTTTCATCACAACAAGAACTGGCCAGATAAGAAATCAGTTGATTTGTGTTAGATGGCTGATGTTGTATTTTAATATTCCAGTAGTGACCATGCTATCTCTGATGCCTTTTGGAACTGTTTGTACTTTGATTTAATTTAGGATTAGAGCTTTTGAACAGGTTCTGTAAGACCCTGGAAGGAACAGTTACTTGTCAGCTGTGATTACATTTAATTAGTGCAAATGGGCAATTTGCCATTTCCCCCCTTAGTCATAGTTTACCAAGCTTCACTGAGTCTTTCTGGGGGTCTATATTGCTTTTTGGTTCTCTGGGTTCTGAGTTATATTGTACTACTATATTCCTGATATGCAGTTTTATAGCAATTACTGTTGGCACAGAGGAAATAGATAGTACCAGACAATGTAAAAAGTTCTCCTTTCTGCATTATATAGGGAAGACATTTATTTTCTTTTCTCTATGTAACAGTGAAGAAATGTGGCTGAACAAATGAAGGCGAATTGGTATTTTTTCTTCTAGTAGTTTTGACAGCACTTTCTACATAGGATTTTTTACCAGTAGAACTATATTGATCTATCTATAGTGCCATAGTTATAGTGCTCACATTCCCATGTGAGCAGTCTTAGTCAGGAAGGGAAGTGTTCATGCAAGGATTTATGCTGATATAGCTCTACTGAGATAAAATATACCAGCATTGTTTGACTCACACATTTCTCCATGTAGATAAATGCTTAGCACAAATGCCTGGCTCAAAGACCCGCACCCAGTAATAACTAATCATCAAATAATAGCCCAATAATAACCCAATAACTTGGGAGTTATCTGCAATGGGGTGCTGGAGAGTGGCTCAACTACCCACCCTTTTTTTCCACATATCTATCAGTTCCTCTGCTGAGCTTTAACCATTAAAGCTTCTCATCATCATCTGGAAAGGCTCTTAATCAGTGAAATAGTACAGATGCTTCATGATATATTGTCCAATAACAATATTTTTTTGTCAGAATATATGGCATTCACTGAACAAAAACAAATTGAGAGACATCTGTAGCTAATTTTAGTCTGGAGGAGTGGAATTTTCAGGGATGTCTGTAGGCCAGGGACATTAACAATGACACGGGCAATATGTATTTGATGTAAATTGTTAAAAATCTGTGGGCGGTGCTGCTCTGGGCTGGGTAGTTACTATGACTATATGTGCAAATAAAGTGATGGCTGATTTATGTGCAAAGTCATGATTAATTTCAAGTGGGTTTGTAGGTCTGCATTTATTTTTGACCTCCTTTTCTATTTCACAAGAACAATTTTGTCATAGAATTTGGTCTTCATTAACTCTTAATAAATACTTTCAGTTGATTTCAGTGTTGCATGACCAGGTCCTAGCAGCATGGACAGCACAAGGAAAGATTAACTTTGTGGATCAATATTGACTGTACCTGGGGACTTTTGTGCATGTTGAATTGACTTAGTGGTAACTTAAGCTGCATTGATATAAAAAGATCTCCATTTAGGCAGTATATTCCCCTAGTTTAACATAAGTGCCAGTAGCTATATTGCTCTTTTTTTATGTTTGGTTTTGCTAACATAAAATCTGGATGATAACCAGCAGAAAATTTATATTCATAGTGCATCAGAGCTTTCCTGGAACACTGCTACTAAATGCTGCACAACATCTGCAAACAAATGTTTGGTAATCTATGTGAGCACAATGAAATGAAGGAGAGAGGCTTGGATCTCGAGGGGTTTTGCATGGAGGACAATCAAAAAAGCAGCAGGGCGAGGAGGCAAAACCTTAGGACTGCTGAAGAGGGAACATTGCTATAATCAGGGAACTGGAAAGGCATTGCAAAAGCAGATCTTGTGGATAAATGAACTAACAAAGCATGCTTTCTGGTTGCTTTTCTGCTTCTTCCTCTTTGATGTCTGACTACATTAACTTGAGGTTCCATCAGCAGCAGGCTCTGAAAACCCCATGCATGAGGAACAGCTGTCCATAAGAACCTGTGACTCAGAAACTCCAGCAAAAGCTAGGAAAAAGAAGAAGCACTGTCAAGCAAAGCAACAGGTTTCTTTCACCCATGTTAATAATGTATTACGCGATTGCTTTAGGCAGCTGATACTGCTCCAGAGCATACAGCCTGAGTGGTAAGTGTATTGGGAGTCCCACCTAGATGCAGAAGACTACAGAGGGGACAGTCTGGGTGGAAGGGGCACCATTCTGAGCTGAGGACACTACACGGGAGGCAGTGTAATGGAAGTCATGTTTACCCTGCAGAGCAAATGTCCTTTGGGGTCTATGTCTCAGGTCCTGACCCTATGATCACCTAGTTCAGTGGAGCTCTTGGACAACATTGTGATTTTATTCTGGTCTCTGTGCTTGGATTTCCCTTGTGTGGAAAGCAGGACACAGGGGATGCTGCGGTCTGTATTTCATTCTGACATGGCATTGCTGGGTGTTCACCTAGGCTCCTGCAAAGTATCCAGGACCCCATGATACAGTCGTAGTACATATAAACCCTGCTCTTCACTGTCACATTGAGGCCCAGCTGATAAATTATAGGCAAAGAGTGCTGAAGCAGCTAAGAATATCCCTGTTGCTAAATATGAATCAGGTTTGCATTTGCATTTTCTTTAATTAGAAACATTTATCTTGTACATTGACATTGTTCCACTTAATGAACCTTCCTTTCTTTGTACCATGAAAAGTGAGAGAGTGGAAGCAATGAGAGAGTGGAAAACCAAAGAGAATCAGGGTGAAGCTATATGAAGCAGTGCTTCAAAGGAAATAGCAAATCAGAGGTGTATACAGGCAGTCTTCACAGACCTGGACGCTGGGCAGCGTTCAGCAAATTTTCGTTCAGGTATTTCCTTCTGCTCTGCAAAAGATCAGTACAAGGGCTGGTGCTGCTAAGCAATGAATTTTGGTAAGGATTTGCCTTTTACAGGCATGAACGACTGCCTTCTGCAGGGAACATACCTTGAGGTATCATAACCCTTCAGCTAGTGATCCCTTCTGTAGTGAAAGCAGTGGCCCATGGAAGCTGAGTTGCTTTGATTCCTCTGGAGGTGGATCTTCAGGAGCTCCTTTAGCCTTTGGTGTTCTCCAGGGGGCTCCAAGAGGCAACAAGTAACTTGAATCCAAAGATTAAAGTTTTCAAGCTGAGACCTCTCTGATCCTATGGTTCAAGCCCCCACTCTTTGCACAGCATGTAAACAGTTGCAGTTTAAGGAAGACAGAAATATTGTTTGTTTAAATGTGATTTGATTTTCACTTTTTGAGCATTAAATCAAATGTTCCTGGTCAGAGAGAGCTCTTCTTTCATTCTTCTAAGAAAGTACCATTTTACAAAACATTTGAGGAGGTATTCCACAGAAAGCACCCACCGTTTCTTGGAGTCAATAGGCCAAAATGCTTAAATAGATCACATAGCAAAGGTACACTTACCACCTTCTTGTCAGTAAGTGTATCTCATAGCGCTGTACCCTCAATAAGGCACACTGCAAGTGCAGCAAAAGCTCAGGTCCAGGAGATTATGGGCCTTGGCTAGTGGTTTCACATCCCACAAGCTAGGACAAGTGACCCCACGTATTTGTCAAAGACTCTTTTTCCAAATTAATGTCTACATATCTGTGTGAGGTATCCCTGATACTGTATTCCCAGCAATTCTCCCTTAGGAGGTGGTAGCTCCTAGTGTGCTCAGTCTGCCTGGAAAATTGGTGTCTTTCTCTCTCTGGAATGCTTCCTAACTGCTCCAGACAATATTGCAGGTGACGTATCTGTGGTTGATATTGTGCACCAGGGATCACTGTTTCCCAAAAGCATGCTCTGTGGTCATCCTGCAGCTGCTTTGGTGACTGTTGGACAGTTCCTGATATAAGCAAATCTTTGTCAGCTGTGGTAGCTGGAAGAAAGGAGGAAGACTCAGATGAAGACAGGAAAACACAGTCATGTCTGTGCATCCAGTCAGTAGCAATCTTGAGGACTGCTGAAGGAAAGACGCTGGCAGTATCTGTTATTCAAGGGATGTGTCCACCTTCAACACAACAGCTCCGCTTGTCAGGCTGTCAGCACTGTATTGGTCATCACCTGCAGGCAGCAGTGCAGCATCATGAACTTCCAGGTGCTCCAGGTACTTGCAGGAGGTCTCTCGTGTTGTTCCTTTTGCTGAAGTGCACACATTTCTGTCTTCTGCAGCAACAGGGTTGCTGTCTTCTTCTGACGATACCTCTTTATTGCTTCCCAAACAACAATGAAGCTATTCTGTGTTCCTGTTGAAGCAGCTACTCAGGCTTCTGCTCTTTCCTTAGCCTCATGCTTATTCTTTTTCCTGGACAGCTGCAGGTGAGACAGAGGAACCTGTGATTGTGGCCACTAAAGCTACTGTCACAGCTGTTGACTAGCATAGCGCTTGGCTTGCAGCCAGCTGACAGCAATCAGTGTCATGTCAAATGTACACACACCATGTATGGCATCTGCCTGACTATAAAAGTGAAGCACGACTTGCCTTGATGGTGGTAGTGGCTGTTCACTGGTGCTGGCTGTTCAAAAGAGTCAGATCACAAGATGGCAGGAGAACATTCCAGTATTTTTCTTGTGTGATCCTGAGGTGAGGCACAGCAGTTTTTGTTGCTTCATGACCCACATCCAACTGCCAGAAAAGTGTCACCATGAATGGAGGTCAGCACTGTTACAGGCAAGCGAAGCCAGAAGAGGAAACGTCCCTTGTCCAAAAGCAGTAACTCACTGTGAAATGAAAGCTCTTATGATGCTGCCACTGTGTGCCTGCTCCGATGGTACGTTTAAAATGAAGTACATCATCTTGACGTAACCTGAAGAAAGCAGACAAGCTCTGTATTGGGTTGGCTTGCATTTTCTGTATTGGGTGGCTTGGATTGGTATCACTGAAATAAATGGGCTTGCACAAGTGAGCTGTATATATTAATTGCAAATGCTCTAGACTGCTTTTTAGAGAAGTGTTGACTTGTTGAATGGATCCCAAAGCTGGTATAATACTGGCCATGACACTAGAATTTAGCTTCTCTTTGGCAAATAAGATTATATAGACATTCAACAGTCTGGGAGTGCTCCTGCCTTTTTGCACCAGGTCTCCAACTATAAGCTGGTGGTGGAGTCTAACAACATTATTTCATTACCTCAGTATCTGGTAAAACCCCTAAAATTAGCTATTAATCCCAGAATAATTATGTTAAACAAAAGCTGTGTCATCTTCCCAGTTCCATTCCATGTTATAACCTAACTACAGAATGGCAAGATTTGTATATTGCCATAAAATGCCACAGACCATGTCGGGAGACAGAGGCTCAGCTCCCAGGCCCACTGAATGCCATTTCAGTACTCAGAGATGCTGCTAGGCTTGGAGGCTGCAAATTCCTGTAACACTAATTCAGAAAACCTGTCAGCAAATGGCTGAAAATGCAGGACATTTATCTCACTACTTCATTATTTCTGCACATATGTCACAACTCTTTTTCCTCAGCAGCTCTAGGAGGAAAATTATAATTTAAGTGCATGAAAATAAAACCAGGCTGCCACTCTGAACACTGGTAGAGCCAATGCTGAGAGGAGAGGAACAACTGGGAGCAAACTCCTTTCTCCTGGTCAGTTTTCCTATCTTCATTTCATTGTCCAGCTTTCATTCCTCTCCCAAACTACATGAAAGAAGACTATGGGTGTGCGCATGTGTATGTGTGTTCAAACTGTCTTTTTCCTGTGTGTGGTGAGAGTATGCCAAGAACATTCTCAAAATTACCAAAATACAAATAAATAAAAATAACAAAATATGCAATAACCTCTTTTACATGTGTATGGGGTGTGCATACAGATTGTATTGGTGCAGCTTAGCAGTCTGAGCTGTAAGCCTTTGTTCTGCAGTGTTTTGACACAAAGTTTTCTCGAAGCTATGTTATATGCTGATGCCTTGTTATTTAATTTTGCAAAATATAAAGACACCATATATCTTGCTGGGGAGGAGGGAGCATGATAACAATTAGATCTTGTAGTAGTGAGAGGCTCCATTGGAGGAGTGGAGAGAAATACAGCAATTAGAAACTTGCAATACCTGGTTAATATTCAGTGTTAGCCACATTGTTCATTTATTTACATCTGAACACCTTTTCAAAGTCCAGGGCCCTTTACTGTCCTTCCTCAAACTGACAACATAAGAAAACAAAACCCTGGGCAAGTTTCCTTCTCTGAGGCTACTATAGCCTCTGTTCTCTCAGGATCATATGATTTGCTTGGAGTCTTCTAAAAATAATGTTGTAAGTATAAGCAATTAAAGGTGGAGCCTAACCTATCACATCAGCACTGTTTGACTCTGTACTAATGCTGAACTTTTCTTATCGCTTACAGTGCAGTTCTGTGAACCCTAGCAGTTGTCACAGGCCCTTGGGGAATTGTATTAAAATTTAAGCATTGCTTAATACTTAGAACCATGGTAAGTCTCTGTGGAACTATAAAATTACAGGCAGTTTTGCACAAGTGTCTTTTTAAATGACAGCAGAACATCACTTTCTCTTCCATTCAGAATTTATTAGAAAACTCCCTTCCATACTTCTTCCCTGCTTTTGAACTAGAACACAATGTGTTTTTCTCTCTTGAATAAAATTTCTTTTAAAGAGGTGTGTGCAACAGGTTTATGCATATGCTGAATTGGAAAACGTTTATACTTACATCAGAATGTGTTTGAGTTCACTCAGGGATGTACACTGTATGTACTTTGGTATACACAAAAGGAACAAAATAGGAATGTATTTACCATATATGTAGACTAGCATTTACTATCACTGAACAAAACAAAACAAAAAAATGTGCAAGACTGCATTTCTGACAAGCTTTCTGTTGGAAAATGTGCAGTAAAAGTATTGAAGTATTAAAATTCTGAAGAAATCAGGCCTATTTTGCTGGCTGGAATACCCCTTAGAAAAAGTGAGCAGGAAAATGTTTGAAACATGAAAATTTGCCAATCAATATTTAAGCTGAAAATCTACAGTGTTTAATAAATTAATTTTCATTTCAAGTATTAAATATATATACTATATACCTTATAATATACATAATGCAATATAACAGTTGAAAACTTGACAGTAATACATGGTGATTTTAAGATGTTTTGTCTATTGCAGCACTTCCTTTTCTCCCCAGGTCCTGGAATTTCCTCCCTGAAGAATTCTGAAATTTTGAGTTGTTTGCCGTACAAATGATAAAAAATGAAAATCCTTCATAACACTTAATTCCTGGTACTGCTTAGTACCAGCGATGACTGCTCTATTGACAGAGCTTTGTTGGTGATAATAGATTGGATATAACACTTCCAAGAAATTGGAAAACATTGATTTGAGATAGTTACAATCTAGAAAAAATGTTTTAGGGAACAAGCTAGTGCAAGAGTAGATGAGCTAAAATGGCTTTCCTATCTTTTACTTTTCTGACTCTGTGACCCTGTAGCACATGCTTTTAACCCGTTAAAATAAGATCTGAATGCTCACCATTGGTTTCCAGCCTTACAGTCAGTAACAGCAAAACGAGGGCTGTTACTGATGCTCAGACTGCTGCCTGGCACTAGTGGGTGTGCCGTGATCTGGCATTGTCAGAACATGACAAACCACCGTTCTGAGCCTCCTCTGGAGGCTACCACGTAATTTAGGAGATAACTACTAGAGTAGTAAGATTTTCTTTTTCTCACCTTCCTGGGTGCCAGGTAGGGCAACAGTTTCCATGAAGAAAAAGGATGGAGGCAACTGAAGATTTCAGTTAAATAAAATGGTGGATCATCTCAGGGCAAATGATGAGCCACAGAAGTGCTTCTAATTTCCATGGCATTGTCACCTTTGTAGCGGGAGGAAAGGAGTGCAGGTAGGAAGGCACTGAATACAAGTACACTTTCTGGTGTCTGGTCTTTTAAACCGGGCTTCTGGCATACTGAGCAACTGGCATGTTCTGAAGTGACATGTTTACTGCAGGACCTGCAACTTCATTCTGAATAATAGATAAAAATCATGATAGAAAATACATTACACAGAAAGGCTGCATCAGGAATGTACCTGTGTAGTTGTAACCAACCCATACAATTACCCATGGATGAACATGACTTTTTAAGAACGCAGAATTGCCCAGTTAGAGAAATCTTTCAGTTTCTGTTACAGTAAGGTTTAAACAGCAAAAGTAAACCTCAAATTTTGGCTTGCAGTATTTTCTTTGTAGATTTTTGTTAGCATTTCATAAACAGACTGCAGTGAGATGTAGCAACATTCAGGAAAGCCTGTTGTTCCTTAGTAACAGTTCTGTCATGGCTCCACTAGCATGTCTGTTCCTGTACTTTCATGTAATTCTGCCTTTCCTTTTAATAGCTGCTCACCATCCACCCAGGCAGCCATGCTGTTCTATGTACAGCTGCTTTGAAAATTTTTGAGGATCCTAAAAACTGTCACCTTTGGGAATCTGCTCCTTTGCTGTGGCATTTGACAGGAATAATGTAGCAGAAGTGGAAACTAGTGGCAAAAGACTTAAACATGTAGAGAAGTTGCCAAGGGCATGCCAAGGAGCTAGACCTATGACATTAGGTAAACGCTACACATTAAGATAGGTTTACTAATGTGGGAGCCGTTAGGCTTATGCATAACCAAAGAATTGATGGAAGTCCATATACAACTTTTCTATAAATGGACTTGAGGGCAGTGCTGATTATGTGACAGGGAATAAGACTGGCCTGGCAGTAGGATAGATGAACTAATAGATCTTTTCTATATTTAATTCTTATGAATTGTATTCCATCAGTCATCAAATGGTACATGGAGAGGAAACTTGGTGCCAACCAAAGTGGTGCAGTTATGCAGATGGGATTGTTTTCAGCAGTTAGTTCATGTCTGCCGAGAACCACTTGCATAAAGTCCTTAACCTGTCAGATACAGGCACATGTTGGTGTGCCGGGGCCTCATTGGTACTAAGGGAAAATACAATCTGCCTTTTCGACTCGTTGTTCTCCTTCCTGAAGGGTGGTGCTGCACTTTGTAAGCAAGGTGCTTGTGCCATCCCTGTAGTGTTGACTCCTTGAACTCAGATCACAGGACTTCTAAGCAGTTGCACAACTATAACATACTTTGACTTCTTTGAGTGGTTGTTCTAGCTTCACAGTATTACTATTTTTTTTTCTTTTTCAGGAATGACAAAGGCTAAACTCATAGAAATAGCAAAGATCCCCATAAAAAATGCATGCACTAGGAAATAAATACCCATTGTAAAATTGGACATAATGCTAGGTGTACATTTCACATACCTGCATGCACCAAAATGATACTTAAAGGCCAGACTAGGCTCTGGTGTACACTTTTACATGATTTGTAAATGCAAACTAAAAGCTGCAGTTTTGAGCATGGACTGCTGGCCAACAGTTCTTTCCTTGTTTTTTAACCTGTGCTAATGGCAAGGAACAGCATTATTCTGGATCACTGAAGCCAAACCAGGGATGGGGGAGAAAGAATTAAGTCACAGGGTTTAATGAGAGTCTGCAGGGGTGTGCAGAGTTAGTTAGCATTTTTGCATTTGGTACTTACACTTCAAAGAAGAGAAGCCATTGTCACTCCACACTAACCCGCATGATACCTCAGTGGGGTTGGGTGTCTAACCACAGCTCCCCAGTGACCTGTTAGAAAGAATCCTCCAGGGTCAGCTGGGGATGCAGTCCCGTTGTCACAGGCACTGTGTGGCATGGCTTGGTTCTTGTCTGCCTGGGTGGCTAAACGCTAGGGTCAGCATCAACAGCTTGCTTCCCCAGACTGTTAACATGAGATGCCAGACAGGCAGGTAGTATTGCATCTTTTGAGATGAAACAAAACATGGATAAGGGCATTATAATCACTTATTGTGTCCTGTAGGACACCTCTCACTCATGTCCAGAAATTGTGGCCTGTTAATATTCAGGAAATGTGCAGGCTTGAGCCGTGTTTACTTCCTTGGCAGGTCAAAGGTTCCTCTGTTGCAAAATAATCTTGCAATGACCGGGTGTTTAAATGGACAAATAGCAGGCAAGGAAGTAAGCAAAGCCATCTGGGTCACTCCTGTCCTACCTTTCCATCAAGCTTCCATCTTTTCAGGTTTTGAAATAAATTTGTTTACTGACACTTCTGGAAGTCCCAATGTTCATGGATCATCTTTTCAATTAATCTCAGAGCAGATTAAAGTGTCAAATTTTTCTGGTTTCCTATGCATACTGATTCCATGCTGAACTGGTCTGGATGTTAGGGATACCTTCCAGGCATTTAAAATTATAATCTTGCCATTAAATTCATCTGGAGAAAAGTGAAAACAGGAAATAATCACACAAGGAAACTTTACTGCACAGGGGGAAAAACATCTTATTAAATCACTAGCTAAGATCTGTGTTAATGTTATTTCCTTTTCTGAAAGGAAATGGATTTTTTTCCTCCCTCCTCTATCGTTCTTCTGTGGAAGGCCGTTCTCCTCATGTTACAGTCCTAGATGTGCTTAATCCATAAGTAGAGTCGAAAACTAAATCTTTAAACCCAACTCTCCTTGTGGAACACAGAAGGCATATTGAAGCCGATCATTCATTAATAATTTATTTCTCTCTCAACAGCTATTTTTACACAAATTCTGAAAACACCTTAGAATATAGATCAACCTAGAAAACTAGTTGTCCTGTTGAAGTTAGTGGGATAACTTGCATGAATAAAGTAGGCTCGTGATACTGCCTACAGACTATGCGCTATGGCATGGGTTTTGCAGATGTGCAGTCTTAGGTCCTGTGAACAGATTCTGTTTAGAATGAAGCAAAAGCCAATTGGATCCCCAAAAAACTACAGATATATCCCTTTGAGGTTTGAAAATTGCACAGAAGTTTTGTGGACTAATTATTTATTTATTAAATTTTCCTGAACTTTACAGGGCCCTGACACAACAGGGTATAGAAAAGCAAAACATTATGCCAGTAACCATTTTTTTGCAGCATTTTGCCTACATTGAAAAGGTAATTTGCCCAAAACCCTCCTTAGTCATCTCTATCACTTTTAAATTTGGAGCACTTCTTTTGGAATACATCTGCAACAGAAGCTTGGGTTTTCAGAAGTCATTTTCAACCAATGCAAGTAGTCCTTAAGATCTTTTGGAATATTTTGGAAGCCTTCTCAAATCCAAAGCTTTTCTACTGAAAGTAAAACCAAGGTTGTACCCCTTTAAAACAACCTTATGGACCATCAACAGGGCTCACTGCTTGGTAGGAACTATTCAACTAGTTAGACTAACAGTTTTCCTGTTTAGGTAGATGTAGTAAAAGTGATGATCTAGACTGTAGGCTGATCATGTGCGTGGGTGGTCTGAGGGCTGGAGACCCCAAGGCACTGGACAGCTGTTTCCAGGGGTGTGGCTCTGGAGTCAGGACACCTCAGCTTCTTGCTATGGTTTGCCTCAGCCAAGTGCGGGGCATCAGCAGAAGGAAGGAAAATGCTTTTGCTGAAGCATGATCCTGGCAACTCTTAGGACTTAGAAAATCTTAGCAGAAGAAATGGAAGTGTTGTCTAAAGCTCCTAAATTCTTGAACTCTGGTTTAGTGCTTAACTATATGTACACAAGTTTAGGTCAAGCTGACCCTCTAGAGTTGACAACAATGATGAATGAAGGGACTTATAAACAAGGGAGTCAGCTCTGAGAGACAAAACAAAGAACATCCTATCTTCATGATGTAAGCCATGCAGACTTAGACTATCTTGCTTATGTTAAACTCTGATTAGTTAGCTCTCACGGTCTTTAGCCTTGCCCTAGAAGTTAAATAGCCTCATTATAATACTAAAAATCACAGCTCCTAAGGGAAAGACCCAGGCCCACTAAAAGACCCTTCCTCAGAAAGCATGCATAATAGTTAGATGAGTAGGTAATGGGGATGCAAATGTGTAGCAAATCATCTATATGGACCTGCCCTCTGGACAGGGAAAGTGTGGTAAGATTTTGCATATAACGTTTGAAACTTTTTACTGCGGTATGCTAGCTTTGTTTGCTAGCATTCAGACTTGTGCAACTCTGCAATAAAACAATATCTTGTCTCAGTGCATAAAATTTCCTTCTTGCACACTGGGAATGGACTCACATTTTAAAGACAGCAGAAGCCCTGGGAATGGTGTCTTTGACTGATCCTTCAGACTCCTGTTTTGTTGGTATAGATTTGAGGCTGTCAAAACTTGCTGACTGCTAATTCACCCATAGCTAAAAGTATTTAAAAAAATCTGGCTCTTTTTTATTCCTATAAGGCTGTCAGGAAGGGGAAAGCAACAGACTCTAGCACCCACAGCTGTGAGGGTCCTTAGGGTTGATGCCTTAATTTTGTGCAGAATTCCTCTATACAAAATGTTCCAGTTGTTTTGAAACAATATTGCAGAAGTGTGGATGTTTTTCTGCTGCAGAAAATATAAAAACATCCTACTAACCTGCTGCTGTGGTTCCTCAGACTGTTGGGGGAAGCTGAGTGGAAAACATTTTTAAAATTGTGAGTGTAATGGTCTGTGTCCACTTGCTTCTGACTGATAGTGGTGCTGGGCAAGGAACGAGGTCTGGCCTGTCACCAGGCTGTGACTGGGGGGAACAGGGGCTGCTGAGGCTTAGCTTAGCAGCTGGAGAAGAGGGTGGCACAGCTACACAGTGAGCAAAGGCGAGTGCAGCCGCATGGTGTCACTTGACCTTTGTGGGGTAAACACCAGAAAGCACAAATGGAGGCTATTGCGGGCTCAGAGAGCTGCCAAGGGCATTTATTCTGTGAACTTTGTACAAAAAACAGTGGGGAGAAATTCAGGACTCCTGTGGTATAATGCTGGGCTAATACTACCTGAATTGCGGACATGGTTTTCCAGCTCATGCTCTGGTTTCTTAAAACAGAAGCTACTGTAACACAAGGGAACAGATCATTAAAAAAACTCAGAATTTATTCACCGAGCTGCAATATTTAAATCACCAGTGCTCTGCATGACGATATTCTTCACTTTATCCTTTAGGTTGCACTGGCTAAATCAGTATATGCCCTTAACAGCAGGTACTTTCAGTCTGTCCGCAAGCAGACACGAGTAATCATTATCGTAGATATTACACACTCATAATATTTGTAAGAGTAATATCTCCATGCAACACACACACACACACAGAGTCATGTTAACCCAGTTAATAATTAGTCAAAACTTGTTTATGCCTTATCATATTCCTTCTGCAGCAACCCATTGAATTAGCCTGCATTATAAATATTAACCTGTTATTTCTCTAATACTCATATCATCCCTTGAAATAACAATAACAATGTTCCAGTCTTGTGATGAATGTTAATTTGCAATTGATGTTGTTGAAGAACCAGTTCACTGTCCAAAGCAGCTTGTTTTTTCATAGTTGGATTTATTGTTTTTGCTGTACTGAAACCCCTGTGAGTTGCTATTTGGATATAATCAAATAAGATTTCATGATAAAATAGCAGTCCAAACAGAATAATGTCATTTTGGTGTTTATTCTGGAAAAATCAGGCATTATTATTTTTATTTGGAGAAAATGCCATTTTGATTGAATTTACATACTCAATCTAGGAGGTTTTCAGCAGGAAATTTAGACGAGCTGTAAAAATGACAAAATTACTATTTATCTTCTTCTCTTCCAGTAAGGAATGAGCATCAGGGAGCATTTATTCTTTTCCAGCAATACATATAACTATGAGGGTAAAAGAAAGAAGGCACCACCATAGCAATAGGAGCATT
This sequence comes from Falco cherrug, assembly GCF_023634085.1. NCBI lineage: Eukaryota > Metazoa > Chordata > Aves > Falconiformes > Falconidae > Falco > Falco cherrug. The sequence continues at coordinate 39,553,759 of NC_073720.1, read as the reverse complement.
TATGTAAAAAAGTGGTTTTGCATTGTGTGCACTGAACTCAAAAGCTATTCTCACTTCAGCTGGCAATTAGGTACAGCCTTCGTCCTCCTCCTGTTAAAATTTGGGTCATGATTTTTCCTGCATGAATAAACATTTCCACTCTTAACAGTGGAACGGGTGTCTGGAGACATTCTGGTCTCAGGAAAGCAGAGATCGTCTCGGGTAGCTGGAACCAAATTCATTCAGCTTTTAACATGAATTAGCTTCTGAGTTCAGTCGTGAAGTGGGGCAGAGACCAGCAGATGGATTTTAGGTGACCTGTGCTGCAGCAGGAGCCAGCCATAAGGTGGGCTTAGAGCATTACATGAGTTTTAAGTAATGTGACATGTTCATTACAGCTTATCTTTAGTAACAGGATGTGAGAAGTTTAATAATGCTGTGAAATAATTTTCTGTTTGTGCCCACTTCTAGTGTTTCCCTCCTTAAAATTCGTAATGAAGACATGTTAAAAAAGAGTTAAAGAGATAATATCTGCAGAGGAATGAATCTCATTGATGAGATATTTGAATACCCACTACCCAGAAGTCAACTGGCAGGAAACATAAAATAATTAGGTCCTACAGTTTTAGAAACTGTTTAAAGCATTCCTTCTAAGAAGTTTTCAGGACTTTTTTTTTTTTTTTTTTTTTTTTTTTTTTACTTTTATGCAGGGTAATTTCACTGGGCCTAGTACTAGTTTTTCTGCAGTTTTCACTGAAGTACTCATTTCCAGCAACAAAGACATCAGTGACAAGGTGATAAAGTGACCTTGGCCCTTGGCAGAGAAGGAAGAAGAGGGAGGGAGAAGAGATGCTGAGGGAGATAAGCACCCTTCCAATTCCCCTTGTTTCTTTCTCTTTCAATAGCTGTGAATTTTCAGGAAATAAGTAAATAAATGAGAAACCTCAGAACAGCTTGTCCCACCCTCCTCTCCTCGTCTTACTCTTGGGCTGTACAAAATGCTTGGTGCATAGACATGACCCATGGGGCATGTGCAGGCTCTCCTTCAGGACTGTTCCTGCTTGCTATCCATGTGTTTCCCAGGGGTTAAGGGACAGGTCTCTGCTTGACTGTCCCTCTGCCAGCCTGGGTGAGAAAGGTGCAGGAGAGCATGTTGTTTCTTCACAGTGGTAACTAGGGATTAACTTCTGCCATTTGCATCTACCTCCAGCTCCAAAACATTTAACCAGTAGAAACCTGTATGGGGTTCACAGGGTTCAGATAAACAGGTTTCAGCTCATGCACTATGTATTAGTCAGCTGTCTTGAAGGAAGTTATTTACAGCTAGTTCTGCCTACCTCTTGGCCTCTCTAGACTTCTGCTCCCCCTTCCCCAAATTCTTGATTGATTTCCAAGGTATGACTAATGCATGTCTATAAATGCTTCAGGCTTCACACCCCAATTCTTTTACTTTGATGATTTGTGTAATTATGTTCCTGTTTACTAATGTTTCAGTCAACAAGAGTTGTTTGCTGCCTGAGGGGAACACAGGAGTTACAATGGCTTAAATTATTCCTAATCAAGTTCCAACTCCTACCTGATGGGAAAGATGAGAGATTTATTATTGTTAATTTAATCCTTGTGAGACATCAGATGCCTTGGTAATGGTTGTCAAAATAAGAGCTTGACTATATAAACAGTGAATGAGATTAAAGAATGGTGGTATTAAGGTTTAAAAAGAAAGGCTGTACCCTTCTACCAGTGAATGTGAATTGGTCCGCAGAACAGTTGTGAACACCTTCTGTTGTTTCATTTAGACTTGTCTAGGCCAGCATTTATCAAGAGATCTACCACTGTTACTGCTTCATTAAGTGACACTCAAGCTTTATAGTATAAGAGAAATGATATTATTTAACCAGTCCTAGCCCTGGTTTAAATACCACTGGTTTCTGTCTGGTAAACTAGGTGGCAAGCAGTGCAGGAAAGCTACCCCAAAGAAACTGAACAGTGAATGCTGTACCACTTACCTAAAGGATGACGCACCTATGTTTAGTTAAAGTCGGGAGATGTCCAAGGACCCTTATTGCAACATGATGGATGCACAGACTGCTAAGTCCTTGGGTTGGTTATCTTTAGAAGGGACATTTGGTCTTAGATTCCTGTTGTACATGCAACGTGGTGAAGATGAAGACTAAACGTGGCGGCTAAGGAATAGAGTCTGCGCAGAGACAGCTCCTCAAGGACATTGCGCAGGCACGCGATATGTAAATGAATTCTCAGAATTGTAATGAATATGTAAACAATTTCTTGGAAAACTAATGAATAGGTATGAGTAGCTTGTATAAAGGGGGGACTGAAAAGTCCCTTCGGTGTGCATGACTTTGGTGGAGCGATCCCCCATGCACCCAGCGCTGCCGAGTAAAGATAACCTCCGCTCGCCTGCATATTGCTGACTGATTCTTCAAATCAAGACACAGAAGAGAAGCTACAAAAACTGGAAAATGGCCAGCTGCGTGTCTCCCATCTGTGTGCAACAGAAAGGGCAGGTTGGGATTTGGCAGGGGTTAATAGCTGGTAGGAGGCATCTAGGGAAGTGCAAAGGAATCCTGAACTCCTTCTAATCCTTGGAGAGGTTCCTGTGGGTGTGGGGTGATGGGTATGGCTAGGAGTATGATCTAAGCTGGACCTCAGGATTAAGGTCTGGAAAGGTCACAGGTACACTATATTAGTTTTCCTCTACTGGGTTGTACGTGGCTGAAGTGAGGATCTTTCTCCATCCAACATGTGCATGAATATTTGTATTCCTTCTGTGCTCTGTCATCCCATAAGACACTGAGACCTTGCTGAGTTGTTTGCAGACACAAGCATTAACCTGATTGTATGGAGGTTCACAGTGCCATGATCAAGATAATGTGCTGACAATATGGACAAACGAAAAACTTGTTGAAAAATTAATTAATTAATTTCAACACTAATGAATAATGTATTGAAAGTCATCTATTCACCTGAAAAAGCAAGCGGGCATAGCCTGCTAACAGGACTTTTGCACTGTTTCTCTTTAATCTTACAGTATAGGGAGATGCAATACTCCAGGGATCCAATGAACACAGGAGAGAAAGCCACTGAGTCTGGAACCTCAGCTGGGAGGAAAGGGTGCCATTTCACATAGAAGAGGATGGAATAAGACTCTCACAACTTTGTGGATGCAGGCTGATGATGGCAACATTGGGCAGTTGTCTAGGGAGGTCCTAAGCCTTTGCTGAATTTCCAGGCACATAGATTGGTTTTACACTCGAGCTGTTTTCACATGGTTTTCTAAGTTCCAACCTGTTTAAAAGACTACAGTAATGCATATAATTAACCAAAAATACACTTCTGCTCCTGGTGAGGTTCAAAAAGATCAGAAAGCAGTTACACCAAATGTTTACCATTCCACCTCCATTATTGCAGCTGCTGTTTTATTAGATGTCATTCCCGGATATGAGCAGGTAAATTCCTTCCGATTTTTACATTGCAATTGACAAGCCCTAATCAACTAAATTTTTCAGTTATTGCTTTGCAGACATCATAGACCTACATAAAGAACACTGGTAATAGCAAGTGAAGCTTCATTTTCTTTCTCTAAAAAACACATTGAAAGCCAAACTGTGCACAAAGGAGGAATTATAGTGAAGTCTCTGCCACATCTAACCCAGTTTGTAACTCAAATGTTGGTAGCAGTATCGTATTACTTTAAAACAAAAAGTAAACTAGATACTTTGCTTGATATTAATTAAGTGACATTTTATATTTGGAAGCCCCCCCCTCCAAGATAGTGTTCAGTCTTTCTACTGCTTTTGGTACTCTGTTCTAGATTAATTCAGAGGTAGTTATTTTTGTAGCATTTCCTTTGTCAGGGGAAAGAATTTTGCTGCATGTTTGTGTATTTCAGCTGGCATTTAAAATCTCATATATTTTTAAGACTTCTTCCATTAAATTGCACATGCTTAAAAGCAAAGGAAGTGTATATTCTGCCATGTAATGTGTTAATGTAAAACTAGCATGTGTTGCTGCTGCAAGCCTGTATGGTACTCAGAGAAAGAACAAACTGTTCAGGGAGTTTTTGCCCTTTCTAGTCCCAAGTATTATTTAAAAAAAAAAAATAAAATTACACACACACACACAAACAAGACTTAATCCGTCATGGTGGCTTTTTGGGTTTGTGGCAAGGATGAGATGTATCTGTGCTCATCAGTTAAAGAGTCTGTATCCTTATCTAGCATGTTCTTCCTTTGATTAGCGCACATTTGCATATGGAAAGATAAAGTTTTCTTCCTGCCAACAGTTCTCTATTCCCATCAACTATGAGTATAGACAAACTGGAGACATCGGTAACTTTTTGCTGAACTGCTGAGTGAATCTTCAGCAGTATGTGTAAGAGGAGCAAGTGACCCCCAGGTAGACAGGGACTTCCCCATGGGACTCCCACATTAACCCCCTCAGTACTTTCCAGCTAAAGTTAAACAGTGTGAGCTGCTCAGAAAAAAATGGGTTATAAATGATGTAGAACTGGGTGGGCACTGTAGCTGCTCCAGAGCAGCTGGCTGGTCGGAGTGCAGGTTGACCTCCTCCTGAGCATGTGGAGCCTTTTCAGTCCAGCAGACAATGGCTGGGGAACTCACAGGAGCAGGATACAACCAGTAAAAGGACTCCAAATCTTGTTAGGAGTAGGTTTCTAGGAAGTTGCTCAGCTGATAAGAAGCCCTTGCTGGATTTCTTAAGAAGCTTGATGTGGTTTTAGAGAGTGGCAATGTGGCAGGAGAGGATACGTGGATTTCAGCCAAAGGTTTCAGTCTTTCCTTGAGCTCTACCCTGCGCTCCTGTGAGGCTGCTGCCAGCAGGAGTTTAATTGAAGAGAGGTGAGTGCAGATTTTTTATTGTTTGAGGTTTCCTTTTCTCAAAATGTCTTGTCTCCCCTTGTTAAACTACTCAAGGTAAGAGGAGCCAGAGGGAATTCATGGCTGGTTGCAGACCCCCAAAGGGAAAAACCAATTGCACACATGCCAGCAAAACAGATACAGTAATTAGTCAAACAGACAAATTCAAAGACTGGGAGTCTGGAGGGTCAGAAACTTTCACGTTTCTTGGTGCAGGGTCAAGAAGCTGAGACACCTGACAAGATTTACTCAGACACATGAAAAGGCTGATAGAAGAACAAGTGACTCTTCAATTAATTTCTTCTAAAGAGCATTTGTGTAGGAGAATAACACGGAGTGGGGGAATGGGGAGTTGTGATGTTACTGTCATTAGCAAGGGCTGTTCATACCAAGGATTATCCAAGTCATTGATATATGGGAAAGGTTTTTTATCCCAATGAAACTGAGGGCCCACAACACCCTCCTGACCCCAAGCCAAAATCTTCAATAAACTCACCTCTGAGTGACAGGCACCTACCCTGATTCCACTAAAAAAATAATTAGTCACCGTTTCTTTATCTTATTTTGAATAAATCTCTATAAAATAAAAAAAGAAAGATTAGGGCATGTCCCTATAGAACTGTTGATGTTTGCTAGTACTCCTTCTGCTTGGATACACAAAACTTAAAAGTAGAGTTTTAAAGGATAGAGTCTTGATTTCAGGTGCAGATATTTACGGTACCAAGATTTTTATTTGACTGTGTGACTGAACTTGTTACAAATATTTGTCCTTTATGTATGTCCCCTGAAATGTTTTAGAGGGTTGACTGGGAGACTCATGGTTGTACAAATTTCAGGAGATAACATGGCCTGTTATTGCATGGGGAATAAGTTACAAAGATTTTTTTTCTTGCAGCAGTGACAATAATGTGCTAGGTACTTTCTAAACACACTGGAAGAGTCTGTAATGTGAAGAGTCATTTGTCTTGAGAGGAAGACAAAATGAACAGGGAAAAGGGAAGTAGGACAGTAAAGGCTAATTGCTCTTGAAACAAAGAAGATTCTTCACAAAAAAAAACCATCACAAAAAAACCCCCAAAGACCCCAGTGGTGTGTTTGGTGAGAGGGGGTTGAAGGCAGAATTAAGAGTGGAAATAGTGATGGTCTGTGGAGAAATTCATGCATGGGCTGGGGGAGGGCTATCAGCAAAGGCATAGAAATGACTGTGTGAGAAATTGGCAGTCACAGAGACATGTGTCGTTGCTTGGTGGAGTGGTGTGACATAAAAGACAATGAATGTAGAGGAGACATGTTTACAGAATCTTGAAAATGATAAAAAACCCCCCACAATCACGTAATTTCAGGAGGGAGAGAGAATCTGTGCAAAGAATAGCAAGGCATATTGGAAAGATAATTAGCAAATAAAATCTAGTATGCAGAGCCTACACATTCATTTCTTCTGTGCCATGACATTTCCATGATGTTGTGGTCCTGTCCCACCAGTAACAGCAATAGTGAGAACACTAATAGAAATAACGCATCACCAAAATTGCCCCAAAATTCTTCCTTATTCTTGGTGGCAGATCACCTTCAGATGGGGTACCCACACATGAGAAGAGGTGGATGGTAGAGTGGGAGGACCCAGAAAGGGCCTGGAACCAAAAAGGAGCAGGAAGTTGTAAAGAGAAAAAAATCTTGCCTATGGAGGAAAGATGTTCTGAACAACTAGGGACAGGGATCTTAATTTGTTCCAGAGGCTGAGGCTGTTCAATGTACTCTTAGGATGTCTCCAGTCTACTTTTTCCTCCTTCCATTTTGCATCCTTGCTTATTTCTCTTAAAAGTAAGCCTTAGTTGATCTAAAGTAAGGTGTGACCTGGACGGAGTATGAACCACTTCAGTGTTCAGCTGCTTTGGTTCATTCCCTGTGGCTTACCTAGTTGCAGGAACAGTTTATTCCTGTCCTCTTAGTCCTGGCACTTTATCCTACATACATTGTCATGATTTCTGTGGGAAGTGGGTACTCTTCGGTGTAAGCAGCAGCAGCTGCAGCAGCAGTGTCATTTGGCCCATAGCCATGTGCCTGTGGAATAGTGAAAGGAGTGCATTACATGAATTTTCCTGTCTTTGTGACCCTGGCAGCCCATTTTTCCTACGTCTTTGTTCCTTCCTTTTTATACCAAAAGATGCCTAAGCTTGGATTCCTGTAGCAGCGGAAGTACAGAAAAAAGCAACCCAACAACCCAACAATTAACCCAGGACCCAAAAGGAAACTGTAAAAAAACACAAAAAGTGCTGTAGATCAGCATCACTCTTTTTTTGCATAATTATGTAAGGAGATCTCATAAGATTGCACAGGTAAAATGGACAGCTAGCAGTTCACTTCTTACGGATCAATGAACACATTCAGCAGAGTTACCTGAAGAAAAAAATAGTGCTTCCAGCTCCTGTAACTCTGTGTTACCATACCCATTGTGATAGCAGCTTTATAAGATCAGGCCAATCTTGCAAGCTGTATGTTTCCATCTGCTTGTGTTATCACGACTGCATATGGCACTTTGTCAAAGAAAATAGACAGGATGTGTGGAAAATAATTCCTCTGGGGTCTAAAACTTACCAATTATGTGGGGGGTTTTTTTGGTGTTTTGTTTTTTTTGTTTTTTTTGTTTTTTGTTTTTAATAAGGCCACAGCCATGGATGCAAATTGCAAAGAGAAATGCAAAGGCATAGAAGGTAAGCATGTGAATCAATTGAAGAATTTCTTTAATGGATCACTAGCATGGACGAAGGCGTAAAGATTTTCTGTGAGGTAAAGTGGTTTGTGCAGCCAGAAAGGGAAATAAGAACTATCATAGTAGTAATCTCTGCCCCTAGGAGAGGAGATTAAGAAATGGGGCAAAAGCAAACTTCAAAAGAGAGCAGAAGGTAAGGGCTGCAAGTACCTGAGCATTGGACAGCAAAGCAGGAAAGTTTCAAACAATTGTAACACCAAGATAAAAGGCCAAGGAAACAATTTTGCAGTGATGAAAGACCACGTGGGTGTAGGAGAGGCTTGAAATAGGTTTGTTGTTTAGACATGGCTTGAATAAAGTCAACAGTATAGTAGTCTGCCTTCCTCCCATAGATCAAGACATAGAAAAGGGATTCTGAGTAGGACTGACAGCCATGAGAGATCAGCAGAGAGATGGGAGATGGAAATCACATCACTGCGTGAGAACCACTGACTAAACCAGAAGAATGGAAACCCTTTGGTGCTTCATGAGAGTGGGAGAGGAAGTGAGAGGAGGACCTACTGAACAATCATTACATTGACTTCACAGCATCTTGCCATGGTGGACTTAGTTCCACTTATTGCAGAAGTACTGCAGAAACAGATGCCTGGATTAATTGACTGCATCTATGACTAGCCTCATGTGTTTGTTTTTTTGTTGTTTTGCTTTTGTTTTTGTTTTTGTTTTTCTTTTTTAATCATTGATTCTTCCAGAAGTATTAAGATATTCTTACAAGTATCTGCTGAATGGAATGATTCTTTTGGAACAAATAGTTATGAGGTTGTTAGAGGGGGGAGAGAGACAGACAATGAAGGGGACAAAAAAAAAAGTTCTAACTAACTGAATCCTAACAAGAGTCTTACACTTAGGTGAAAATATTTAGCAGTGGTTCTTGTGCACCCCATTATATTACTAAGCTATAGATCCTAATGGTCACCTCTGTTGCTTTCTGGACAAGAAAGGATTGCCATATCAGCCAATTATTGACTATGGTTAGTAGGATATACATATTTTAAGGTGTGTAAAGAACAGTAGTGTATCACAATTGTTTTCAAGAGTACATGAGCTTAGACTACAGTCTCCTGAGGGCAAGGATTTTGTGTCTTATGCTGTGCTTCCTTAAAGGAGCCTTTGTAGAGTAGTATGCTTACCTGTGGTGCTACTGAAATGTTTGTAAATAATCATCTTTTTGTACCTTAGTGAACATCTTTTCATCAAATACTTCTGGCTATTAAATGACTGAGGTACCTGAGGTATAATATCCTACTCTGTGGAGGGCTTGTTTTCTGTAGTGAATTCAGTGTTCAGGACTCACAGTCCTGAGAACTGCAACTATTTTTTCTCCCACAGAATAATGGGTAATGGAAAACAATAACTGCTAACCCTACCTTCTTGCATTTTTACATTGTTGTATTTTATGGTAGTGCTCTGACCAGATTTACTTGATGGTGAGTGACTCTTTAAGAGGTGCCTGCTATGTAGTGCCCCCTTAATTTCAAGATACTTGTTCAGGGACTTGCCTAATCTATAAAGATCTGAAAGAAATGGGTTTGTATTATCAAGGCAGATCTTTTTTTCCGTCAGTTTTCTCTTGACATTTGTGGTAGATATAATGCTTTGGCCAGCACCTCCTCGGGTCCATCATCGGAAGAAGCTCTTGGTCATCTAAAACAAAGACTAAAGGCCTCTGAATGTCTCTGATTCTCTGCCAGATGAGGAGATTATCATTACCACCTTTTTGTTACCATCTGCCAAGCAAAGGTTACCATCCAAAGACTTGTTCTGTTTGAAGGGTTCATATGAGCTATGAGTTATCCACATCAGAAAAAGTCAGGTAGGTCAGCTCAAGCCAGTTTTGAAGTGGACAATCTTTTTTCCAACACTGGTTATGGCTGGCATAAGGATGGTAAGAACAAATCGTCAACCAGAACACCCTTTTGCCAGCACCCCACATATTTGTCGAACACCCCACATATTTAGTTTATTGGTTATTTTTCTTTTCCTAAGGGATCTGTGAGTCAGGTATAGCAAACAAGAACATTCGGTATAAGAACTATCCCCATATGATGTGCATTTTCTGCAGTCTTCTTGACAGTTTATTCATACTTAATTGCATTTGCCATATTCAGCCAAGCTAAGAATGAAACCTGAGGTAAAACGTTGAAGTAGCTCATGATGGATTTGGTTGCCAACACAATGCTTGCATAAATTAAATGCAGGCTAATAATTAGTGCCCTTTAGTGCCCTTGAAATCTTAGAAGCATGATGGAAAGCATGATGTAAGATCTGAAGTCCATGTGGAGCCAAACATATGTTTATCAAGCAGCCAAATACCAAAAAAACCATCACACTGAAGGCTGGGTTTGCTGACAGTTCGGACAGAGCAACAAATAACAGAAGCAATAATTTCAGTATGCACCCAAACCAGCACTTCTGGGTTTGACCTTGGGGCCCTTTTTACTACCATTGCTTTTTTTGTCAATGTTAACAAGCAGATGTATTGCCCAATGGCCCTGATAAATAGGCTATCATCAGAAGGAGCTTGTATCTAAGTATGAGTAAAGACAAGGAAGATAAAGCTGATTCATCTAGAACAGGAACGGCAGTGTGCCTGGTGACTGTCATCCTTACACTTCCACTGTACAGCATATTGCTCTGGGCAAAGCATGGCCTTTTGTTACCAGTATTAGCCCGTTTCATTCTGCTTAGGTCTGATGAGTGTGGTTGGTTGGTTTTTTTTTAAACTTTGCTGCGCATTTTTGTTATGACTTTAAAGTATGTCTTAAAATATTGGAAAAAAAGTCCCATAATCAGAATTGTCCCAATTCAGTACCACACAAAGACATTACTTCATGGAGGAGAAAGAAGGGATAGTTGTTACACCTCTCTTTGTTCCATGTTGACCTTCTCTCAGAAGGTTGTGTCTCAGAAGTCAATCACAATTAAGGAGGTTTTTCTTGGAAGAACTTCTTTATTTGATGGTATCTTGGGAAAAAATGGGTGTAAGACATAGGGTCACTTCTAAGTACTGTAGATGATTTCACTGGATGCCAGATGATACAAAACCAATGCATTTACATTGTTACATATTCTGGATTGCCAGCTATAAGAAACACCCATTTTGTCTGCAATATGACATTAAGTTCAGTTTCTGAACAGTAGATAGACAGTTATTGAGGTCAAACCGTCAATTTGTAGTGCCAGTTTGTGTATTTTTTCCCTCTTTAAGGTGCTACTCATTGCTTTATTGTTTTTCTACTATGATCCTCGCCCTTTTTCTTCAGCAGTTCTCTTTCATGCAGAATCAATAAATAATAGATGATCTGGAGATTATGTTTTCCCTCCCTGCCTTATGGTAATATTTAGAAGAAGCTTCAACATCTCAATACTTCACACTTTTTTCAACTTTAAAATCAATCTAGTTTTCAGAGTCATATCCTTAAAATCCTTGAGAATATTCAGGTTTGCCACTTGGGAAAACTTGTATACATTTTCAAAAGACATGTAGAACAATTTTCACAGTTGTTGATTGGAACTGATTATAAGTGCAGTTGTTTTGTGGTGTGTAATCAGATTACATTTTAAGTTTTGCACTGATTTTTTATACCACCTGTTACAGAGCTCATCTGGGACAAAAGTTTGAAGAACACAGAAAAAAACAATTCACAGGCAAATCAGCTCCATGAGCTGTAACAAATGAAGAGCTGAAACAAAGATGCTTCAAAAGAAACAGTTATTTGTTAAGGTCCTTCAGCAGCTTAATTTTCCTGTGGCTGAATTTTGCCGTACTATTTTGGTAAGGGGCTTTAAGTGCATTGCCAGATCATTTCATACGGTGGTTGGCGTAATTTCTGCTTCCCTGGTGAAATATGGTAAGAGTACCCAATGGGTATCAGATACTGCCTGGAGGCGCAGCACGCTTCTGTTGAAATAGCAAATGGCAGTGTTTTGACATACATGGTCATGCAATTTCCTTGCCAGCTTTTTGCTTGTCTGCCCAGTGAAGGTAGTAGGCAACACACCCTTCACTAGATTTCAGCAGACCATCCTGGTGTGAGCAGGAGTGAATGGGACCTTCTCCAAACCCTGTCCCAATGTGTTCCACTGCCGCCATGCTCTTTTTGGAAGGGAGATGTCCTTCACAGGGGCCTGAGTATTTCTGTATCCATGAGAACAGGACAGAGAGAAGACAGGGTCCTATCTGTATGGGAAGCCCCTACTCTTTCCTCTCTTGCAGGTTTGTTTGTGATTTGTGTCCTCCTGAAGCTGATTTAGGACACTGAAAATGATGTTACTGCTTGGTGCCACAAGGATAGGCAAATCATGTGCCAGACTAGCACAAGAGAGACAAAGGATGTTATACCGGTGCACTTCAATTATTGTAATTATATCTATCATTATACTAATTTTATTGCTTGTTTTGTGATCCTTGGAAGGGAGATATTAAAGAATTATGGAGATAATGTAGCTATTCTCTAGTCTATTAATGAAAACTATTGATGCCAGGTAAACCTTAACATGTGTCTCCATAACTTGCTTTTCCCTTTTCCAAGGAAAAATAAGCCCTGAAAATGTTATACCCACTGTAATATATGCTCAGTAGGATACAAAATGGGACCTGCTCTACCAGAAGTCCTGTAGCACATTCATTTTACTCCATCCTCTGCCACTTCAGTCTACCATGTAACATACCAAAAGAATAATTAACATAGCTGAGTAGTGCTGTTTTTGTCTCTGACTTTTTCCCCCTTCTATGACTCAGTGTTTCATTCTAATAAACTTCTGAAGTAGCTTTGAAACCCTGCCAAGAAATCTTCTGTTTCATGATTAATATGTCTGTTTTGGCAGGGATACAATGTTATGCAGCATTGCATTTAGACTGGATTTATTCAGATCTGATTGTGAGATCGTTGCACATCACAGACACAGTATACAACTCCTTCAGAAATTTTTTTGCTCATTTTGCTGCATGCTAAGAGAGACCCACAAATCTGTATCTGTGTTTTTAATAACTGGGATTGCTAAGTGATTCTAACCATTATAACCAGATATCCTTCTGAGGTGCAGAGAAAGCCCTGAGGGGGTCTTCCAAGGGAAGTTGCCTCAAACTGCCATCTGAGAGTCATAACATATTGGCAGATGGTGAAACCTCCAAACACAGAAGGAACTAAGAATTTGCTGAGTATGAGAAGGTTCTTACTCTGTTTCCTGTCTGTCTATGCTCTATGCACCATGGCATCATGGTTTTGGACATCAATTAGCATCTCTTTCTATTAGAGAAAAATATTGAAGAATTAATGGTGTTCAGTGTCATACTGACTTTCACCTTGACTACTGTACAGAAATTACAGGGAGGATGATGCAGGGGTGAGCTGCTGAAGCTCTGCCTTGGCTCTTACTGGCATTAACAGGGTCCAGAAGGTTCTTCCTGCAAGTGGACAGCAATCCCTCCTTCCAGAGCAAGCACTTCAGTGAGCGGAGCCCACCTCTTCCCTCAGGTTGAAAATCTGAGTATAGCGCTTCTGTTAGCTAAAACAGAGACGTGGTGCATAACTGTTTGCAATTCAGTATGCAAAGTTAGCTGAGATTGATTTCAGTCTGGGTTGCAAAGGTCTGTCTTCTGTCCCTGGCTTAACTACTCTAGATTTTGGGCAGGATTCTTGAAGTGTGGGAACTGGCTATACTGAAACCCCCAACACAATGCCTAGGAGTGCAAAAGGGGTGGTGGGAACCACCAGTGCTTTTGTGGACAAATCGGAACAAACAGGCTTTTAAGAGTGTTTTTTTTTTTTTTTTTTTTTTTTTGTTTTGTTTTGTTTTTTTTTCTGGTAGCTAACAGCCAGTCAATATTTAGAATTCAGAAGCTGCAACTTTACCTTATAATAGTTCACTCGCTTCTGTGGTTTTCTTTCTATGACCTGCCCAAACAGTATTTTTCAATTATTTCTGGTTTTACTTTAAATTAATTTTACTTCACCTCTCAGCAGGTATGTCTGTCTGATGGAAAGAAAATCAACCAGAAATGTGAAGTGTCGTGTTTCCAAACATGTAAATGAGAGAACCTTTTGTAAGATGGAAGTTTGTAAACATCCAGCAATACAAGGAGTACAAGTAGTCTGAATCAGAGTCTGTCTCCTTGTGTTCAGGAAACTGTGAACAGATTCTTACCCTCACAACCACGCAGCAACTCTAAAGCCTAGAAAGTAATTGAAAACCAGTTCACTGACAGAGTTGATCCTGTCCTTGAAACAAAAGCTTTTTACAGGTATTCCTTCTGGAAGCTATATTCACAAGAAGGGATTTCAGATGGTTCTTGACAATAAGACAGGAAATTTGCTCTGCTTTCTAATTCACAAGAATACCTTTTGTTTCTAGCTATTCTTCTCTGCTGCCTTAAGAGAATAGCTAAGCATATAGATCTTCACCCAGCACTGCTCTTTGCTAAACAATGGTTATGAACTGTTCCTTTTTCATTCCGTGTAATTTTCATTTTTTAAATGCAGTTAGGTGAAATGCATAGTTTCAGGTCCCATTTGGTGCAACTGCTTTGACAATGGATCTATGATAGCAAAAAAGTAAGGTGCTTTGATACTAAATGATCATACTGTGAGCGTGTGAAAGGCTTCCTTGCTTGTGTGGTGCATTTGTGGCACAGCGAGTTGGAATTGTCACGCAGTACTCCTCAGGTGCACTGCACAGTCAGATGTGCATCCCTTCCCTACTCTGCTAGTCTCCTAGCAAAGTGTGCCTTGTGTGGATAGCATTACAAAATATACAAAGCTTTAATGATTACTGTGATATCAATGAAATTCACTTTGGGGAAATTTGACAAGTTGTTCATACAAATGTTTTCACACACTGGAAAATATTCTGTGAGCTGCAGCTATAACCAGTTTAAAAGCAAGCTTACAATTTGGGTATATTTTCTCCTGCATTGACTCAGACTTGGTTAAAAAAGAAAACAAAGATACAGCTTTGGTATATGATACCTGAATCAGTGGGTGGAACAGGTTTGTGTATTGATAGAATGTTTTGTTTAGGGATATGACACAAAAAAGACAAAGTTTTTTGACTAATAGGGGAAATACTTTCCTCAGGACACTGATGTGAGTGAAAGGAAAGCAGCAGAACCATAACTCTATTTACCAATGGAAGATGCTTACTGATTTGAAGCTGCAAAGTAGTATAGCTTGATAATTTCCCTGTTTTCTTGCTTTTATTGAAAGGGAAGAAGGAGGAGGACCGTGTGAGTTGAAACTCTTAATATCCTTTTTTTCCAAGCTTAGGAATGCTAATCACTGTTCTTACTGTTAGCTCTTCCCACAGAGCTGATAAGGGACACTGGAAACTGTCTGAAGGGTGGTGTATTCAGAGCTATGCAGGTCTCTAGGACCTGTCTGTGTACCTCTCATGCCTGTGCTGAGCACCACATGCCATTTTACTATACCTGTCAATTCATACCCTTCCCGTTACAACAATATCTCAACAATATGGTAAAGGTCTCAGCTTTCCCACCCTCCTCCCACCTGCATTTTCTTTTTAATCTATTTTGTAGGTGGGGATTTCTTAAATGTAACACTACAGTGTAAAATCCAAGCTCTCAATCTTCTGCCTAAGAATTAAGGGCTTTATCTCAGTGAAAACAGAAAGTATTTTAAGAATGTTGTGAGAAAGCTTGCTTCAAGCAGGTTTTTGACTGAAGTTTTCTGTGCCCTAACACTGGGCATATTACAAACTAATGTCCCTCCTTTATGTTAGCAGAGAGAGTGCCTAGACGAGATAGCTGAAGATCTACTGAATAAAACCCCCAAAGGATGTGGTCTCTTCAAACATTATAAAAATAATGTATTCAGTGGCATCAGGCCTCCAAATGAAAAGTGCTAGTCTAAAAAGGTTACATCTAGCACAACACAAACCAAAACATGACCACGGATGTGTTAGCCA
Organism: Falco cherrug; assembly: GCF_023634085.1. Classification (NCBI taxonomy): domain Eukaryota; kingdom Metazoa; phylum Chordata; class Aves; order Falconiformes; family Falconidae; genus Falco; species Falco cherrug. Next base: position 39,538,192 of record NC_073720.1, on the reverse strand, counting down.
TATTCAGCATGAATACTTCAAAAGGAGGGAACTGAAAACAGGGTTTTTGCAGTGTAGACTTCTCAGGCACACCAGTATGGAGACCAAGAGCTAGTACCTGAGCCCTTGTTTCCTGTGGTGTCCTGAACTGTGCAACCAGGCTTAGTGGAATGAGTGATGTATAACTGTACATACAGCACCTTCAGCTCCTGCAAAATGACATAGTTTCATTGAATTCAGCTGGACTTGTTTTTCAACTCATCTGAATCACCCCAACATTACTGACTTCAGCAGAGCCCTCTTCTTGCCCATGTTGTGTGGTACAGCATTTTGTCCATTCTCCTTATTTCAGCTACTAATGAATAACATCTTTTGGAGGGAGCTCTGCATTCATCACTCAGCTTTCTTTCCTGCTCACCTCCTGGTACAAAGTGGAGAGAGCCAGCTGGTGTCTTTGTCTTGCCCTGTTGGGCAGCACTGCCTCTGTTCAGTGCTTCCAGTTACCATGCTTTTCCTCAGGTTAACACTGAGCTCAGTTTTTGTAATTTAGAGCGTGAGAAGATGTATTTTGCTAGCAAAGACTTAGTATGTAACAAAGTAACTTATGATTCTAATGGTGTTCATCCAAAGTGCAGAGCTGGTTTTCATGCTGAGATGAAGAATTCTTGCATTGCTTTTGTTGAAATCAGTAGAACTATACAGATGTAAAATGTGTGGAATGGAAAGAAGAATTAGGCGTGCTTTTTAAAGAGGTATATAGCTGCTTTGGTGAGGAGCGCTGGCGTATTGCTTTTGCAGTTATATGTAAGAATGTTTTGGCTGTTAGGCAATACATATAAAGACAGAGTAGCAGCATGGAAAGCAGACATTCTGAGTGCTCCCCTCCAGTTTAGTTAATATGCTGACTAATTGGGAGGATCATCTGTTATGAGCTCTAGGGAAAGATATTTCCCCTGTTTGAAAATAGGTCAGGAGGAAACCTGACATTTCCTTGACTAACTGATTGCTGTGTTTGCCAGCCCAGGCAGCCTTACTCAGAATATCTTCTGGGAATGAGAAATAAAAAGTGTCAAAGTGGCTGGGAGTCCTCACTCTGCTAAATTAATTTATTGGTTTCAGCTTTCTGCACTTTTTTTTCCCAAGAACAAATGAATCCCAGGCTTTGCAGCCACAGTGTTGTAAGCATCTGATTAATTTCTTGGGCAATCCAAAGCAGAGAGGGGAAATGGCTGGTCGGAAAGGACTGTTTCTTGCTGGTTGGGGAGATACTGCGAGGTGTGGCTATGATGACGGCTCCGGAGTGACTCAGCAGATGCTCCTGTTGTTGCTCAGTTGAAAAAGTAGTTCAAAAGCAGCTGGTGCTTCTCTTTCAATTTTGTTTACTTCACCCAACTGCACCAGTGAAAAACTCTGTAATAACATGAATCTGTCATTTCTAACATTGTTCAATATTTGTTTTTAAAATTCTGACACAGTTTTTAAGTACCAGGCAACTCCTTCTTCCTTATTCCATGATGACTGGGTTTTAAAAACAAGTGCAGGATTGTTGAACTCTTGGTTTAAGGAGTTACAACAGGCAACAGCCCTGATCAAACAGGAACATGCTTCTGTGTATTTGAGAGTAGGGTAAAACTCTGGGACAGCTTGAGGATTTTTTGTGTGTGGTGCAGCATATACTGGATTGATGCTCTGGCTGGAGTCTCAAAAATAATAGTTTTGTGGCCTCCAGGCACACAAAGCCACAGCACACACACATACACACAGGTAAGGAACTTGGGTTTGTACACCGCTGTTAAGTCTCAGCCAAGGAGACCACCTGAGGTTGAGAGAGGGACGGAAGCAGGAGGGGCAGAAAATGTGACAGTGGCCCTGGCAGCAGGAGCTTTTCCAGTGTGCACACTCCAACTCAGGGTGTTAAAAGCGAGCCTTGAAAAATCATACATGAAGTTGCAGTGTGAAGCACGTTGCTTTAGTCACCTTTTTGGCATATAAAAAGCCAAAGTCCCCTTGGCCCTTTGCAGAAGAAAAGAACATTGTTTATTAGGTTAAGTAGATGCTGGGTTTTTTTCCTCTCTTTTTAGCAGTCAGTGAAAGAAAAAAGGCAGCAAGAGTGAATAAATAAAAATCCAAACAAGAGCCAGCCTCTTCATTTCCAGTGGCAATGTGTGGCTTTTGCTCCTGGAATCAATTGCCCCCGTACAGAGATCCCAAGGGTTCAAATTGCCCCTGCTCCACTTTTCAGTGGGCATCTCTGGCTGTAACTCCTGGTAACTTAACCTAGTGTGTCCCCACAGGATCTCCCTGTTACTGCCTGCCATGGTTTAACCCCAGCCAGCAACTAGGTACCACACGACTGCTCACTCACTTCTCCCTTCCCCTGGTGGGATGAGAAGGAGAATTGGAAAGAAAAATGTAAAGCCCATGGGTTGAGATAAGAACAGTTTAATAACTGAAATGAAGTAAAATATATTACTACTACTACTACTACTACTACTACTACTACAAATAATTATAATGGAAAGGGACATAACAAAAAGAGAAAGAGTAATAAAACCCAAGGAAAGGAAACAAACAAACAAAGTGCCAACGAAAGAAACAATCCTCCACCCCCCTCAAAAAAACCCTAAGTGATGCAGAATACAATTGCTGACTGCCTGCTCACTGATGTCCAGCCTGTCCCCAGGCAGCAATCCTGACCCCCTGGCTGAGTTCCCCCAGTTCCTGTACTAGGCATGATGTTGTTATGGTATAGAATATCCCTCTGGCCAGTTTGGGTCAGCTGTCTGGCTGTGTCCCCTTCCAATTTCTTGTGCCCCTCCAGCCCTCTTGCTGGCAGGGCCTGAGAAACTGAGAAGTCCTTGGCTTAGTATAAACATTACTTAGCAAAACCTAAAACCATCAGTGTGTTATCAATATTATTCCCCTCCTAAATCCCAAACACAGCACTGTACCAGCTACTAGGAAGAAAATTAACTCTGTCCCAACCAAAACCAGGACAGTATCCACTCCTTATTCTATACCATTTATGTCATGCCCAGGTCCTACACTTTCCAATACACCATGAGCTTTCTGGTCTTTTTATATATACACACAGATATCATTCCCTATTCAAAACCTGTTTTGAAATAACAAGCCATTAAAAGAATGGAGTGTTACTTTCAAAAAGGCCTAGGAATATTTTTGGAGATGATAATGACAAAGGATCTTGATTTTTCCCATTATTTAAAAAATAATTGCTTTTGATCACTCTTCTAAAATATTTCTAAAATGTTCATATGTAGACAAAGAATAATGACATTGCTGGGGGGGTGGTGTTATGATGAATAGGGATTGACTTTTGTCATGGGGACACATTTTAACTCTGAATTTTTGTATAGGCTTTTAGCATAAGTCAGAAGTGTATAGTCATACATTTTTTAGGAATTCCATGAGTTAGAAGGAAATTACAATACAAAATGTGGGTGGAATGGTTTCCAGAGACAGTCTCTGCTTTTGCATCAAGTGTTCCCACACATATTTTAGTACCTGTGACTTATCGTGGAGACTGATATTAATTGCTGGTGCCAATGCTTTCATGAGAGCCCACTGATTTAGTGTGGCTTAGTGTCTGGGTGCTCAGATAAAGATATCATTGGGAACTGTCTCTAACTGACTAAATCCTGCTAGTTTCAGTGAGTGAGTGCCCAACTACATAAATATTTTTTGTGAATCCTACTGGGTATTCTGCATTTTAGTGAGTATCTTCCTTTGTGCTCTGTGTTCTGTCCTGGGGACAACCAAAGATGTCTAAAGGACTTTATTTGCCCTTACACATGCCTCTGCTACAGAAACTGTCCTTTGAATACCCCCATAAACTTTGCTCACCAAAAATTGATTTAGCTGAGGTCTGTGAGAGCGTATTAATAGTGCAGCACAATGTTTTCTTATCGCATGAGGCAATGAGTAACCTAGCTAGACTTGGCATCCTCTACGAGTGGCACAACTCACATGACAAATCAGAGTGGTTAAAAACAGGAAAGACAACTTCTATTTTTAGATCATGGGGTTCTGTATAAACAGTAGCACACGTGAGCTTTTTATAGGGAGCACTGATCAGTGCAGTTAATTAATGTAACTAGCATAATGTCACAAGCTGGTAATTAATCCAAAGCACGTTTTATCATTGTTGTGCTCTTTATATTGACTCACAATAAATCAGCACAAATAATAAGAGACACATGATATAAAGTTCATATTTTTGTTGCAACAAAACAAAACTTATGTGCTGGATTGTTTGCTGTCTAGTAAGAAACTGGGGGCACAATGATTACTCATGGAAACAATTTTGTTCTAGGGCTTTCTGCCAATTAGGAAGAGATTATTTTTTCTTGAGCACGCTCTCTGTAAAAGTAACTGAGAATTAGTATAATGTCATCACTGGCAATATTACACTATCTGTGTGCCCTGCACTGGTTTGATTGACTTACTGACAGTGATTTAATTTCTCTGAGGGGCACAGAATCCAGCTGCATACCCTTGCAAATGGTGCGTGCATAAGAATAAGTTCTTTTTTAATGGTTAGTGTAAACCAAACTAATAGAGAAACAATCATCAGCAGTTATACTAAATCTGACCAGTTCAGAGTACACCAGTTAGGCTTCTGCTTATAGAGGACTGTCTCTGTTCTCTTTCCTTTGGAAAGAACCTGGGGGGATAAACTGATCATGTTAGTTCATTAGTATAGATATTGAAATTTGATTGAAATGTATACCCACAGTATACAAACAATGTCAGTCACAAAAATGGGATTTTCTATCATTCTTTCATCTTCTGCATCATATAATTTTGTCTATGAAATTTTGACTTTAAAAATGAAATCCAATGAAGAAGTAGCACATCAGTACAAAAGTAGCTTTTGTATTGTCTAGCTCAGTTTAAAATTCTAGCTGTGAAAGTAATCTGATATGCTGATATTCTTTTTTGATTATTTGTCTGTCCATGTCTGTTGTCCTGCCTGAGCAAATGCAGTAGGCTTTATACATAAAACACAGCATTACATATTTGCAAGTTTCCTCTGGTGCATTTTATGATTGAACAGGTTCTACTGTGTAACTTCTTCCGATCTTTCAGTAATGAAATCTATTCATATTTTGTCTTATAAAAGATCAAACTTTTTGGCTGAAAATATGTGATCTGTGTAGTATTTTTTTAAATTAAATTATAAAGGCAAGAAAAAGGAGTGAAAAAAAAAGGAGGGAAGGAGAGACCACTCTCTTATAAGAGAATAAACTGAAAAGAAGGTAGGAGAGACATTCAGAGACATTCTGAATAAATTGTTAAGATAAGGGAAAAAAATTCCCACAAAGGATTTGAGATTTGCTCACTGCTGAATTACATCACTTTTCCAGGTTTGAAACTGTTTTTCAATGGAGTTACATGTCCAAAACCAGAATAATGAAATGGCAAATTGCAACAGTGCCCTGCCATCTGTGGGAAGACTCCCACAGACCTCCACAGTCTAATCTGGGCATGTTTTGGAGCATGTAGTTGGGCCGATCCTGGGCCACAGACCCTGATGTGGTCTGTTCTTCACGAGGGCTTTACCACTAGCTCTGCTGAGAATCAAACATCTCATGCTTATGCCATTTGGTAAGAGCAGTCACTTAAATATCTAATGGCTAATTGTTTCCTGTATGAGACTACTCACTTGCTTCAGGGTAAGCATGTGCTTCGATGTTTACCTGAACCAGGGTCTCCACTAGTCATTGAGGCAACCTCTACTGCAGTCTGCTGGCTCTGGTCACCAATGTCTCTTTGTAGCCCACGAGAAGGTGGCCACACTTTGTGAAGGTTTCATTTCATGCTTCATACTGTATGCTTCAATTGATTCCTAAAAAATCACTGTGAAATAACAAAAGAAGATGCAGAAGTAGAAACAAAAGAAGAAGCAAAAGGATAGCAGTATTCTCTTACCCTGCACCAGTGTAGTCAGACTGCAAATGTGCTGGAGGAGCGCTGGCTATACCTTGTGTCGTACAACCTAGCTTGTACAGGTGCAGTTTTCTGTCACTAGGTCTCAAGGTGGTGATACCTGCTTGTAGCAGATGAGGAAGCCAGAGCACAGAGAGGTGAGATGTTCTGCTTGAAGTCACCCAGCATTTTGATATTAGATCCAAACAGTAGCAGTCCCTTCTCCACGCAGCAGGCCAGAGTCACTCCCGAAGATATTCAGGGGTCTGTACAGACAGACAGATAATCTAGCCTGATTTCTGTGTAGATGAGAAAAAGAGTAAGAAGTAGTGAATGGTAGCAAGGTGAAAAAAAAGCAGAAGTGATAACTTAGACACACCTATAAATCTTGGAAGCTCGGTCTGATGTACTCTCAATTAAATATGAACATTATCATCTCATTAATCTGTGCTAGCCACAACTGTTCGGAAATTGTAAGTCTAAATAGCAACATAAAAAATGCTTATATATACTTTCTAGCATTTGCAGTTTTCAGAATATACATGTAAGTTTATTACGAGAGCTATTCTTTTGAAAAAGAGTATGCTCAGATGACTGAAGAGCAATGATTTTAAGAAGCAATACTGAATATTGTGAAACTTCTTAATAAGCTGCCAGTGTAGCAATGTTATTTTTTGCTACTAGTTTAAAAGTAGGCATGGAAGAAAGAAGAGGAATAAAATACTAGATAATTTGTGTCTATGCCAAAATTGAATCATATATATCTTCTGAGTTCCAAAACAAATAATTGCTGTTCAGTTTTATTTGCATTCCTGATTTTGTCTGATGAGGATAAAGAAATAACAATATAGCAAAAGTAAGATCACAATTTTTCTGGCCTGGCTTGAAGATTTGGAGATCTTATAAATGTATCTGTTCTTAATAATTGTAATAATTAAGGTTTCTTTACTGATAAAAGGAGCTTATTTATTTAGAAAAATGGCACCAGCTCTGGACTTTTGTTCTTCACCCTTACTATTGAGTTTGAATAGTGAACCAAAGTGACTTAAAGTCAACTTACATTATGGAGGATGCACAATTTGAAACACAACTTCTCCCCAGAGCTATACATAAGAAAGTGACCCCTTTTTCTACATCAGCTGTACAAATGAGTTCCACTGTACACAGGGATAGGTGTGACACATTAATTCTGTTGGGAAAATGCATATTTTCTGGTAATTGGACTTCTTCATAGTGGTACATGTCTGTGTGTGCAATGGGAAAAATGTAGCCCCATTTACTATGGCAATTAAAATATGGCAAGGAAAAGACACTGGGACATTGTAAAACATGATTGAACTTTGGGGTAGACATGGATGTTTTCACCTAAAGCCATCACTTTGTGTGTACTCCAGTGACAGGCCAGCCTCTGTCTGCTGGGGAACAAAACCTTTCCACAGGTGGGTGCGTGAATGAAGTTGCCTCTAGAGAGGCAGAGCCTCTTGGTTCTCTCTCTTCAGTCAGCAGTTCTGTTCTGTAGAAGAGGTGAGTGAAACCTATGTCTTTTTAAATTTTCAAAACAACTTTTAAAGAAGTTGGCCATGATTTGTTAGAAACAGAAATGTACTGAAATCCCAGAATAAAAAGGTCTTTTGTGATTTACAAGGAGAATATCCTTAAATAGTAATCACTAAAGTGAACTGGAAGTGCCTGCAACTGACATGGCTGTTGCTAATACAGCTGTGAAAAAGGTTGTGTTTGGCAGACTGACTTGGATCAGTTGTGTTTTGTGATTACTGGTTAGTGTTAGTGTCTTTATATATTAAAGGATCTCTGAGACTGTCATATGGGTTAGTTTTGCTTTCATTTACAGTACTGAAATTGAAGACTGCTTTGTATGTGGCTGATGCTGCAGAAAGCAGAACATGACCCAGAAATATATATGCATATCCCCAAGGCAGACTTCAATGAAAATCCCGAGTTTGAACATCATAAAAATTTTAGTGAGGCTCCAGTGTGGTAATAAACTTAATGTCTTTCCTCCTTATGACAAAAGTCTGATATCATTTGCACAGTTTACTAGACTACATTCTTCAGGGTATGTAGGATTTACACTGGTGAGAATGAAATTAATTTCCCTTGGTCTAATACCTTGAGTCTCTGAAACACTTGGACCCTGTTTCAAACACAGACTCATTTCAATGACTCACCATAGAATCATAGATTAGTTTGGATTGGAAGAGACCTTAAAGATCATCTAATTCCAACCCTTCTGCTATAGGCAGGGACACCTTCCACTAAACCAGGTTTCTCAAAGTCCCATCCAACCTGGCCTTGAAAACTTCCAGGGATGGGGCATCCACAGCTTCTCTGGGCAACCTGTTCCTGTGCCTTATCACCCTCATAGTAAAAGATTTCTTCCTAATATCTAACGTAAATTTACCCTCTTTCCATTTAAAGCCATTTGCCTTGTCATATCACTACACGCCCTTGTAAAAAGTCCCTCTCCAGCTCTCACATAGCCCCCCTTCAGGTCTCCTCAGACCCTTCTCTTCTCCAGGCTGAGCAACCCCAACTCTCTCAGCCTGTCTTCATTAGAGAGGTGCTTCAGCTCTGATCATCTTTGGGGCCCTCCTCTGGACTCGCTCCAACAGGTCCCTGTTCTTATGTTGGGGTGAGTCCCAGAGGTGACTGCAGCACTCCAGGTGTGGTCTCATGAGAGCAAGGTAGAGGGGGAGAATCACCTCCTTTGACCTGCTGGCCATGTTTCTTTTGATGCAGTCCAGGATATGGTTGCCCTTCTGGGCTGCAAGCACGCATTGCTGGGCCATGTTGAGCATCTTGTCTACCAACATCCCCAAGCCCTTCTCCACGTGGCTGCATTCAATCCATTCCCCACCCAGTCTGTATTTGTCCTTGGGATTGCCCTGGTCCATGTGCAGGACCTTGCACTTGGGCTTGTTGAACTTCATGAGGATTGCACAGGCCCACCTCTCAAGCCTATCAAGGTGCCTCTGGATGGCATCCCTTCCCTCCAGTGTGTCGACCACTCAGCACCACACAGCTTGGTATCATCAGCAAATTTACTGAGGGTATACTCAATCCCACTGCCCATGTCACTGACAAAGATGTTGAACAGAGTTGGTCCCAATACCTACGCCTGAGGAGTGTCACCGGTCTTTACTTGGATGTCAAGCTGTTAACAGCTACTCTTTGTGTGTGACCATCCAGACAATTCCTTATCCATTGAGTAGCCCATCTGTCGAATCCATGTCTCTCCAGTTTAGGGACAAGTATGTTGTGTGGAACAGCGTCATATGCTTTGCACAAGTCCAAGTAGAAGACATCAATAGTTCTTCCTTCATCCACCAACATCGTAACCCTGTCGTAGAAGGCCACCAAACATATATGTATTGATCAGGCTCCTTTAGTCAGCTCCAGCACCTCTCCTGACGTGATAGGATTCCGCTTTATTCTGCGGAGTGGTGAGATGGTTCTGCAAAGGCACCTCAGGCTTCAGGGGAAGTCTTTTCCTCCTGCTAGTCCTTGCTGTTACAAGCTTCCATTCTTCTGCATTATTTCCCTCCCCCCCCCCCCCCCCGATTTACTGGTGGGGGATTTTTTGGCTGTTTGGCTGTGGGTCCGCTTGAGACTGCACTTAGAACCAACTATCTAACTCCTTCCTGATGTTACGCAGCCTTCTAACCTGCAGCTCGGCCACCTGCTGCAGGAAGTCCTCTGCCTGGGCACACCTTTTGCAGTCAGGTCTTCTGCCTGTCCCTGCCCCAGGACCAAGACCTAAGCATTCCTTGTAGTCGAGGTCTCCACTGCAGTCTCTACCTTCAACAGCTCTGTCTGGGTGGAGCCATTGACCACTGGCAGGGTAGATAGTGCAGACCCTCTTAATTAGAACAAGATGAATATTTAAGGGAAATTTAGGCCTTCAGCAAGACTTCATTATTAAAAAAATATAGAAAGGACAAGACATGACATTTTTAGATTTAGAAAGGAGCTTATGGAATGAACATGATACTTGACACAAAAATGATCCCTTCTCCAATTTTCTTATTTAGCTGCTACATGAAGCACAAAATGAAGGAATTACATGGATTTTATAAGAATTTGGTTGTCAGTTTCTTCTTTGAAGGTATCAAAGCTAACTGGAATGATTCAGTGAAACTTGGGGCTGCTCCAGTGCTACCTCTCCACCTCCAGGTATCTATGTGGCCAGGCACTGCATGCTGCATCCTTACTGCATTGCCTCTGCCTGTTAGCAATTTTGGTACAGCCTGACGACTGCTGCCCCAATGGAGTAAAAAACATGGTCAAGCTATGATTTTGAGCTCATTGTTTTTGGTAAAAGAACATCCTTTAAAGAAGTGCTACAACAAGTTGGAACCTGTTAGAAGACAAGAAGGGTCTGTGCATTCAAAGCACAGCTACCTTGCTGGCTAGTTTTCTAAAACACTTTCTTAACACCTGCTCTGATTTGCACATTGACTTTGACTGGCTTTTGCAGCTTGCCCAGTTGAGCAGTGAAACTGGTGATTCACCGTAGGGGCTGCAAGGTCTGTCTAGCACCTTGGGGACTGTGGAGCCCTCCAGAAACAGACTTGTGTGGACTGGTGTCAAGATGCCTTGTTCTTGGGCATGCATTTCAACAACCCTAAAAGATTCACATTTTCCCCTGCATGTAAAAAGCAGCACACAGGAACCTGTAGGCATGTACAACAGCAAGTTTTATCTGTCCTGGACAATCCCTGGAAAAGGGCTACGTATTCTTGAGTGCCACCTGCTGGCATTTTACGTATGGCATATATACAGTCATACAAGTTCATTCGTATTAGCTCCTTCATAACAGATTTCTTTGTCAGCTTTGGTGATGGGGGTTACTTTATACAGGTCATTAGGGTAAGTTCTTCACCACACATCCCAAGGTATTTAAAAAGCACTTTTTGTTGTTCTTCACAGTACTGGCCAGCTTGAACTCTAACAAGCTTTGGTTGCATGAATTTTCTCCCTACGATGGTGAAAAGCATCTCTCTCACAGGTCCTTGCTTCCAATATCCATATACTTCCCTTTTCCACCTCAGTTCTAGAAGATCTTTGCTTAGCCAATCCAACCTTCTGTCCCACTTGCTTGGCTTCTGACACTTTGGAGTTGCCTGCTCCTGTGCTATTAAGAAATGTTTTTTAGAAAGCAATCAGTATTCATGAACCCCGCTATGTTCAAAAGCAGATTCCATGGGGACCTTACTAATTAGCTCATTCAGCAGCTTGAAGTTGGTTCTCCCCATATCCAGGGTCACAGTTTTGCTAAATTGTGGTCACTGTAACTAACACAGGCACCAATCACCACTTCGCCCATGAGTCCTTTTCTGCTTACAAACAACAAATCTAGGAGGGCATCTTTCCTTGGTGGCTCCCCCAGTACCTGCCCCAAGAAGTTATCTTCAACATGATTCAGAGATTTCCTGAACTTATTTGTGTCTGCTGCATGATATTGACAGTTGACAACTGGGAAGTTAAAAATCACCCATAAGGACAAGGGCTATTGATCTAGAGATATGCCTTACTTCCTTGCAGAATAATTAACTGGTGTCATCATCCTAGCTGGGTGGTCAATAGTAGACTCCCACAGGCACATACTCTTTACTTGCTTTCCTGTTCATCCTTACCCAGAGACTCTCACCTGTGTCATCACTAGCTGCAAGTGCCATACAGTGCAGCCCCTCCCTTACATACAGTGCCACCTCCTGTCTCACCTGCCCTGTCCATCCCTCCTGAAGAGCTTAAAACTCTCCACCACAGCACCACAGTCACAGGAGTCATCCCACCAGGTTTTGTTTATGCCAGTGATGTTACAGCTCTGGGACTGAGACAAAGCTTCTAGGTCATTTTGCTTATTCCTTATATATCTTTATATACTTGAATAGAAATCTTCATATGTGATAATGAGGATGGGAGTAATTTTCATAGATTTTGAGGGATGATACAGGGAAATAAATTTATGTGACTGATTATTACAGGAAAACTGAACTTTATTAAAGAAGAGACAAGTGAATGGCAAGGTCAGTATATTTCAAAATATTTATTTACACGTGTCCACCTGTCTGTCTCTGTATTTATGTCTGTCTTCTTTTTATCATATTCTTGGTACATACCGATCCTGTAAGGATAGATTTACAAGTTTTATGTAGGTGTTTAAGTTTTACAATGACATTTAGGTTTTTGATTCTTGTGCCTTCTGAATACGTGGAGATAGAATTATGTTTCTAAACTTGTTTTTTTCTCTCCAATGGAAGAAAAGACATATAAAGCATATATATTTTTCTTTTCTTTCTAGTTTGCATTGTTGAGTAGTGCACACTATGCATGTCAGCATTTATTTACTGTGAGATACAACAACCAAAGAAATGAAGTTAGTGTGTCATACCAAAAGTGAACTGTCTTCAGAAACTTTATCCACTGTAGTTAGCTGCAGTTGGGGTGTTGTTCTGAAGTTGTGTGCTTAAGCCATACAAACACACTGAAACAGAAGAGAATGTTGTTTATTTCACTGCTATAATCTTTATCTCTGCCATCCAAATGGTTGATTATTTAATCTAACAGGTCATGGAAAGCAGTGACTTAATTGACATGGGTCAAGATTAATGTCGTTTACCTTCGTGCTCACTCTTTTGCTGCTTCTAAGCAAAATCTCTCTTGTGTGGTCCTCTGCTTTCTTAAATAACGAGACCGTGAGGTTTCTGCGACGGCAGGTTTTGCTGTGAATGGAGCCCTTGCATTAAGGTGCGACTGACTCACATGCATTGCCATCTGCTGGTAGCAGCTGAAACTGCAGCGTCTCGGGAGAGGTCTGCGTGGCCTGTAGTTTCTCACAACAAATTGTGATCTAGATAGTTTAACAAAATATCTATCTATCTATCTATCTATCTATCTATCTATCTATCTATCTATCTATCTATCTATCTATCTGTCTGTCTATCCATCTATCTATCTATCTACATCTGTCTGTCTGGAAGCTGGAGATACATCGTTCATCAATATTCTTATATTTCTAGCTTCACATATTTTTACAAACTCAGTTATATGCTTTGTACAAAAGATCTTTCCTGACACTTTTATTTTTGAGATAGTCAAAGAATGACAGAACTAATAAACTAATAAACTTTCTCCACTTCCGTAGAAATTAGGAGTATTTATTAAGTCAATTAATGTAATTGACAGATACGTATGTGTACATGTGGAGAGCTGAAATTAATGGATGAATGTTACATCACATAATAAAAACAAGTATGTGTTAATAAAGCTATCACAATCTTTCCCAGAATTTGGCCCAGTGGCCTTGACCAGTACTGTGTGACATGGCATGTTAGGCACAGAAAGTGGATAATGAAACCTTCAAGGCATTAGGAAACATTAGGAGGAAAAGAAAAGAATACTCTTTCCATGCCTTGTGCTCAGTTGCCTCTCCTCCAGCTGGGGGTGGCTGGAAGGCTGACCGAGGGTTTGGAGTACCAGGAATGTCAGTGATATTAAACTTTGGATTGTGGCATCTTATCATGGCAGTGCTGGAGTCATCTCTGCTCAGGAGCATGTCTGGGTTTTTCTGAAGGATCTTCCCTTGATAAATGATAACACAATGATGACAGTGTAATGTTCAGGAACACGGACATGGGTATTCTGAAAATGCTTTTGCAGAATTGCCTCTGTCTTTCAGCAACTACCAAAGCTGATGTGAAGAGAAGCTCACTTGGAGGTCATAATGGTGTAATTTTCTGTAATTTTTTCAGTAGCTGATGATCTGCATTTTGCCCAAATCATAGTAATTTTAAGACAAGATTTAGTACCTGCTACATACAGTGATGTTTTTTCAAAAGATCTTTGATGCTGCATATCATTCTTTCAAGGGTGCTCAGCTGTGTAGGTTAGGTTTTAATAGGAATGTGATTTCATGGTTTCAAGCATATATTTCAAGCCACAGTTTGAGAGTCCAGGGTTGGAGCATACTAGTATTTTTCCAGGCATTGTTGGCTTGTACATGTGTGTATTTGTGCAGGCCTTCAAGATTTGTTTTCAGTACATTTTATCTTACTTTATCCTTGGTTTGTTCTGTGTTCACTTGATTTAAGCGTATTTCTTTCCCTCATCAGTTGGATTGCTGGATTTATGCCTCAAGAGATCATCAACCATCTAGGAAACCCTTACTCAGCAGTTAACTTGTTAAAACTTCAAACTATTATATGACTTTGCCCAGGACTGCCAAATAATAAAATTTATCGCTGTTCATCAGCTGTTCAAGAGATCAGTAGAGAATGAGTTAATAGTTTCAAAATCTTTCCTAATAAAGGCATGTCCAAGTATTAAAGACTACTATTAAGACTGACACTAATTGGCGTCCATTCTGGCACATCATCTCACCAAACTAAGGCAGATGTGTATGAAAGTTAAAAAATAACTTTTCACTCACATGTTCATATTCTTATAACAACCCTGAGGCAAATGATTTTTATGGGAAGTTTGGCATATGAGTAGATAAAAAAAACCCCTCTTAGTATGGTTTTGGTTTCTTTCTCCTTCATGAAAACAATTTTCTTTCTGTTCTAGTAGTAGACTTTTCCCAATACTACAATAAAGACTGCTGATTACCTAGTTTGTTTAACCTTGTCCTCTCAGGATACTTATTAGCTGCTGTGAGCAGGCACTGACTGAGTGCATTGGAGAACTACAGGCAGTGTTATTAATAATCTTTCGTTCAATGGCTGAAGAATTTGCCATTGAATCGACTACTTGTTGCACTGTTCTTCCCTGAACTCCTGCCTTTCATTTGTATTGTATTCCCTTGATTTTACAGGCAATGTGAAACAGAGAGATACAAAAAGCCTGGTTCCTCTGGCTAAATATAACACACCCTCAGTCATTCTGCAGAATTTGCTTTTTTACCTTAGGGTTTTGTTATTTTGCTGAAGCTTCACATTCAAGGTTTTACTTTCTAACTCCTGGCTGTGATGGAACATGGTTCTGGTGCACTTTGCTCTATGTTTCCCTGCAAAAAAAACAAATAAGGGGTCATTTCTGGTTTTACAGCACTTGCTGCTTGCCATGACAGCAGAGGATCCAGAGTGGCAGGTAGGGAATATGCAGAGCTCGTTATGATCCTAGCACCTTCATGAGATTTGGACAGGTCTGCTTCAAGAACTTGCAATGGTCAAAGTCCAGAGAGGGAGTCCCTGAAGATGATTACAACCCTTCCACTTCCTCTGACACGTGCAGTGGTGAAGAGGGTTTTGAGCTGTGCCACCTGTGCCTGCTAAGTCCTTTGCAAATGGGTTGCCTGAAAAATGTGTTGAAATCTTGGAGTGGAAAGTAGTCACTGTTGATATGTTCTCTGAGTGATAACGGCTTGTGCAAGGGTTATCTAATGTAGCAGACTACATTAAAGTGGACTGGTATTTAGGAGGACCTGATCTGTGATTTACACGAGGCATTGATGGCTGTGAAGTCATAAAGTCTCAGGATTTTAGTACTCCTAAGTACATGCTACCGCAACCAGTCTGTGCAGGCTAAGACTTCTGTTCATGTCTTTGTGGCGGCGCCAGCTGCACTTACTATAGAAGTAAGTACTTCAAAACATGTAACAATTAGTGGTTTTTGGTTTTTTTAATCTCATTTTAAAACAAATAGCAATAGAGGGTTGCACTGAGAAGTAAATCCTGAGTCCCTCCATTGAGAGTAGTGACAACTAAGCAGCAAATGCAATTACACGAGCAGTGTGCCCATTCATCAGCCTAGCAGGTGCTGCGAGCAGTCAGACATAGCTGGCAGTGTGCGATATCAGATGTTATTAAAGAAAGCAGCTGTATTAACAACCATTCAGTCACCCATTCATTTTGGCTAGAATAAAGACAAGAATATGATTCTAAGTAGAATTATCTAATTCTGAGTGGCATTATCATTAGAGGAAATGCATATACAAATATATCTTCAGATGGACTTCCGAAATGCTTCTGGCTACAAATTTTCAGAAGTCGTCTAAAGAACAGAGCATATGGATATGTAGAAACTCTGCTAAATATCTCCTTTTCTAATAAAAAAATAATTTGGCAGAATTTTAATGAATGTTTAGGAATTTAAAACTGGTTTTGAGGTTTTAATAAAACATTCTGATTAATGATGGAGTAGGATAGAGTCAGCAGTCAAAAGCAATTTAGATAAATTCTTCTAAATCATATATATCATCCTAAATTCTTGTGATCCACATTAATTGACTAGAAATTTTTCAAATATGGTATCTTCATAAGATTTCTGATGTTTTTCCTCTGAACCTGGTGATTATGCTTGGTACAGTGCAAATACAATAATATGTATATATAATAATAATTAGAATAATACAACAATATATAATAATAAAATAAACACAATTCAGTGTACTATATTATAATGTAGGTATATTATATATAATAATATTATATTATGGTATCACATATATAAGTGTAATGAAAAATACATCCCACTGTATTTTTAGCTTAACTTCCAGGTTTTTGGAGAAACTTGAAACACCGTACTCCAGAAATCTAGTCATAATGACTACAAATAGCTTCATAAACAGTAATTGCAGAAATCTGTTTTACTTTTGTGTAGTTTTTTGACTTAGCTGTCAGATCTCTTTTTCAGGAGCTACTCAGAGACCTCAATACAATTTTTTGTCTGCAAATGGATTTAAGCTGTTTTCTCTGTGAATACCAGTGTGGCATCAGAACAGTCTTACTTGTGTTTCTGTTATGTGGCATCCTCTAATCAGTGTTCAAGAGCTGAACATGTTGACTTGGGAGTTAATGTTCAGAAAGAATGTGGGTCGCTTTTGAAATTTTCTGGCATGAAGTTAACCAATCTGATTTATCTGACTGCCTTTCCACCCTCACCAGGTTCCCCCCAGTGCCACCTTCAGCACCTGCTCTGCTTGCACTGCTGTGGGATGGTGCCCCTCAGGCAGGTTTTGACCCTCATGCTGTCTTGGCCTCCTCCCGGTGCAGCCTCCTGCTGCTCCCAGACGTGATTGGCATAATCATGCACATAGCTGTGGAAAGATGTGGGATAATGTGGGTGGTAGGCACAGACTTACCAGTTAATGCTGTTCAGACTCATCTGACCCATTTGAATGCAGCAGGTTAGGGGAAGATTACATTACACAGGAAAAGGCATTTTCACTGGCACAGCTACAGTGCCATGACTTCAGCTTATTTCCATATCTACTACCAGAACTGTCTGATTTTTTCATGTACTTCAACAAGGCAGATTATGTATTTTATGTGCCTCACAACAAAACAGCATTTTAAAATCCCATCCTGAAAAGAGTCATCTTTAGCAGCAAAGTCTGACAGAAAATCATTATTGGCCTAAGTTTAGCGGTATGTCTAGAAAACAATGAAAAATGCACCTTGAAATGTGGAATAATCAACATTGTGGTAGAAAGGGTTTACAGCTGTTGTGCAGAAGTGGCAGGAAAGAAATTAGAGTGGTTATTTCTTTGTGAATAGGTTGTGGCACTGTAACTTAGACGCTGATTGCAAGTAAAATTGATGCTTGCAGAGTTACTGAGACACTGATATTTGTACCAAACATAGCTATGTCAACATTCTTTGATATCATCTTTATTTCCCTTGGATGGATTTATTTGGTTGGCAGATGGCTATCTAATGGGTTATCAGTTTAGTAGTGTGAGGAAGAGTATGTGGACCAATACTTTCAATTTCTCCTCTACTACAGGTTTTCCCACAAGTTACAGCTGTAGTAAAGGGCTAATTGTGTATTTCCATCCTCATCCTTTGTAAACCACCCATGCTTCAGTGCTTTGACTATATCGTACATGTCTCTGACAAGGAGATAAAGATTTGAACACAGAAACAAAAATGTGGCATGTTTGCTAACAACAGGAATTTTTGCAGTGTTCAACAGGCTCATTGAGGAATGATCCCAGTTCTCTGAAACTGTCTGCACTGAGGCTATTTTCATAATTCTTATATATTAAAAACACTCTGTGTTGTTCTGATTTTATTGCTATTAAATAGAGCTAGATTAAATTAAAAGCCGCTTTTTTTTTTTTTTTTTTGCAAGACTGGTGTGCTGTAAAGAGAATCTTGTGCAGATGAAAACTGTCCATGCTCTCTATGCAATCATTTATATTTGTGCTAGAGAAGCAGTAGGATGCTGTGAGGTTTAATTGGTACTGTTTGTCCCCAGTCTCTGCTTAGTATTTGGTCTCCAAGGATAAACAGAAATACAAGATGAAGCTCTGTGCTATGTTATCTCCAGTGGCAACCCTGTCTTCAAAGGTTTGCACCCTTTTTCTGCCTCCTGACCCTGGCTGCCCTTTCCCATATCATGTCACAATTTGACTCCCTTTTCTGTGCTAATTACAATTGTTTGTGGGACCGTGCTGTGGATTGGATCACTGCACCAAGCTGACTTAACAAAATGATTATTTTCTTTGATTAGTGATCCAGTTTACAAGGTAGACCCATGGACAGTTTTAGCAGTACATCAATGAGGGCAGCAAGTGGTGGAACTCATGGAGACGGTTAACTCCTGCAGCCACAAAAGTAGACCACAAACCAGCCTTGATCTGGCTTGTCTACACTAAAAAATTGCACAGTGGTAAAAGTATTTAACTAAATCTGATCACTGTATGAGTCAGGACACCTCAAGAAATAAGTAAAATGGGGTGTGCAATTCACCTATATCATAGCAAATGTTCACCGAGAGACCACATGTGTATATGACCGTAATTCTTTTATTTATCTAGCTTGTTTAATACTGCCTTTGCATCTTTGATATTAATGTAATGTCATTTTTGCTGGTAAGATTAATAAATCAGCCATCAGTGTATGTCCCTTTCCTTGTCATATATCCTTTCATGTTTTCCAATGTGGCTAATAAATGAAAGTGAGGTATCAGTAACTTAAGTTTCTGATGAAGACTTACATAGTTCCATCAAGGCAATGGTCCTGATTTGACTGCAACTGCAAAACATCTTGTTATAGTTCTTTCACTGCTTCTTTTTTCAAGTACAATAATCAGTAACTTGAACGCCATGCTCATCATTCCTCCCAAGATGTTATTCTTTCTGTTATTAAAGAAGCACAGAAGTCTACCAACTGAATTTTACTGAATTTTTAGAACATGATTATTCTTTTTCTGAATTCATAAAACCGTGGCATGGTCTAACTGGATTTTCAGAGAAGATTTGAATGTTTTCTTGCATTTCCTTTTTGCATTAGAAGTCTTTCCAAAGTATAAAAGCACAGGAGCTAGGATATTATATAATGACTAATATGAGAATGCAGTAAAGGAAGCAGTATTAGTTCTGAAAACATGGTTTATAGACAAAGATGTAGGACCTGAGTGTGTAGGCTTAATTTCTTTGGCAATATTTGAAACATAGGATGTTCTAACAGAAATAGGACTAAACACATGGATGTGTTTTGTCTGTAAACTGAATTTCAAGTCAGTCCAAACAACACCCACAAACATTTTCAGCATTCCCCCAATGCTAAAATTTGAAAATGGAAAGGTAAGATAGTGAGCATCACTGAATAAACTTCTAGATAAACTTCCTTCAGACATCTGAATGACAGCTCCAAAGAAAAACAAATAGCTTTCATAGTCATGTGAGTAAAGGATCCAGAAACCCCTCAGGAGCACCTGAGAATGTGGGGCATTCTGCAGATGCTTACCCATTTTTTCAAGCTGGGTCACACTAAAGAATTCCAGATGAGGAATACTGAGGAAACTATGAAGAAATTATTCATTTAAAAACAGATTAAGAAATGCATTTTATGTTGTTTTATTTGTAACATTGTTTTATTTGTAGTGTGTTGTTTCAAATCTTTTACTTCCAAGCCTGAACTCTCTTGTTAATTAAATTTTTGCTTTTTTTCACCATTAAGCTTGTCTAGTATTGTAGATACAAGGTGAATCAGGGTAAAGCTCGTAAATTTAGGATGCAATATCTGCATAAAGGCAGAAGCAGGGAGTCTTAATGGAACTGCAAGGAGATGCAAATATAAACCAGCAGATATATTGTCATTGGACTCCTTTTGCTAAGATATTTTAAATCAGTGTCTGACTGTTAAAGCTATTCGCGATTTAGATATTTCTGAGGTAAAAGCTGTCTTTCATGAGGAAAAAAAAATCCATGTAATGTCCTCCACACCCTGAAGTCTAGACCTGTATACAGCATCAGAGTGTGTCTGTGTGGACAATGTGCAACATCCTTGCTCAGTAAGGCACTTCAGCATTTAAACGTTAGTGTTAGTCGCAAGAAAGTACATTGCAGGAGAGTTTTTCTCTTTTCACTAATAATAATAAAGAAGGTGAACAATTTCTTCCATTCTTTTGACCTTAGCATGCCAACCCTAAATAGTAAACTAAACAGTCATGAAAGATTAATCACTTAGGAAATTAGTATCTTCTTATATTTCAGTCAGTGAAACTTCATCAGTGCCATCTGTTCAGTGACGGACAGGACAATGTTGATGTGGTGCACTTCGTCTTGAACCACTCAGCCTTCAGACGATCTGTTGTATAGGTGGTAGCTGGAGCAGCCCTGTGAAATAGTCATGATGCCTAAACGTGAAGACCCAACCACCACTGAAGGAAATGGTAATTACAGCTGTAACTATGTGTCCTAGACACATACTCATTTTCTGTATGTAGGTCAACAGTGTGCAAGTTTTGTTTTCCTCTTGTTCTCTCTAATACAAAATCTGCTTTGTTGCAATTCATTATCTTTTGTTCAGAAGTGTATTTTACATGGCTTTTGAAAGCATCTTTGATGTGTAAGTTGGCTAGTTGTAGCATGTCAGTGTGGCTTTCTACTGGTTAGTAAATCAAGAGTGCCACCACCACCGTGTTACTAGTCTTACATTTATATATCACTTACAGGAAAAATGAATAAAATGAGTGTTTTGTGGCTTCTGTAAGCTACAGAAAGGCAATGCCTCCTTTTTATATTGCTTTCAGGACCTGATACGAAGTGGCAAACATTCTTCATAGTAAGATCAGCAATATTTCCGTAGTGATACTGCACTGTTCTGGATGTAAGAAATGTTTTTGTAGGATGATAATGCCTAATAACTTATTCTGGCAAAGTGCAGGGCAACTCTTTGATATAGGAAGTACTTTCAGTCCTCTTGAGCAATACTGCTCTTCTCAAAATGTGTATCTTTTTCATATGGAACAGGTATGACATTTCTTATCTTCAGCATGGAAAGAAATTGCCAGGGACCTTATTCAAGACTGGTTTCTGAATGAGTTCATTAGGCCTTGCTAAATACCAGGGCTGGTACGACTAAACAGTGCTTTCTATATTTTTAATCCACACTTGTAACATGCAAAATGGGTTCCACTTCCATAGAAAACATCAGGAGGGACTGCCCAGCATTTTGGCAGAATATGATGTACTTCCATTTTAAAAGTTCATCCTACTTTCTTTCCTTTTGTTGTTTGAGCACCTTCATTGTCTTTCTCCACCCAGTTTTTTCTACAAATCCCTTTAGTGACCAATTGAATTTTCAAGCGATGCATCCTAATGGTGCTCATTTTAACATGAAGGAAGCACAGAATCTAATGTTGCATAGGCACAATACTTACCAGCTTCAGCAAAATTTGTATCTGAATAAGAAAAAACCCAAGCATGACTACAGAAGATACACATTTTTATAAGCATTCCTAATGAACACATTCTTAGAATGTCAAGGTGCTAAGTTTACCTTAAACATCTGTCTTCTACTTGCAGATACCTGAATGAATTGACTTCTAATAATAAGTGACCTTATTATTCATTAAAAGTACAGAGGTTAGCATTCCTGGGGTGGACAACAACGACACATCTTTTAACTGGAGAAGGCTGAGATCTTTAGGGTGCAGAATCATGATCACTTTTTGACACATTTTGCATGAAAATTTATCCTGTGCATAGTCTATAATAAAATCTAACTACCTTAATGACAGCTATGAGTGTATTTGGAGATGAAAGAGTGTGAAGGAATTCAAGACTCCATCTTGATTTAAGAAGACTTAAAAATCTGGAGCTCCATTATAAATAACTATGAGACACTCCCAGAATGTGGTTCTTAGTCCATTTTTGGCTTAAAATGTTCCAAAGGTTGCAGCTGGTCAGAGCAGAGCTCAGTCTCTAATCTAGTTGTAATTTCTTTACAGGATGTTTTGCTTCATTTTTGCTGACAGTCCTGAGGAATGTTCTTGCAAAGAATGGACCACCTCAACAGTTACAAAAATGCAGTCTAGGGCCATACATTTTTGCTTTTTGACTTATTTAGCTCTAGTGAAGCCCTGCTTTGGCCATTCTTCTTGTTTCATAGTATGTCTTTTGCAAAATCTGTGATAGGAGGAGGTGTATGATTCATTACGCTAAGTTCATGAATGTGAACACGCTGTTCTAGGCTTCTCATACGGGAAAAGAAGACTTAGGGCAAAAATGTTCAGAGTGGATGTTTGAAAGAGGTCAGACTGAAAATGCCTATTATCCTCTCAAAATAGTAAAAAGGATATGTGGTGAGCTGGTCAGCTGTAGGTATCAACTGTAAAAGAACTGTTTTTTCACCAAGTAGTCAAAACTACAATTGACTTCAGATCCTCTAAGAATGCTACATGTAACTTGAACATAAACTGTTTTCTCCATATGAACATGTGTTCTTGCCATGTTAGCAGTACTATGAATGAATGACAATAAGCTAAGTAGATCACATTTCAGAACCTGAAAAAGTCAGATTGATATGATTTACTGCAGTCTCACACTCCTCAGAACGCATTAGGTACTTAATATTCTTATCCCAATTCTTGCAGTAAAGAATGCAATAAAAATGAAAAATTGCCCATCATCAAGCCACCTGTGTGATGAAGACACAACTGAAATGTGGCTTCTCTGTGTTGTTTTATTACATTTACCAATGGGTCCTGCAAGCTTGTCAGTGTCTAGTCTTGGGTGGGAAAAAGCACTACATGGTTAGGTCTTTGTCTGGCATACGTAGGGAAATGCGGGTTTATCCAGAGAGGTGGAGTAAGACACAGTGACCTGGAAATTCTTATCCATGCTTTCCTGAAGGGGGTGAAATACTGAGGTGTTTCTCACTGTATTTTTTCCTCCTCTACCTTCCGTAGCTTTTATAATAGCACAATCAGGTTTAGCCTAAAATTCTTGCACTAAAATCATGCAATAAACTTACTTATCCCTGAAGGGGAACTTTGCCTAAGAGAAGTCCTGACCCACAGACAGAGAGACAACACTCAAGCCTCATGGTGTGTAAGTGCAGCCTGGAAGGAGATGGGAAAGAGGAGAGTGTAATCAGATGATCTTATGCCCAAATCTATTACCCAATGCCAGCAGCCCCAGTGCCAACTTGATCTATGTGAGCTCAGTCTCTGTCATTTTAGTAGAACATTTGTAATTTTTCCTTACCAGTGGAAAAAAATGAGCAATTTACGGATGTAAATTGAATGGATTCCATTTGTTGCCTTTGATCCCCATCTGTAATTTTCAAATGGTGACTGGGCTACAGTTAGCTGTGCAAATTCTCTTTAGTGGCATCTACAAAGAGGAAAAGCTTATTGCTCCTCAGGCAATTTATGGAAACTCTTGATTGTAGAATTCTGCAGGCCACAGTGTATACATTAAGGCTAACAAGTCTTCCAAGACACTAGTGGATTTATGACATTGTAGTATAAACATTCTGCCTACTTTAGTATTTACAAACTTGCCAATTCAGATGCAGGAAAAAAAGCACTGTATTTGTTAGCATCAGTGTAACTGAATAGGAATTATTATTTTACTTCATAAATTCATATCTATTGCTGAACAGGATTTTTTTTGGGTTGTGATTTTTATTTTGATCTATTGGAATAAAAAGTTGCAACACTAACTGGGAAAAACTTAGAAGAAAAATCAAGCGTGGTCTCAAATATTAGGTGTTCTGGTTGTTCTGTAAATGTAATTTTTATTTGTAATTTCTGTGTTCCAGGTCCCTTTCTGTGCCCAAGGTGGGCCAAGCTGTTTTTCCCAATGCTTGGAAATACACTAAGAGGATGGGGTCTGTAGTGTTAAGGTCTCAAATCTTGGATATTGAAGTCTGCACCAATTCACTCTTGCCATAGACTTTCTGTGAGATCTTGTTGTATTATTTTTGGTGTGTTTCACAGCTGTTACTTCTAGTGAAATTCATCTTCACAGAAGTGTGTAGGACACTTATATTTACTTGACCTGAAGGAATGATATGGAATATTATAGAAATTTTCCCATTATTTTGGACTAGTACTTCATGCATATTTGTTGTCTAATATGATCTTGCATTGCTGACATTTCTACATGTTGGGCATCCAGTTTATTAGCTATCTAGTTTGATGTCTTTCCAGCACTGGAAAAAATCCAGCACAATCCATTCCAGAGGAAGACACAATAATTGCTTGCAAGGCTCTATCTGAAAATGAACTGTTTCGTTGGCTTGACAATTAAGTAGAAATTTATTTTATGACATATACAAAAAGCCTGATAGCATTTTTTGAATTACAGATTACTTTATGTACCACTGAATTTTTTTTTTTTATGGCACCAGCACGTAGAATTGCTCAACAGCAAATCTGTTTTACAGCAACTAACTATTTTACTTAACAGTAATGTGAGTGGTAGTATTCGTATTTTATGGAGTGGTTCCAAGAACAATTATCTCTCTCACAGTGAAAAATCAGGGAAACTATGGCAGTGTAAAACAAGTCTAAAAAAGAATCCAAAATCTGAAATCTGAGTAGTACCGTCTGAAAAATATTGTACAAACAACTTGGAAAAATGAGGTAAAGAATGCAATAGCCTCCACAATCTGCTAAATGGCCACCTCATATAGCAAAGACTCCTATAGTTTTAAACATTTTTTCCTGTCCTTAATTTCCTCATCAGCCAACATGTCACAGCTCTCTCCTGAGCTGTCTGATGCTCTGTTTTCACTGCGGCCTGTGACCTTCAGGTTAGTCTGAGCACAAATTCGGGATGCCCTCCTTTAGTCTTGTTGGCTCATTTGTGGCTATAGTCTAAAACATAAATAAGACTTCAGGTAAAATGATAGCTTACTCAGATTACACTTTCCCTGTCCTTAGTCTAGAAAGATAAGAAAGTTTCCCTTAAACTACTGTGGAAAAAAAAAATCAGAAAGTGATTGGGTTTCCTGGAGCATAAGGAATTATGGACTATAGCTCCAAATACACTTAATGATATATGTATCATTATGGCATGTTATGTGTCCTGGAAAACGTGATAACTGAGCAATAGTTTTCTGTGGGTCACAGAAACTCAAATTAGCTGACTCAAAGCCTAATAACCTGGCATTAGCCCTATGAATATTTATACAGTGAAGAAATGAGGTCCTATCAACCCTTTTGTGGAACAACGAGTAATTCCAGACAGTGCTTTAGTGAGACTTAGTTGATTTTAGTGGAGGATTCACTGAACTTTTGATAAGCGGGTTCACATGAAGATCTGTTTAAAAAAGCAGAATACATGTATATCAACTTAAAAGGATCCCACATAGTGATGATTTTGTTCCTGCATCAGAAAGTATACATTTTTATTTTAACAAACCATAGCACCAGAAATGCTTTTCAGTTTTCCTATAGGATGATAATACAGTGCCTGGGGAATGCACTGTACTGTTTCTCTATTGTGGTTTATAGAAAAGCATTTAAATTTAATGCTAAACTGCATTTAGATTTAGTGTCACTGTGAAATGTAATCTGTGTATCGTTGAAATGATTCTCCAATTATTCAGTTAGACATAGTTCAGTTAGGGTTGGCCACAAGCCCCTAGAATTGTGAGTTATGAGCTACCTAGCCTCTTGCTTTCCTCTTGAGAAATACTACAGCGTTAATGACCTGAAATGGCTTTCTAATAATAATAATGATAATAATAATGTTAAGCATAGTAATGCTTATTTATCTCTCTTATTGCTCAAATATCCAGTGTGGTATGGCTGCATAGCTTACATGAATGTGTGTATCACTGTTCAGGACAGATTTCAGGGGTGGTAAAGCTCCTTCATTGCCCCTCCTTAGTATTTTGTTCCTTCAAAACAGCACCAACTGCTATCACAGCTGACCCAAGTCAATAACTTTTAGCTCTACTCTGATCTTCAGCTTTTATCCTAGTGACACAGCTTATGACATGGAGTGGAAACTGGAGGATTGGAGAGCCCTCCATGGCTTCCAGCTTCTTTTAAAAATAAATTCTAGTACAATGCTCTCTGTATCATATCCCAAGACCTGGAAGAGATCTCTTATTCTGTGGATACAGCAGAATGAGAAGGACAAAACTCTGATTCCTATCAACACATTTCATCTCTAAACGAGCATTGGGCTGTCAGGGCAGGAATGTTCTGAAGTTCAGTCTGGAGATATAATTTTAAATTTTTGCAGAATTAACTTTTGAATCTGCACTTGTTCTTGTTAGGTATGTCTGTAGTACCCATTACTCAACTAGATCTGCATGATTCCATGTGATCACTGGTCACATTTTCTGGGTTTGTTTTGTGGCAATATATGCTTTTGTTTGATTTTATGCTTTTTATTCATTTCTTTAAAAAACTTAATCTTTATCACTCATATGCCTTAGCATTTACTTGCAAAAGAGACATAAACACAGGAGTCACTATTCAGATACACTCATCTCTAGTAGTGTTCTCAGTACTTTCTTCAAGGAGCCTGAAATCTATCAATTATTTTAACACTGTATTTTACCTGAAACGTTGGATTTGGACAAGTTCATTTGTTACCCTTATGCTATTAGAATTAATTAAACCCCAACAGCTAGCTTCTGTCCTTCTGAAGTCTCAGTGTTGCATAATCCATTGTCAGTTTCACTGTTATGCCTATATGATGTCAACTTGATCAGAATATACTTTTACTGCTAATGCATGTTTCAGTATATGTAATAAACCTCTAGCTGTTTGCATGTTGCATGGGCTTATCAGGAATGCAGTGAGACCAATCTTGTACCATTAAGGTGTTTCCCTGGGAATTTCTGTTTGTCTGGAGGAGATCAGCAAAAGCATTAGCTGCAATAGAAGACTGTGCCCTATTGTCACATGCGAAGTATCTCTTTAGAAGTGTCTGTCTTCATCTTTGCAAGCTTTCAATAGCAATGTAATGATCTTTGTCAAATAGAGATCCTGTTACTGTCAGCAGCAGAAGGCATACGTCCAGACAGAACAAAGGAGTGCTTATTTTCACATTCCACTGATGATATTGAATGATAATATTTTTGCACAGTGTTAAAAAATTATTGTGCAGATGCTGTGGAAATGATAGAAAATGTACTTACAATGAAATGTTTTGTGGAAGGAACTTATACTCCCTACATATATCCGGGGTTTAAAATGCCTGTCAAATTCTGGGTAATATCCCTTTGCCCATTATGGCACACAGTGAAACAAGATCCTAGATTCCTACTTGTTTGCAGCTTTACATATTTTACTGCTTCTATTTGATATTAGGTAAAGCCAAGAAGTTCTGCCTGATTAGCTACAGCAGTCCATAGATAATCAATTTGTGTATAAACTTTCAATGAATCACTAGTGGCTTAATTAAATTTATAAAAGGAACTAGGGAACTAGGGAATGGATGGAGAAAGACAGAATATAAAGAAAAATTCAGAAGTATTACAGATGAGTTAAGAAGGAAGATAACTGTAGTTTGTCCTTGCCTGAAAAATGTAACTATAGGAATCATGACATGTCACCTGTCCTGTCTGTACAGAGGGGAAAGAGACAACTTACATCTGGAACATACGTGTTATATAGGAGTGGAATGGCAGCTGCCTATTTCTATCATGGTAATATTTCTTAGTGTTCTTATTAATCTCCTACTACCATGTATTTCTATATATTCCACTGACATGTCTCAAGTGCTGTCTCATAGGTGCAAACCTAAAGATACCTCAAGAGAACCTCTTAGCTTCTGGCTTCTCAGGTATTAGCTGGGTTGCTTCTGAAGAAACACTGCTGGTGAATACCACTAGCAGTTTCATGAGTGACCCATTAACTAATATATTCATATCATATATTTTCAGAGTATAATAATTGTTATGATGGATATAATGCATATGAAAGAGAGTATCGTTTTTCTTTCTTCTCTCTATATATACGATCCCAGTTTCAGAGTATACCAGGCAAATGAATTGGATACTTTCCTGGTTATCGATGGGTAGCAGAGACAGCATCTCTTATTGAACTTATGAAGACTGAAAAGATTTAAGCAAGAGACCCACCACAAAACAATGATGTTTCTGAGCAGAATTATTATTTGCTTCTGCAAATAGGCTTTCTTTCTACAGTCTCCAGTGTTTTTATCATTTCCTGAGTGGGAGAAGAGGGCTGTGGTGCAGCATATGAGCGAGCTGGATCAACTTTTGTGACTGTGCTTATAGAGATTTGGTTGTTGGAACTGAGAGTAAGTCTCCTCTTTCTTCTGGGGCTGTGCTCTTCAGCCATGCTGAAGCTATAAAGCTTCACATCCTTCAGTCAGTCAAATCAGAAAATTTTTTTTTGCATTTTCTTTAATCTCAGCCAGTGCTTATCTTTCATATGTTTAATAGAATCTCTGAGAATTAGCTGAGAATCATTTTAATCTTCCTTGTTCTTTACCCAAAATGTAGGATATTATTATCATGTTTTGAGGGTCCTCATGTCCTACATGTTTCTTCCATGAGAGTGAGTTCTTCATGTCATCACTTTAGGGCCTATTTGAGTGTTGAAAGGCAGTCTATTTTTCTGGCTTCGTCTTATTTGTTGAAAACTATTAGCCATGTTCCAAAAAGCTGGGTTTGTGAAATGGTGTAAGGGAGTACAATGCAATAATTGCCAAGAATTCCTTGAAGCCACCTTAAATCCACATTTCACATGCACTGACCTTTGCTTTCACTCCACAGATGGCAGTGATGTTGACAATGAAGAAAGCAGTGCAGTTGAGGATGAAGAAAATATTAAACGAACAGGTCAGTAATGTGGATTACTTTGAGGACACACTCAGATTTTTCTGATTATCTGTAAGAATGAAGGAGAGGGAAAGGTCTCCCTACAACATATTGCCTTCTCTCATGTGGTGGTTGTTTGTTTTGTTTGTTTGTTTTTTTTTTTTTTTTTTTTTCCCACCACATATACCACAGGGGGGAAAAGAGCAACATCAAGAACAAGAAGGGGACATGCCAGAGGCAGAGCCAGGCGTGGTGGTGAGGAGAATGAGGATGATGAAGATGAAA
This sequence comes from Falco cherrug, assembly GCF_023634085.1. Lineage (NCBI taxonomy): Eukaryota > Metazoa > Chordata > Aves > Falconiformes > Falconidae > Falco > Falco cherrug. Next base: position 39,508,967 of record NC_073720.1, on the reverse strand, counting down.
CAGGGAGAGCTGGGCATCGTAGGCACAGAAATCGTAGAGGACGGGGACGAGGAGCTGGAAATGAGGGCAGTGATTTTGATGTGGACCCTATGAAAACCAGGAAGAACAAGACAAATCAGAAATCCAAGGAAGATGGTGAAGAAGTAGAAGATGAAAAAGGAGGTAAAAGTGGGAAAGGCAAAAATGAGAAGAAACAGGACAAAAAGACTGATAAGAAAGGGAAAAAAGAGAAAGCCAACAAGAAGAAAAAAGACAAAAAGAAATCAGGATCTGGGTAATTCAGTAATTTTCTTATTTTTCAATACAACCCCAAATATCTTTTATAAAACCTGCTTTCATTTATGGCTGTGAAATACCAAGAGCCAGTATGACTCCTTTACTAACTTACAGCCTGGTTAGAACTGGACAGATTTTTATTGTTTCTGCAATGAGGACATGCTGGCTCAGTGAAATGGAAACTTTCCACAAAGCCTCAGTGGAACTAAGTCAGGGGTTTGTTTGCAGTTCCAGGGTGGGACCTCAGGAAATGACCAGCCAGACCCTTCTAGGATTGCTGATACCCTGAGGATTGGGTCAAATCTGGTCAGGCAGAATGGGAACTCTAGCCAGGGTCACCCTTATTGTGGTTAAATGCACTAAGTTTATTAAGTTTATGAGCCACTCTCTGGAGAAAGGGAGTGAAAGTGGCAGGGGAGGGGAGAAAGTGGCAAAGAGGTGACAATAGGTGGGAACTCTCCTGCTCTTTCCCCAAAACTACACTCCCCCAAATCCCAAGCTAACTGTCCAAAGGTCTAGTTTTATTTCCAGTGCTGCAGAACTAAAATCTTTACACTTTTCCCAAGATCAAGTTCTTGTTTCCCAGGCAGGTTTCAGCCAGCTTTTTTGTAAAAGATCAGCACTAAAAATTTCAAGAGCCCAGAATCAACGTCTGAGATGGGATCTTCCAGCCTGTCTCCTACTGATTCCCTCTGAAATATTGCCATTGACTTTTCCACAGCATTTAATGTAACCTGGCTTTGGATGACCCCACTAACATGGAGCACTTCAGAAAATTATTTTGTATTTTTCTGCTATCCTGGCAATCTTTTCCTGTCCCTTCTCATGCTATTGACAAGAAACAACCCCTGGGAATGGTGTATAGTAGAGCAAATGGAGCTAGGCATGCTTGTATCAGTGGAGGGAGACAGAGATTCCCCTTCCTCCATTCAGCGCTTGCTACAGCTATTTGTGTTCCAGAAGGCATCACTGGAGAACACAGTTGGAGTCAAAAGGAAGAAAAAAACACAGTGAGACATGCTGTTGCATGCTGTCTGTCTATGATCTCATTTCAATGTACTTCTTCATTCCCCTTCCCTACAAGAATGCCTAAAATCTTTCTTTGTCCTGGCTTTTCGCTGTGGTGCCAATGATATCCCTCTGCAATTTCCTGTGCTCATAATAACAACAGTCCTGAATGTGTCAAACCATGTTCCTTTGCTTATTGTTGTCTTCCAACATAAACATTTACTAAGTGTTAATTAAAAAAACCTACCCAGTGAAAATATAACATTGAATAAGGGCACAGTGTTTTTTATTGTCTTCCAAAGTTCTTAACATTAAAATACATATGTTTAAATTAAATAATTAGAGATTGGTACCTGGAGCAAGCCTTTATTTTTGAAGCAGTAAGCATACATAACATTTGAGGAAAACCAGGATGTTCGGGAAGATACCTCAAGAACATTATATTTTCAGACTTTTAGGGGACCAGCTATAAGATTGCAGAATAATAAATGTAAGAATATTTTAAAAGCTTTTTTAAAAAAAAAAACCCAAGTAATCTCAGATCAAAGGAAAATAGGCTGGTGATCAGTTCAGCTGTGATTCAGATAAAGGATTTGCAGACCTTCAGGACAGAAGAGAAGGGTGACAGCATAGAAATATAGCCTGTCTAGCAAGTCCATGAGGACTTATCACAACAAATGATACATACTGTTTAAATGTACATCTTGCTGATGTAGTGTTTCAATTGCCAAGACATTTCAGCATGAAAAAGCATGACAAGAGTGAAACAAGAAGCTGAGAAAGAAAGAAAGAAACAAACAAAAAAGCCAAAACAAAAAGAAAGAAAAATTAATTGCGATGTTATTCCACGGGGAGGTAATACTGTATTTGCTGCTGTCATGGATTTTGGTAGGCCCTAGAAACATTACCCTTTTTAGCTAGGGCACAGTACAAGTCAGTAGAATCTGTTATTATCCTCTTCCTCCCTGCTACTTTTCATCTAAATCAGGAAAACCTCTTTAGCCCTTATTATTCTACATAAAGGACATAAAGGAATCCTAGATGAACTCTGTGTTAATTTTTTTTATTTTTTAACCTGATTATTTTGATCTCTACTAATCTGTAGTAGTAAATTTCACAGGGTAATTCCGTTGTGAAAGATGTTATTTCTGGGTGAGTTTTAAATCTTCTGCTCTTAGATGGTATTAGTTTTTGATGTGGGTGACTGTTACCTGTTAATGAGGAGGGGGGGGCCTGCTCTACACTTTTCATAATCATTGTCCCAAAAATATTAATGATAAAATGCTTCTTATAGTCTCACTGCGAAGATCTTTGATATTCTGAGGTTGAAATGCTATTTTATTCTTTACTGGCTTGTCTAATTGTAATTGATTGGTCTTAGATAGAAACTGTATGCAGTCACTTGATCTAAATCCTCAGAGAAGGAATATTCTATTCTGCCTAGCCTGTGTAGTTTCTGTTTTTACTGTATAGCTCTATATGTGAGCAAATAAACTGATTTTTTTTTAGGTTTACTAAAGAGTATAAAGCTTATGCTGAAATCCAAATGTACATGCAAGATTAAACCAGTACAATCACTGCATCTTTTTTCTAGCGGGAATATTGCTGAAGAACACTAATTGCCAGGGGATGTTATGGGGATTATCAGTACACAATAGAATTTTCATGAAAAACTAGGAAGATATGTAGTGAAATTTATTCACTTGTCACTCTAGACTCTTAAAGTTCTACCAGTCTTTTCCCTGAAACATCCAGGCTCCAAGAAATCATTTTCATCTTTATTTTTACCTCTATGAAATGGCTTTTACAGAAATAATGAAAGAAGTAGATTACATCCATAAAGAGGAGATGAAACTAAACCCAAAACACAGATGCACAATATGGGTGTAAAACCAAAACACAGATGAACAGTATGAGCAAGTTCATTATGTGTGTGATTTAAGGAAGTGCCATTGTTTTCAAGAGCTCTACTGACTTAGGAAAAGATGCATTGTGTCCATTGAATTGGAGCCAAGGAAGATGGGAGCTTGATGTGAAAATACTTAGGGATGCTTTATGCTCTGTGTTAGCCTAAAGGTCACAGTGAACTCTTCTGGCCTTTAAATGTATGAATCACAATCTTTCATGAAAGGCTAAGACTTTTGGTTGCAGAAGACAGAATTCTGATTTCCTGGCTTGAATCTCATAGTGTTCAACTACTCCACTAATGGAAAATCTGTTGTAACTGCTTAAAGTTTGACCGCATAGTGTAAATACTCTTGAAAACAATGATTTCCCAAAGATGCTTTTGGAATTTTTATTATTTTTGTTGTTCCAAAAGAAAGTGAAAAATGGATGTGTTTGCAAAGGCAAATAAAGCAGTAATGGGCAACAGGCACAATAACCAATATTATCCCTATTTTACCTCTTGTGTTCTGCTCAGTTTCCAAAGCAGCTCGCTGTGTTAGCACCTGCCACTCATATTTCCCACCACTCTCACTGTAGTCTCGTAAAATGCTATATTTCAATTTTGCATAACCCAACAATCTTCTGTCAAAGGAAATCCTCAATATTGGGCATGTTGCTGTCTGCTTTGTAAGATGCAAAGCAGCCGATTGTAACAACTATGGATTTAAAGCTGTCTCCTTTAATCCTTCTGTTCTTCTCAAAGACATGACTCTCTGCATTATAATGCCTCAAAGTTATATGCAGAAATTTGGCCTTCAACCATTTGACTTAAGTTTTTATATAGTTCTTTCCTTGCTTGTCGCAGTACTGGACTAACGATGAAGATGTCTGATGGTCAGTCGCAGTCTTTCTGTAGATTTTTATTTTCTGTGGCACTGGTTTTTATCACATATAAAGTGATAAGTCTGAAATTTTATGGCTGATGGGTTCAACCTTCAAACATGACCGTCCTTTGAATAAATAGCATTTGAGTCTTTAATAGCAGGGCATCTAATAACTATGAGAGCCTCTTTCTTTCCTTTGCTTAGGAAAGACGCTTAGTCCAGTGTGTCTGAAATTTTTAAACTGATCCCCTGTAGCTTTTGCTAAAATGTTTTATATTTCATGAAAACTAAAGATAGACGACCAATGAGACATTTTTATTTTGCTGTGTTGCAAAAATAATTTTGTTTTTATTGTGTTAGTTTTGAAACTTTTCATAAATATTCTTGCTGATAAGCCCTTTTGTCCTTTATGTAACACAAACAAATCCTTCAACCTTTATATCACACAAATCTTTAACTATAGCTTTTTTATCTGTCTTGGTAGAAGAAAATGTTTATAATTCCTCGGTTGTCCAGAGGATAGAAATTATACAATTAGGTGACTTAGGTAATGAATCGTTTATCTCTGACAACAGATTTTGAATATCAAACTCTCAGAAAGGTGAATTATAAGCAAATCAGTCTGGAAACTGATTGCTTGATAAAGTCTGAATGAACCGTTCCCAAGGTAAACTAGAAAACTATTTAAAAAAACCCCAGCAGTACATTATCAAACATTCAAAACAGAAAAAAGAGGCGAAAGAAAACACAACAAACAAACAGAAATGCATCAAACTGCTTTAACTAAGAGCTCACTTAGTGGTAGTTGTCACTGTCAGCTTTTTAGGGCAAGAAGTCAGTCTAATGAATTCTCTTTTATAATTTTCCTGTTTGCTGGCATAAGAAGAGGAAACACATTTTGCTAATGACTTGCTATATGCCATTATAAGAGATGTAACATTGCTCACAGAAAAGGATATCTATGCAGGTTTTAGGAAAGTGGACATTGCCTTAGTCAGCATTGCTTTCCAAAGATATTACAAACCAGTGCATGGATAAGAAGTTCAAACTGCAAACACAATACATCTGGAGATGCCACTACTATTGCATCTGCTTAATCTGAGTGTTATGGGTTTGTGTCATGGCCTTGCTGCAATATGGCTTTGAATCTTTCCCATCTCTGAAATATTACTGCCTCGATCAGTGTACAGACTGTGATCTGGTATTTAAATTTGTCTTTGCTGTGACTGTGGTGTCTCTTCTTTCTCCTGTAGTGCACTGAATCAGGGTGAACAAGTTCATTTTTATGGCTGCAGTTACGGTGTCATTTGCCTGTTGTGAGTTTGGGTTGGACATTTAGGAGGCTGGTTACTTGTGCAGGAAAAATCAGTGGTGGTTAGGCACTTCCCCAGGAGTGCTGTCCACTCTCCATGGGATGCTCTGGGTGTAGTGCTGGCAGAGCTGTGGCTCTGCACTTTGTGTGCAGGCTTTGCCTTTCATACTAAAATTAATAACAAGTCTAGGTGAGCTGTATCCTTCTTTCTGTGCAATAGCAAAGGCATTTATCTAGGTCTCAAAGTTAAGAAAAATTAACACTCTGTGCTTCAGTGAAATCTGTCTGTTCTGAGTTTTGGTGATGGTTTTTATTCCTGTTTTTGTTTGAAGCTCTGATTCCGACTCTGAGGAGGAGCCAATTACAGAGGAGGAATTGGCCAAGCTGAAAGAAGAGGTAGAAGAAAAAAAGAAACTAATTGCCACACTACGAAACAAACCATGGAAGATGAAAAAGAAGCTGTCTGTTCTGAAGTAGGGTTTGATTTCCATAATGAATATCTGCTTTGCTGCTTTGCACTTTGCACTATTTTTCTGAACCTTTGCTTTATTTCTAGACCAACTGACACAATTAACTCCAAACCAACTCTAAATCTCTTTCGCAGGATATGCTTTAACAGAAAGTGGAGTAAATGGCATTGCAGATCAGTGCTTTCTTGTCTCTGTAGACCTGAAATCAAATACGAAAAACTCAATTAATTTTCTTTTTTAAGTTTGCATTACATCCCCTTACAGAATCTTTCCTTTTCTTCAGCTATGCTAATGATAGTAAATTCTGCTGTTGATAAGTTTAATATCTCATTCAAGAAAGATTATGTAATTTCAGAAATATCTGAAGATTACTTGGGTGGGAAAAGAGGATTTATCTTTCTATTCTAACCTTTTGGAAAGAAAACTGTTGGTTTTTTTTTTTTTAACTTATTGTTGTGGTTTAACCGTGGCTGGCAACCAAGCACCACACAGCCACTTGCTCACTCCCCCCTTACCCAGAGGGGTGGGAAGAAGAATCAGAAAAGAATGTAAAACTTGAGGGTTGAGGTAAGACAACTTAATAGTAAACCAAAAGATGCACATGCAAGCAAAGCAAAGCAAGGAATTCATTCCCATCTGCAGGCAGGTGTTCAGCCATCCCCAGGAAAGCCGGGCTCCATCATGTGTAATGGTTACCCAGGAAGACAAACACTATAATGCCGGATATCTCCCCTTCCCTCTTCTTCCCCCAGTTGATATACTCAGCATGCTGTCCCATGCTATGGAATATCCCTTTGGCCAGTTTGGGTCACCTGTCCTGGCTGTGTCCCCTCACAATGTCCTGTGCCCCTCCAGCGCTCTCGCTGGCAGGGCCCAAGAAACCAAAGAGTCCTCAACTTAGTATAAACATCACCCAGCAACAACTGAAACCATCAGTGTCCTATCAACATTGTTCTCACACCAAATCCAAAACACAACTGCACCAGCTGCTAAGAAGAAAACTAACTCTATCCCAGCTGAAACCAGGACACTTATGAAAAAGCAAACTGATTGGAAATTGAGCTCTTGTTTTCATGCATTTTTAGGTGTGCCACATATAAAATTGTATTTTGCCCTAGCAAACCTATCACTACATTTTCACTAAGGCTAAAAATTAATGAAATTTCATTTATAGTTAAATTTCCACCAAGCACTGGAAACTGCTTAAATACAGATAACTTTATTCTTTTGCCAAAACTGTTACACTCCTCTGTTTTGAAGAACTCACACACTGCAGTACTGCCCAAATACGAACAAAATACATGGCCTTGCTTTATTAGAAACCTCTAATACAGAAAAGATGCTCTCTCCTGCAGACAGTTTTTGATAGATAGAAAACACAGACTAATGGTAGGAGAGAGCATATGAAATATGGCGTGGAAGATCTACAGATCTTTTCCTTCTAGAAGGTAAGGTCATTTTGCGAAGGATACAGTTGCAAAGAGGAAATGGAAGGTATGTTGTGAAAGAGGTAACATGGAAGGGTGTAAAAGACAACAAAGTACCTAGGAGATGTAAAGTGGAAGCATTGTGAAGGTGAGGGAAATTTCAGAAAAAATAGATGAGCAGATTAGATAATCTAGTGATTATTCTATTTTGCATAGCCTATAATTGAAGGATCTTCATGTAAATAAAGTTAAAATTATTGTATTCTTACTATGAACAGAACTTCTATTTTTATAGCCATTCTTCTATCCCAGCATTCCTAGCAAATCCTAGTTGATAGGAAACTTCCAAATCTGGTACAGCCCTCAGATTATTTACCATTATTGCTTTTCTATGTGGGTGGCAATGAAGCTGCAACATGTAGTCCAAGGACAATCAAAATAAACTTCAGGCCTTGGAGTGGATCGTAAGCAAAGTTGGAGTAGCGGTAATTTTTTCTTCTATTCCCCCTGGTTGTGGGCAGTCATACTGGAAGAAACAGATAGAGCTGGTCTTTTAATACATGGCTCCATGGCTGGTGTCACTGACAGAATTTTGGATTTTTCAGTAACAGGATGGTCTACATGGCACCAGGCCTGTGGGTGTTGTATGGAATTCTCTTTCAAAGGGGGAAGAGGGTCTTTGCTCATGAACTAGCAGTACGGATTGACAGAGCTTTAAACTACACTTGAAGGAGGAAGGGGATAACACCAGTCTCATCCATGACAAGTCACAGGATGATACACCAAGGTTTGAGGGATGGGGTGCTGGTGAGGTCCCTCAGCCTGTTGCTCTGTGACCTGCTGGGTACACTGGAGCACATTTAAGTCTTACAAAGAGGAGCCAAGGGCTTCTGAAGTAATAGGAGTCAACAGGAAAGCACCAGGGAAATACCTCAAAGGAATTACAGGTAAACTCCTCTAAAAAGATGACATGACTGACAGCCCAGCTGAAGTGCCTCTATCCCAATGCATGCAGCATGGGCCACAAACAGGAGCTGGAAGCCACTGTGCTGCTACAGAGCTATGACCTAGCTGCCATTACTGAAACTTAGTGGGATGAATCCTGGGACTGAAGGTCCCTGCTATTGGTGGCTACAAGCTGTTCAGAAGAGACAGGAGAGGACAAAGGCATGGAAGGGTTGCCTTTATGTCAAGAAATGGATAGATTGTGAAGAGCTGTCTCTGAAGAATAACCATGAGCCTGTTGAAAGCTTATGGGTAAGAATTAGAGACCAAGACAACAAATAGAACTTTGTGGCCCGGCTTTCTGCAGACTTCCCAATCAAAAGCCTCCTTACTCCAGCCACAGGAGGCATCAAGGTTGCAGACTCCCATGCTGCTGGGGGACTGACATCTACTGGAAAAGTAGCAGAGAGAGCTGCAGGCAATCCAGGAGACTCCTGGAGTGCATTGAATGGTTAACTTTTTAGGTGCGGTAATAGGCAGCCCTACCAGAGGGGACGTGATACTGTAGGTCAATCAGAAACATGATGACTGGAGGCAGCCTGGGCTACAGTGATCATGCACTGTTAGAGTTTGTAGTCCTGAGGGATAGGGGACAGGCAAAAAATACTGTCAGTAGCCTGAATTTTAGGAAAGCAAAATTCCAGCTCTTCAAGAAAGTAGAATCAGACTAGATATAAGGAAGACATTTGTTACAATGAGCATGGCAAAACACTGGAACAGGTTGCCCAGAGCAGCTGTGGATGCCCCATCCCTGGAAATGTGCAAGGTCAGATTGGATGGAGCTCTGAGCAACCTGCTCTAGTTAAAGATGTCCCTGCTCATTGCAGGGAGGTTGGACTAGATGACCTTTAAAGATCCCTTCGAACCCAAATCATTCTATGATTCTGTCATCAACATCAGCTTGTTCTCTCAGTCTGCTTATATGACACTGTAAAAAAGACATGTTTGAAGACTAACTGAAAAATATATTTGCAGTGCTGGGAAATGTTGATTAACTACAGAGAGAAACCTCTAAATCAGATATGTAATTTTTCACATGATATGTTTTAGCTCAGCCACTAGTTGTGGGTTTGAATGAGGAGACCCTCAATGAACATCTACAGCCTGTGTCATCTTTTACGGGTCAGAGGGAGTGGGAATATCAATCCTTTCTGGCTTAAAAAAAATCTGTGTTACTAGGAAATGTTTGTAATTACATGACAGCTTCTAGTTATCCTCAGTGAATGTTAAATTGCTGCACTTATTTTAGTCTCTGAGGAGGGCTTTCTCATTTAAGCCAATAATGAGTTTTCAAAATCCCACCCTTGTTATCTGTCTTTTTATTTTAACAATTTCTTTCTTAATATTCAGGGTGAAATGGTCTTGTACATTCAGCACGGACAGCAATTCCACCTAAATGTCCATTAGTTTATCAACTATATTCTCATGTTTATGAAATCTAGACTGGGACACTAAACATGCACTCAATTTTATTTGCCAACATCAAGAGGTTTATTTTAGTAAAAAACATGCGTCAATGTGCTCTTTTGGCAGTTTGTGACTTTTTTTTCAGCTCTGCTTTGCTACAGCCCTCTCTGAAGTAGACTTGGAAGCATATTACCAGCTTATTTGCCCTAGAAAAATGTGTATGCCAAAAGCAAATGACAGTTTTTCCATAGTAGCTTATTTATTTTAAATCTAATTTTAATAAATGAAGAATTACTTTTATTGCTGTGTTTCTCTGTCAAAAAAGTTTTCAAAAATAGTCACCTTTTATTCCAGCCAATCCCATTCAAGTTGTCACAATTCTGTACAGAATCATGCATATCTCAGCAGACAAAACACGTAAATCCAGCAAACAGCTGGAACAATAATAATAATAAAAGGTAAAACCTAATATTTAGTCACATTTTTAAATGTGTGTGCTGAGAATTAGGTTTTTTAAATTTGCGTGTTGCATTTTAGATGAAAATGATGGAATTTGGAAGCACTCAGTACCTTTGAAAAAATCAAACAAAATCATTTACATACCAAAATACACTCATAGACTAAGTTTTCTGGAGTCCTGGTTTTTAATTGGCTTTTTGGAGCCTAAGTTCACCTGAGTTGCAATGGAACACCTGGTTTTATTATGCTGCTTAAAATAATTGTTATCTAGATGATGTATTACAATGGTAGTCATAATAATACAGAAGTACCTATATTAGCACATTTTAGGTTATCTATATATTTGTTTTGTATTTTGCCAAGTTACTTAAGATTTATACCAGAATCATTAGTCTTACAGATTGCCATTACACATGTGGAAAATGGACACACAAAGTCTTTAAGTGCCTTGAACTTGTAAATGAATAATGTGACTTTTGAATACTCTTATAATACCATCTCTTGCTGCTGAAACTTTTGGTCAACAGTTATTTTCTCTGTCATCTGCTTCTTCTTCAGTGAAGGTTTTAGGGTATTATGGGATGTGTGGGAAAGGAAAGAAGACTATCTTCTTAGAGGTGGAAGAAGAAATTTCCTTATTCTTTGTCTTCCAGCTTCTGCAATAGAGAGAGACTTCATTGGAGATTTCTTCTCAGCATTAAGAGGAATGTTCTTTAGTGTGAACCAAACCCAACTTCCATGTTTGTTCTGTATTAGCACCAATTTTTTTCCAAGAATGAAAAAAATATATTCCCTAGGAATGCTCAAGGTTTTGTTACATATTCATGACAAAATAAGACCAAAAAAAATTACTTTTTTCATATTACTCTGAAAAGCGAATATTAGGGATAATTAGGACTTTTCATTCTAAATACTATTTTTTTTAAAGAAGTGTTAATTTATCAGAACAAACTATTTTTGGGGAAAGATTTAATTTTGACTATTTTTTTTTAAAGTGACAATAAATTTTAAATTGTTGAAACATTTTGTTTAAGCATTTTCAAGACTGAACAACCCCCTCACTTCGATGATTCAAAACCAATTTTTCCATAACATGAAATTATGGGATAGGAAAGTGATTTCTACTTAGGTCAAGTGACTACTTTGTGAAATAGTCCATCTTCCTTAATTTTTTTGTTCTGAAAATACATGAATGAACAGTAACTTTAGAAAACAGATGCAGAACTCATTGCTTTGTAGAAAATAACTTCTGTCAAAACCTGGCTGAATTACTCATTGCTGAAATGGCATTTTTCATAGAGATGCACTGGTAAATTAGATCAGCTCTAATTTCTAATTTACATCCCTGTGTCTAGAAAGATGCATTTCAAACAGCCCCCATTCTCTGAAGAACCATCACTGAGGATACTACTCTGCTGCATGGTCTCTCTGCGATTTGAAGTTAAGCTGTACCAGCACTGTCAGACTCTAGCCTCTCCTTGAGACATCATGATCAGATCTTTACAGTCTGGAGATGTGAAAAATGAAGAAGAAGCCAAGGAGAGGAATGAGAAGGTGTTTTATGGGAAATAACATCGCCACTCTCCCAGGCCCTAAGCGATAGCCTAAGTTAGGCTGTGGGCTGGGGACATATGCGTCCATGCTATTGAGAGCATGTGTGTGGCTGGAGTTTAGACTTTTTTTCATTTCCAAGACAAATATTTTCCTTCAGAAGAATTTTCATTTTTTTTCCTTTTTTTTCCTTCCACTGGTTTACATGGTTTGTGAGTATGCTGTGCCTTTCCTATGGGAGATGGAGATTTGTCCCCATTTGTTCCTTGTTTTGCACATAACACTTATAATCAAAGTTTTGTGCTATAAAAATAGCAAAAGCTATTAACAGCTATGTAGTTTACATCCACCAGCAAAGCCTATTATGGTACCATATAATCAGAGAACTGAGCACAAGAATCCAGAAATGTGCTTTAAAGCTGTACCACAAGCAAGTTTGTGAACTATCAAAAGAAACGAAATGACAATACCCCTGCCCTTCCCACCCCCAACCAAAAAAAAGGCAGTCAAATGTCAAGCTTCTTAGGCTTTTTAAAAGACATCCAATTAAATACAGACCCTAAAAAAAGCCATGACCACTTCTTGTTTTTTTCTAAGAACAACAGAACAGAAAAGTCTCTTCTCCATCTACCAGGGACAGAATATAATGTGGTGATTTTTCAGTATTTTTTTAGCATCATTTATTTTATTACAGGACTTAGATTACCCATCCAGACAGATGAATCAGAAACAGAATATTTTATAAGCATACAAAACCAAAAGATACATGACATGCATGTGTGGGTTGGGGGAAGTTTCCCATTTTTAGATGTGTTCTTTGTACTCCAGTGAATCAGTATTTCATGTCTCTTAGTGTGGACATACTGGCAGTCCTGGAGGCTAGCCTGGATGTCCTGGAGGACAGCTGGGTACTAAATAACACTATAATTTGTCGATTATTACTGCTGAACTGATTTTCAAGTGAGCTTTGCTTGACAACTATTGTTTGGCAGTCAGTTTTTAACCAATCTTTTTAAGACTTGGAGAAATCCTGGGTGATCAATATTAATATGACATTTCTTTTTTAATGAGTTTTTAGATCGCGGAGACTGAAACCTTCCTGAACTGTTACTGAAAAATGTGAGCAATCCACTTAAATGCTATTCATAGCAATAACCTCTGAGAGCTGTAATTCATCCTCTCAGTGCAACACTGAAGTGCCTGAAGTACCATACACCTAGCACTTTGGAAGCTGTAACTGCACACCTAGTGTTAATAATTAACTCAGGCTTCTCTGGGACAATAATGCCTGGCCCCATGCAACATTTATTAGTTCCTTGTGTCTGTAATTCAATTAATAAGGTTTCTCTGAAGCTTCTTTAAATTCACAGTTAGCTAACGGGCCACACTTTGGCCTATCTTGTGATATAGATAATTTACCTATAACACATGATACCAGTGATTACAAAGCTCAGTTTTGTCTCTCTGCGTTGTTTTTGACACGTCCTCATGTTAGTGAAGTTGCATGACTTCCAAGCAGGCATGCATATATATGTATGTGGTTTCTAAAACAGTTCTATGGGTTTAGGGCTACTTTTTATTGCTTGATCGTTTTTCCTGTCCTCACATTTTACTTTTAGCACAAAAGGAAGGGAGGAAAAGACAAAGTATTGCAAAAATCCGCAGGGATGTACAAATAGAGGACTTTTGGTGAGATAGCTTAGACATCAAGGTAGAAACCTGAATTAAGTAACATATTGGATTATATTTAACAAAAAAGAATACGTGTCACAGACATGGAAAGGACATTGCAAGCCCGTTCTGTGACTGAATGGTGCCAAGTTATTGCTGAACTTCTAAAGCCGGGAAGCTTGAGTAGAAGTCAAGGAAATATCTCCTTAACCTACAAATCACAGAGGTCAGGAGTAATCCAGAGGGACTAACCTGCTGCAGAGCTAGTGAGGGAAGAAAGGCTGAGGAGGAGAAAGAAAACATGTTCTGTTTGATGGCTTCAGCATTGTCTGGCAGTTAGGGTTTCTGTAATACTTCCTTGCACAGAACTGCACATATTTCTCCTTCATTACCCACAGGCTCTCCTTCAGGCTCTGCTTCTGCACTGAATTTGTTTTTCAGATATTTCATTAAAACTCTGGCGGGAAATTTTCTTAGAATCAAATTGTTACAGAAATTTGCATTAAACTACCAATTAAGTAAGATCTTGAAGTCACGCAAATATTCACGGCTGCAGCTAACACATAAGCCGCTGTGGAGCACTTAATAATGCCTTTCTATAGCTGCATGTGGTTGGGTGACTTCATAAGATTTAGTCTTTTTCAATGAGCAATATGAAAATGCTATTTAGAATGTTATTGGTAAAATCCACCTCACCCCAAGAGGTAACACAGGCTTGTAGAACATCAAAGGTAGCTTGACTGCATTTATTCCAAGAGCAGAAGACGATTTGCACTCTTTCCTTTCACAAAGTAGTATTTTTTAAAAATATAATAATCATAGAACCTGCATAATAATCATAGAATCATTTAGGTTGGAAAGGATCCTTTAAGATAGTTGAGTCCAACTCTTAACCTAGCACTGCCAAGTCCACCACTAAACCATTTCCCTAAGCGCCACATCTACACATCTTTTAAATACCTCCAGGAATGGTCACCATTCTTCCCTGGGCAGCCTATTCCAATGCTTGATAACACTTTCAGTGAAAATTTTTTTCCTAATATCCAGTCTAAACCTCCCCTGGTGCAACGTGAGGCCTTTTCGTCTTGTCCCATCGCTTGCTACTTGGGAGAAGAGACCGACACTCACCTGGCTACAACCTCCTGTCAGGAAGCTGTAGAGAGCAATGAGGTCTCCCCTCAGCCTCCTTTTCTCCAGGCTAAACCGCCCCCGTTCCCTCAGCCGCTCCCCATCAGACTTGTGCTCCAGACCCTGCACCAGCCTCGCTGCCCGCTCTGGCCACGCTGCAGCACCTCAGCGTCCCTCTTGCAGCGAGGGGCCCAAACCTGAACACAGCGTTCGAGGTGCGGCCTCACCAGTGCCCAGGACAGGGGGACCATCGCTGCCCTGGCCCTGCTGGCCACACTGTGTCTGGTACCAGCCAGGGTGCTGCTGGCCGCCTTGGCCACCTGGGCACACTGCTGGCTCACGCTCAGCCGGCTGTGGACCAGCACCCCCAGGCCCTTTCCCACCAGGCCCTTTCCAGCCGCTCTGCCCCAGCCTGTAGCGCTGTGTGGGGCTGCTGTGACCCAAGGGCAGGACCCGGCACTGAGCCCTGTTGAACCTCACAGGAATGGCCTCGGCCCATCGCTCCAGCCTGCCCAGGTCCCTCTGCACAGCCTGCCTGCCATCCAGCAGGTCAACACTCCCCGTCCCTACTCAGCGTCATTTGCAAACTTACTGAGGGTGCACCCAAAGCCCTCGTCCAGATCATCGATAAAGACGTTAAACAGGACTGGCCCCAACCCTGAACTCTGGGGAACACCACTTGTGACCAGCCACCAGCTGGATGATGCTCCACTCACCACAACCCTTTGGGCCATATAAGCATGTGTTACTTTTTTATTAACTATGTGCCTATTACTAACTATGTGAAGATTTTGACTATTACTTTACAAGAGTGGGAAATATTAATAGCCACAATTTTTAATATGTGTTAGGAACCTCCTCTTGTCATAGTCAGTGTGAAATATGCATTAATGCCAAAATTACCATTAATTCCAAAAATCACAGTGTATTCTAAGTAGACTAGAACAAAAATGGAAAACTAATATTGTAAATCTATCATTTACACTCAGTTGATTTTTTTTCAAGGTGTATACAACAAATTTTTAAGTGCATGAAAGCAACATACAAAAATATGAAAGGAGCTGCTTAATACTTATTTCATGGAACATGAAAGTAGCTTCATAAATATTGGATTGCATGGATCCAACTGGTTTTGTGCTCCAGTCTTGCATGTGTAACTCAGTTGACTGCATGTGTCTCTGTATGCAGTCAATAAGAAGTTTAACTGGTATCAGATCATCATCTGGTTTGTTTGTGGTACAATGATGTACTTAATCCAATGCAGGCCAGCCAATGGAATGAAAACCTGAGAAAAACAGATTATAAAGCATTAACACTTAAGGGGGGTGTATAACATTTCTGTGACCAGCACATACAGGAGTGGGTCAGTGTTGAGGAAGAAGGGATGCAGGGAGAAAGGAATCCTCAGCACTGGCAAAGTAAAACCCAGGGAAGCATTCAAGAGTCAGTAGCATTAAACCTGGCAATCTGGGTCACCACCTTCAGAAGGCAATGTTTTGGTTTGTCCTGGAGAAGAAGCTTAAATGCTGTTCACACTCAACTTGAAAGTTTGCTTATGGAGAGTCCAGTAGGCAGAGAGGGATAAAAAATACTACTTTTTGTAGAAAACCTTGTAAAAAGATATTTAAACAAGTGAAGAGAAAGTTTGGATTAAAATACATCTTTTTATGTCTTTCATTCTGGAAAGTTCCTTCTTGTTTTAGCTTAGCTTAATTTTATAGCAGAACATGTTTGTGGAGAACTTTTGAGTTCAGCTACAGGTACAAAATATGTTCATATCCACTATAGAGGATCTTTTATGTGTTAATGGTTGTTTTCATATTATTCCTTTAAATTTCTGACTTACTACTTCACTATAAAAAAAAGAACAACCTGCAATGTGAAATCTTCATATTCTTCAGTATAACTGCATCTAATTACTGACTGAAAAGCACAAGTTTTCTACAGCTCTGTAGGTTTTGATTTCAGTAATTTTTCATGAACAAGCTCCAGTGCTTAATTACCTAGTGACAGAAGTGATGGTAGAAGGTTTTCCTCTTAAGTCCAAAATACGATATGCTGACTTGGGTGATAGGTACGTTCCCAGTTTATTGTTTCTGGATGCTTTTACGGTACTGTTGTTCCAGCACTGACTGCTGAGTTTACAAGGAAGCTGCCACCTGCTGTTAGGACTGCCACTATCTCCTGACAGTGCAACAAGATTTTAAATCTTGAGGACATGGATTTAAAAGGGACTCTCAGACATTGGTTTCCTGAAGCTGAAAGAATCTGTTCTCTCTGACTTATCTGAGAGAGCTGAAATTTAAATGTAAAATTTTATGCGAATCAAAATGATAGGAGATGTGAGCGTGGAGCCAGAAAACCTCTGAAGGACTTGAAGTGGCTTTGAAAATAAAGAAGGCTCAGCCAGTGACAAAGTTAGCTAAAACACAGAAAGATCAGACTCCAAAATCCAGCACACAAATGTGATCCAGAAGAATAGAATTGAGAATGAGGGCTCTAGAGCCTTAAACAGATGCTGACTTGATCCCTGAGGAACACTTTGAAGTGGTAAATAGGTGGGATGTGTGGCTGGGTATTTTTGTCTTTTTATAACTGGATTTGTGCATGCCTTGTGCCACAGGGAAAAGAAAAGAAAAAGAGTGATCAGATTGTGATTCATGTAATTGTGTGTAGCTTTTTGCTTCTGCCAACCTGTGTCTTTGAAAGAGAAAATGGGATCTCAGATGGTGTGAAAAGGGTGCTAAACTCCTGGGGAGGTTAGGTGAGGTGAAACTGGTCCTGATGCCTCACCAGCTGGGTTTAGATGTGAGTTCTTGGAAGGTGAGAATTCTCAGAAGGCTCTCAAAGACTGAAAGTCAAATTCAGTAGCTCAATTTTGCACCATCTTGGGAAGCATAGAAACAAAAGGTTGTTCAGGGGCTTGTTACTGTGAGCTAAAAAGTCTGCCACAGTGGGTGTCTAGTGGGGAAAGGTTTTGATAGGTCTTCAGATGACAGTATGAAGATCACCCTAAGCATTTGTGGTTACTAAAAATACATAGTATTTTTAAAGTGGCTGAGATTTTTAGCCATGAGTTAAGAGAAAATATGACACGGCTAATATTCTTCTTCACACATAATTTTAACTTGCCTTTATCACAGCTATGCCACTATTCTGCCAATGCCATTGTCAGATTTTGCAGTTTAACACAATCTTTTTGCTTGCTTACATAAAATATGTGAACAGAAGATATAACCATGATAATTAATTTCACTCAGTGAACTTATCTCTAGTGCTTCTGGAGAGCCATGATCACAATTAACATTTTCCCAGTAGTCCACTGTTTCTCAAGTGCTTAGTGCAATGCCCAATACAATATGCAATTCTTTGCAGACATCTAGTGTGATGAGAAAAGAGTTACACGGTCTTGTGCATACACCACCAGCTAAGGATCCTTATTCTATTTCCCAATGCTTTAGATCAGGACATTTAGCCTTTAGGGAACATTTTATCAGTAGACAGACATGGAAGTCATACTTCTACAGGAAAATTATATAAAAATTATATTATAAATCAGATTAAATGGAAGAAATATTAGTATACTTGTGATCTCTTTTTATTGCTTTATTGTGTGGACACTATTCCTTTTTAAAACAAGATAAAAATCTTTCTTTCATAATTGTATATCATTATTTAACTTCCATATCTTTATAAGCAAAATTTAAGTGTTTTGGGGACCAAAGAAGGTACAATTCTAAGAAATTATTCTGAAGATGATATATGCAGAAATTATGAAGAATTGAATTAAATTTAGTCTTGAGAAGGGTAGACAAAGGGGAACCAAGTCTGTAATGTATATATATCTCCAAAATAAAAAGTGAAAATAGATTTCCCTTAGATAGCTGGCCAACAATTTATATTAGTTGGAACCAGGAGGAATAACAGTTTGTGAGTGGCACAAGTAGGCAGCAGCTGAACTGCAGAAGAAAGCCACTGTGACTAAAAGTATTTGATGATATTAACTGGTTGTAGGCAGATCTCAGAGTTCCAAATGCATTTTGGATGTAGGCAGATGACCAAAGTGGCTTGTTCTGTTTGCATTACATTTGATTTGTCTTCTGTGAAATACAGAATCTCAGAACTTTTCTTTCTAAACATTACTAAGGGAACAAGATTATAGAAAAATCTATGAGGAGTTAGGACACATAAATAATTACATTGATACAGTAGAGACAATATAAAATTTACCATAGCATCATATCTTTCTCTCTTTTGCCCTCATTTTCCAGGGAAGCCCAGCTTTTTGTTGAAAAGTTTGAAGGTGCTCTTGGAAAAGGAAAAGGAAAAAAATTCTATGCATTCAAAGTGATGATGACCAAGGTAAATTTATTATTTCACTAACTTCATGTAAAGCAAATAAGGAGCCTTTTGCAGATTATTGCCATATGTACCCATCTTCCAAAACAGAGTTCCTTGTCTTTCTTTGCATTTTAACACATGTATTTCCACTTCTCTTGCATGAAAAGATTTCTAACATAAGCTCCCAGTTTGATTGAGAAACTTGTCATCAGAACAAAAATCAACTGGTTTGCAAGAGTTTAATATCTTATTGAAGTTAATTTCTTTTGGTGTAGAGTGAGCTTTTCTGTGGACTGAATCCAGAACTCAGTCTTTCTTTTGAGACAAACTTCTGTGAATTATCACAAAGTGTCTTTTTGCCCCACAGCAAAAATACTGTTAGCATCTCCACTGAGCCAAGGTTCTAGGACCACGTATATTCTAGTATGGCTCTGTAGGACTGACTGAAAGGCCGAACAGTGGTTGCTGAGGACCCAGTGTCCAGGCAATGTGTATTCTGGCAGCTCTTTCTCTGGGCTAAGACATCTATGGTCTCAACAACTAAATACCCAGCACAGTGGATGTGGATTAGCATGCCTCTCAAGTATATTTTTTGACGTAGTTTTATGCTCTGACACCACTTTACAGTGCAAATACACGTGTAGTAAATTGAGATGGTTTGGAAGATTCACTTCAAAAAACACACTCTTGGCCAAACTAAAATGCTGATGCAGAATGATGCCAAGAATATTTGGCAGGACTACCTGCTGTGGCTAGGTTCACCCTTAGACTGGATTTTCTGCAAGCAGTTGTGTAGTCTCATCGCATAAGCATTAATGTTCACAAAAAACAATAAGACTTTCAAACTCAGCTGGGCACTGGAAGCTCAACTGCAGAAGTTAGACTTACCTGATAGATAAACCACTAGTTAGAGTAATTGCAATGTGAAATGACACAGCTTGAGCTCCAGATCTGAATTTTGAATAGCAAAGGAAATAACAAAATAAACTCTTAGAAACAATTAAAAAAATATTAAATGAATGGCATGAAAGGAAGGGATTATTTTATTATTCTTCTTGTGGAAGAGATAAGGACTTCACACAGAGCCAGTAGGAAACATATTCAGAACAAACAAAAGGAGATGGTCCTTCGTGAGCTAGTGCTATCTGGCAAAGAATACTGTAGATGATTAAGGGGAAACTGAACATCTGGGCATTGAGATGATGGTAGGTTTTTTTATCTGTGACCCTTTACAGAAATGGATGAAATTTCAGAGAGATTTTGAGAATTTTAAGACAGCCTGCATACCCTGGGAAATGAAAATTAAGGAGATTGAAAGTAAGTACTTATGGAAGGTAATAAAGAATAGTATCTAATATCATATTCCTGATGCATGCCAAAGTGGCAAATTGCTTTTCAATACTTTAGAAATATATATCTGTATTCAATGTGTAATATAAAATCAATGAGTATTTATTTATTAAGCTTGATGGTATAGCTAGTTGAGAGAGTGTTAGTCAACTTACAGGTGATCCTTGAAAGGTGGAATTGGGATTTAGCTGTTGCCTAACATCACTTTAGTTTGCCTGTGTACTATAATTATTTCTGTGATGTTTTTTCATCATCTTGAGACTTATGGTATTTTGGCATTATTTCTCTCATTTTCAACTGCATAACACAACACAGAGAAAATAACAGTGGTCTTAGATGTCCCTATATATTAGGCATAGTGTAGTTAGTACTTCAGGTATGTTTGAGAGCAGGTTTTTGGCACAAGTGAGTTTTGTGTTTCAGTTCCAGTGATGAATTAAACTGCAGCCCTCTCTGAAGGAAATTTGCCTTAACTGCGTGGATACCTGAGTGAGACTCTGCCACTAATGAAATGCAGATGGAAAAGTGCAATGAAAACTTATTTTAGAGAAGTTGCCATTGGAAGAAGCTGTGGGTTGCATCAAAAGGCAATAACTGTAACAGAAGAAAAACAGGAAAATGATAAATTGTTAATTTTGTGGAGTTTTAGACTACAAAATAGCCCTTGAGGAAAAATTATACAACGTTCTTAAACACATGGTCTACAGACCACTGAACAGATTACCTACTCACTCAACACAAAATTTAGGAAGCAGCTGCTGCATATGTGTAGTTAAAATCAAACTCAGCAGCAAGATGCATGTGGTGTCCTAGTGGACTGGACACATAATAGATGTCTTGAGGATCTGTGAAAGTAACGTTTCTGAAAGTTTCTGTAAAGGAGTTGTCCTGGCACAAACTGTTCTGCTAGCAGTAACTTCCAAGAGACATATTTCTTTCCTCGTAAAATCAGAATAAAAAATTGAACAGGGTATTTTTTTCCAGTCCCGCTTTTGTATCTATTTATTTTTTCATTTGAAACAAGTAACATTTTTGCTGTCACCTGGAGGGTCCCAAAATCACAGTAGGATAGTACCTTTTCATAATCTCAAGGGGGAAGATTATGGATTTTACTCTTTTTTTATTATTTTTTTGTTCTGTTCAGTGTATCGCTAAGGCAAGCTGCAATTGTTTCTTTTACTTGCAGAAACAATGCTCTGTCCAAAAATTAGTAATTTAAGAAGTACAGTTAAACTATAGTTTAGTGCAAAACCCTGTAGTCTAGAATAAGTCTTGATTTCAAGGGAACACCTCTGAAATATTGCTGCGGAAAATAATTTTAAATCACAATAAACCTGGTTAATCTAAGCAGTAGCTCTCAGCCCATACCTAAGATTTGTGTTAGCGCATTTATAGTACTGAGATCAAGGTTGTCTTAATGACGATGCTGATAAAGCTACCATGTCCCAGAGAAATAGAGCATTTAGATAATAAAATGAGAAGTGAGTGAAACTGAAATAGAAAAAAGCTAGTCTGTGTATAAGGGAAGAGTAAACATTAAGATACATTGAGTCACAGAGACCAAAAAACTGCTGCTTCAACTTCTAGAAATGTATATAGGTTGGATGTGTACTACATTGGTCATATGTATCAGGTTTAGTAAAGTGGAAAGAGTTATCTTGTGGTTTTTGGCATTTAACAAGCTGTTGGTGTTGAGTCAAGGATTACCCTGCGTTCTCCAAATTTCAGGTTAGCAGAGGTAGTATAAGATAATTTGTAAAACTATTTTTTATATCAAGCTCTGATCAAAATCTCCAGATTTGATCAGAGATCAAATACAGAACAAATTGGAGGAGCACCCACCTTTTTAACAGACTCAGCTTCAAGCTTGTATGCACAAAATCCAGGGAATTAAATGTTCTTAACAGGTGCTGCCTTCAGACATGGAGTCGTGTTGATGAAGCAGAAGTAACTCTGGAAGGGGAGGCTCCAAACTGGGCAAGGGCCAGATTCCTCTGAGTCCTAGCAGCCATGGCTGTTTGGGGCACAATTCAGTCCCTTGTAAAATGACTTAAACACATGACATGAAACAATAAACAGAATGTACCTGATACTGCTTATAAGGAATCTGGCAGAAAAATGTCTTTGGTTGCTTAACACTTTACATAAGAGTTGCTAAATACAGCATATTGAACACTTTGGAGAATCTTGCTGGCACAGGCAACACCCTGCATGTAACCACTGGATCTCTCAGTCCACCCAAAATGCTGAAGAGTGGTTGAAGAAAATAGTTGAACACTAGGCTTGGACACCAGGATCAATATTTAAAAAGATGTTGTTACACAGCAATGTTTGTGTAGAGTCCTTAGTCATGTCAGTTCCCATGGGCTGCAGTCTCATGTAGCAAAGTACGGTTGCATAGAGAAAACTGGAGTGAGCACTGCCTACTCAACAGCCCATTTTTAGAGGAGACAGTACAATGAAACAAGCAGCAAACAACATCAGATTGTGACAGGTAAAGTAGGTTGTTTGGACCACTTGCAAAATGCACTCACTCAGTTCACTTGCCACAGAGTTGCGTCTGTACAACTGCTTTCCATGTCAGTACACAGTTTAGCATTTTTAGTAATGTTTCTTTTGTGCCAATTTTTCCACGAGGACACGGGCATACACACAGGTATCTGGTACATTTCATTCACTAGTACACATGCTTAAAAATGAAATGTTCATAGGTAGCTTCTGCTCCTTCCAACAGATGGGATTATAGGTAAATTACCACCTGCTTAGCACAAAGGAACTAGAGGTAAAACTTTTATGTAAACCTCTATGATCACTGCTAATACTATGCTTTAAGCTACTTCCTTTCCAAAGGCAAGCACAACAGAAAGAAGTGCTTATTAACAGGGTATAAGAAGAGGTCATGCTAATAGCACATAAAAGAGGCAAGAATTTATGAAAGTTCTGATTGAATTTTGCATGATCCTAGCTAAAAGAAAGTGTAAGCAGCAGAAGCATGAAAGGAACAAAAGCCTGACAATTATGTGCAGACTACTTTGTAGAGGAAACCTCTATTTTTCAGCTATAGCTATATAAGCTATATATATATATACCAGCTATAAGCCTATAAATTCGGCTTGGTGGGAAGATTTAAACACCTTCAAGAAGATACTTTTGATTAAAAAGGGCTCATTTAGGATAGGCCAGATTAATCTAAGAAGGACACCAGCTAATGTTGTAGGTAGATTGAAGTGCTCTTTCTGCTCTGAAGAAAAAATTCTGATTTTATTTCAAGGTCACTTGTAGATACCCAAGAACAACCTCGACCCAGTCAGATAATTCAATGGTCATACTGCTGTGCCTTAGACATGCTACAAAAGAGTATAGGAAAAATACATAAATATTAACTATTAAACATTATTAATATTGGCATGAGAAAACACACCTTTGTTTTAAACTTTTCATACTGTGTCCTAAACTACAAAATTGCTTTAACCACACATTTAGACTTGATATAGGAATCATTTCTCTTGGGCCTGTGGACTGGCAGCAGGAGCATTATTAATATTTAGATACTAAATTTCTTTCATTTCAGTAATAATTATAATCAACATTGTCATTTAATAACAAAATAGAGTAATGAAAAGAAGAAGAAAAAAGGAAAGTATTAATTACATTTAAGCCCTAGCAAGAAAACTCACCTTTAACCTCTGCCTAATTTCATAATACTCCCCACTATAACAAATAGGACCCTTGTCACAGAGTGATTTCCTTCTCATTATTTACTATCAGAGTGCATCAGGCACCTTAACTAGACTGTGTCTGAATAAACTGTTGAAAGGTCACGTTTTTCTTGTGAATGACTGGTAACAGAACTGAAAACTCCTGTTTTTCTAACTCTGAGAGACAGATTAGCCTGACTGCCAGCTGTCCTGTATTCAGCAGAGCTGTGCTGCAACAAACTGGGCTTGAATTTGAACTGTTATTTCAGTTTGGCCTGAATTGCAGAGTATTAGTCAAATCATGCCCTTAGTGCCAACTGCTTCCCCTGCAGTCTCTTCTTCACACAGGTCAGGGTCAGGAGTCTGTAGTGGGTGGAGTCCAAAGCTTCATCTGTGCACCTGGTAATGGAACTGCCTCCGTACCTGCATGCTGGTGGAACACATAAATAGCAACGCAAGAGAAAGAAAGGGTACAAAACACTGGCAGATATTTTTATTCTTCCCTGGTGAGCACTCCAATAACAGCACTTAAAGTATCTGGCTAATTCTGTGCTGCTTCTGATTAAAACTGAATAAGTACTGATTCAACATGTCCAGAATACTTACAGTTCACATCAGACAAATAAATAAATAAATATATAAAGGTTATTTGCTGTGAAACCTGCCACTAGGGGATTTAATAATAGTTTAGTAATAGTAAATGTCGCAGCTTTTGCACAACCCTAAATACTCCGTGTAAATAATACTCTTACATTTTTTGCTTCTGTTTTCTCTGCCAGGTCAGTGAATGCTAGTATGCATTCTGGAAAAAAAGTATTAGAATTATGGTAATAAAGAAAATTAAAAGCTTCCCCTGACTGTATTTATCTTAAGTGAACTTTGAGCATCTTCATCTTAAGGTAAAACAGCATGAGACAACTAACTTATTTGCTCTTTTTTCACATCTCATGTTTTCATAGGTCACTTTGGCTCTTCAGTAGCGTCTTATTTCATATTCCTACGCTGGATGTATGGAATAAACATGATTCTCTTCGGACTGACTTGTGGACTTGTAATGGTGCCTGAGGTGGGAATCTTTTAAATTCTCATTGAGAGTTGTTACGTGAATTTCTGTCTTTGCAGTGAGATTTCATAGGACTGGACCTTTAAATAAATTTGTAATCTCTTTATGCTCCATTTAAAAGTATTAAGGTGTACTAAGGCTGCAAAGATGTACTTTCCTTGTGGACAGTTGTCTCTACACAGACATGACTTGAAATAGATACAACAGAGAAATGTATATAGGATTGTGTCCTGAAAGTGCTTTCCCACAGTATGGAGTTGGAGCTAAACTTTTTTTTTTTTTTTCTATGGGGAACTAAGGAGAGGAACTGAGTCTAAGAAGCAGCCAAGTGGAGTACCTTGACTAAAATGTGCATTGTAATAGAAAGATACATTCCAGACCTCTGAGGCACCATGGATCCTTCTCAGTTGCATTAATACTCATGTGCTGATAAGGCCCAACAGGGCTGTAAAATCACAAGAGAGACCCCTCATGTTTTGCACTGTGTGCAGCATCGCTGTTAATAATGCTGCTCAGAGCAGATGTAATTCAGGCAGAAATCACTTCTGTGAAATGTAATATTTTTCTAGTTCCTTTGAACCATGATACTGTCTTTCTGAAACAGGGGCTTATATAAAATTAAAAGTATTGTGCCGTCTCCCTGATTTCATTATTCCATAACCTCTTACTTATCTTACCTCCTAATAAGCAGCTGGGAAAGAGTCACATAGGAATTTCCAACAGCTTCCTAGTATAGTGTTTCAATAGCATGATCCATCTTCAATTGAAGCCAAAACAGGAAAAATGCCCAACAGTTTGCAGGATAAAGCTTGGAAAGGACCCTGTCAGGACATAGACTGCTGAGCAAACATCTTGCCAGGAGCAGTGGGCCCTCAGAATCAAAAAACTGAATCCTTAGCTTCTTCCCATACACTTCAATTGAAAAAACAGTAAAGTCTGTAATGCAAGAAAAATTGTTCTTCTGGTCTTGTGTGTAAGACAAACACCACTCATCAGAGGAATCTGGATTTCTGTCTTGCCTTTAAATGTAAGAGGCACAGTTTGATAATCCACTGATACCATTGGAACATTACTTTAAATTTAGAAAACACCATGAATAGGTACTTAAGCATAGTTTCAATCATTAATGCAAGGAACAATGAAAAATATTGGAGAAATAGGTCATCCTCACTAAGCAGTTTAGGAACACAAAACAAGTCTTCCTAAGAAATGACAGATCACTGTCTCTTCCCTTTGTTGGTATTTTGCTTTAAAATGTAAATTGCTCTCATTTTTTGGTTCAAGGCTTTGATGGGGAAACCATACGGCTCTTTACCTAGAAAAACTGTCCCAAGAGCTGAGGAAGCAACTGCTATGAACTTTGCTACTCTCTGGGATTTTAGTGTAAGTGCATAAATTTGCAATAATGCATATTCACATGAGTGATTTTATGGACTTAATTAATTATTTAATATTTCAGGAAAAGATGGCAATAGAATTAATCTAATACTTCTTTTCACAAGGTCTGGGTACAGACATTTACTTCAGACAAAACAAATAATGAAGCTCAATGTCCACATGCACATTTCAGTATATGCAGCAATCCAAAACCATGCAGCAACAACTCTCAAAGCTGGATTCACATCCCTGGGTATTGATGTGCCATTTCTTATAGGTGAATTTTGTCCTTTATTTTAATATGATTAAGGTTCCAAATGTGAGGATGCAGTGTGAATTAGAAAAAAAGAAAAGATAATCCAATAATGTGCTCTGTAGGCTTTTCCTAAAACATTTTTTATTTTTAGTCTTATAGAATATGCAGATACTTTAGCTGAATTGAGAAACATATCTTAACTCTTTACCATTGACGTGACACCCAGTCTGGCCTGTGGAGCTATACCTCCTGCACTGAAAAGTTAATGGTGTATTCCTAAATATGTCATAATGCTTTTTCTTCCTGAAAACAGAAGTTTTATCAGATTTTGTGTGTGGCATGTCTCTGTAGTTGGCCTCTTTATATAAAGATGACACAAATTTGCGTAGTCAGCTAATGATAAATTTGGTATTGCAATGTGTTTCTTAGAAGGCTGTTTCTCTGTGGCATGCAGTCAATGTCGTCAAAAGGTACTCTGCACTGTGAAAGGGTGCAACCATCTAGTTAAGGTTTTTCTGCAGATTAATGGAAGCAGTATCCACAGAACAAAGTGTGATTTCTCCCCAGTCTTTCTTTACCTTCTGTAAAAGGTACCAAGACTCTGAAAGACTTATGCATATACATATCTTTTAGCCCTTAAGTTGTTTTAGCAACAACAAGCATGAATATAATGTCAGTAGCAGACCCGTTTCTTGGAAAAGTGAAGTCAGGTGCAGCTTCCTCCAGTTTGCAGCTCAGGCTCTCCAGCTGTCTGCAGAACAACTCATCTAAATGTGACCTCTCCATGTAGGTTTGACCTGTGTGAGGTCCCATCCCACCTATGCTGGTGAGGAGAACAGTGCAGGCAGTCTCAGAAGGGGCACAGGCAGATTTTCATACCTGTTCTCTTTCCAACAGGAGGCCAGCTCTGATCTCCCCTGAAAAAACATGAAAAGGGTGCAATGTTTATACTTCTCATTAATATTGCCATTTTTCAGTATGGTTAAGGTGTGGAGAGATCCCCAAGCTTGTGATATTCAGATCTCAGTCAGGATTCATTGGTTTTTGGCTCAATACTTTGTGGACATGCAGATGCTGCTGTATTTTGGTCCTTTATTTAGCTTCCTTGGCTCTATTTTCAACCTTTAGCTATCAGCGGAGAAAGGATTGGGTTGTACGACAAGAGAACATTGGAAAAAACCTTACTGGATATACCTGTTTTCTAATTTACAAGTAAATCTTTCAGGCTTATTAACTGTAAACAACGGAATCTAAAGAAAATAATATAACAATGGCTAGAAATTAGCCATATTATTATTATCATCATCATCATCATCATTAGCAAATGTTTGTCTTTTCACTATAAGGGTACGTAAAGTGAACAGATACTTCTGCCTTAGTTAACATAAAGTGATGGACCCTTCTTGGATAGAAAAGAGTACAAAAGATTTTTCTAAAAAAGCCGTGTATGTAACATTTTGCAATGACTGCTGCATAAGATGACAATGCTTCTGGTTCATCAGGAGTTTATTATTAGATAATAATAAAATGAGAAATTAAAACATTAGGGGGAAATTGGAGACAAAGGAATCACAGTAACTTGGACATTTTGTAAAGAGAATAAAAACTAGTAGAGCTTTATATACCCAATGGGAAGAAAGCTTTTAAAAGAAATGCATTTGAGAAAAGATGAATGAAGACAGATGGTAGAAAGGGAGGGGAAGTTTATAATTGTCAGAAACAGGATCTGACAGCTCTGAAGAAGAAAGTGTTGCAAGTAACAGGGTAGCAGTTAACACAAGGAGCAAATGCACAGGTAATTAACATGGAATAAAATAGCGAAAGAGGTGTATGTCCTGACATATTGAGGGGGAAAAAGAATTTTATTGAGTTATGTCAGATTGATAAATTCTCCCTGAAGACAATGACATCTTTAATTAAACAGCATAGGAAACACTACCTTTCATCTGCTAGCAGTTCTTGTATGCTATCAGGTAAGTTACAAATAAATGAACTCATATCAACAAACATTACTTCAGCCTGAAAAAAACCCCAAACTCCACCAATCTTTAAGACATTAAAAAAAAAAAAAAAAAAAAAAAAGAAAGATGAGCACAACATACCTTTTGAGTTTTTTGCTCATTTTCTCATTTTCTGACATGGCAAAAAGAAACAATTTTGGATTATGATATATTTCAGCTGGAATTCAGTTTTAACATTGTATGTTTTACAGTTCAGATAATAATCCAAACGTAAAATTCAGACTTTCAAGGCTCATTACAATAAAGCATTTGACCAATAGCCTTATCTCTCCCCTCTTTTATGTCAGGCTCAGAAAGGAGAGCAAAAGATCTTCCATGCATGCCTGCCTTTACACAGCTAAAGATATTTCAGGTCTACTGGTGACATGCAGTAGGCAAAGCCCAGGAAACAACATATGGAATGACATGCAGTGGAGGAACTATCTCTGACTTTGCAGAACACAGCAACTTAAAAAGCATTTTAGTAATCTGCGGAATCCAAAAGGCTCTCCAGAGCTACTTTAGGCTGTATTGAAACCCGGGCTAAAATGGAATTGTAGGATGCTTTAATGAGCAAAAATATGCAGATGATATACTATTGAATTTGAATGTGTCCTGAATGATAGAAATGTTTTACTAGTAATTTACTATCTGTTGTGTAGGCACATCTCTCAAAGCTACTCTGATATTAAGAAAAATGAGATATGTTGATTACCAAATCAAGACATTTTGAATAGTATTTCTGTTTATCATATATTAACATTTTATTTTCTGCTTAGGATTGTAAATTTGGTTTTCCAGATAACACTCTGACTCATTTCGTGTACAGTAAGAGCTACAACAAATTAAGTGCATGTTTTGCAATAATATGTAAGAGAAAGGTGTTATTTATTATAAGTAAAATGAGCAACTGAAAAGCAGGAGGAAAGTAAATTGCTTTTTTAATTCACAAAACTCTCAGCTTGCTGTACTATTGTCAAAATAATGCAAGGTGCATCCACCAGTTACATGGTCAAATACTCTATTTCACTTGAAATCATCACACCCAGCTGGAGCTTTGCTACTTGCAGTGCATGTGCTAAGCTGTCCTTGTAAGGGCTCTGCATATCTTCTTCTGGGAGGCAAGTTCTTGCTCTAACCTGAGGATTATCAGGAAGCTTTAGCTATATGGATCATTTTAAATACCAGGAATTAGTGCTTACAGATGATAGTGTACTAGTAGTTTATTTTGAAAAATCAATAATCTGACCAGGAGAAGAGACGGTAATTCTCACTAAGATTTTTAGGAAAGGAAATGCATTTTGACTTGCTGAGAAAGAAGGTATGCTTACATTGCACTTTTTACAGTCTTGAAGTCTAAGTGTTGAAAAACTCTGCGTACTGAATAAACAGCCATAAAATGCTACTAACTATTGGTTAACATATATTGAATGATCACCCAATGAAAAGTAGACACGTTGTCAGAGAAGGCATACGAGAATTTTGCATTAAATAGGCTTTACAAGTAAATTTTAGAAATGTGAAAATTAAGTTAAAAATCTACCATTTTATCTGAAAGTAATTTGTAAAACAAATTTTGTAAACCAAAAAGTTTTTGTCTTTAAAACAAGAAGTATGAGGGAAAAAAATAAAGTTTTGACTCATTAAGATGTAGATGGAGTGCCCATGAAGAGTTTTAAAAATAAAAGATTTGAAACTTGACATGAAATACTCTAAGCCTTTCTAAGTGAGAGATTTTCCATCCTGTGAGATTTATTGTAGTAATGCTTACAGCTCTTTTGAATGCATCGAAATTAATGTTTCAGTACTTTGCTATTGTGCAATTCCTGATTATGTGCATATTGAACAGACATGACATTATGATTTTTGCTGACTTTTCAGGGCTTTGCACAGTATTCTGTACTCTTTTATGGTTATTACAATAACCAGAGGACAATTGGATGGCTCAAGTTCAGGATGCCTCTTTCGTATTTCCTTGTTGGAGTTGGGACTATTGGCTACAGCTTTATGATTGTCATTCGAACGTAAGTTCTCCTTGGCTCTGGAATAAGGTACATTTAAAAAGGAATATAATGCCATTGTTGACCACTGAGATATCTTTTTGAAAATATGATAATTGTAAGGGCAGGACAATGCAAGCTCAAGTGCAAGGTCAAAGTCATGTAAGGTTCCTTCAGTCTGTATTTATTTATTTTTCTGCAACAGCAGCTATGTTGCAGTGCTGTGGAATTGCAAAAAAATCTTTGCTGAAATAACACTTCCCTCTTGCAGGAAAAATGAATGTATAAAGTAAGGAACAGAGCTGTCAGCCCATCTTCTCATAATACTCTGTATCTAGCAGTATGTCAGCTAACATCCAGGACATTCAATTGTTCTGCCTTTAATGATACCTTATGTGAGTTAAATTCTTTTACAAAGGAAGAAGACAAGAAAGAAAGAAACATATGACAAATAATTCTGTGTGTAACTCACAGTCAGCAGTAAATGATTCTCAGCAAGACTATAGTGGTTAGGTCACATTAGCAAAGTGGTGCAGAAGCATTAATGCTACTGGCTATAGTAAGGATTTAAAGTTCTGTGGAATGCAAAATAATCTTCAGCAGTGTGCAAACTATGCTTAATATAACGTTAAGAACATAGTGTTAAAACAGTAGGAAGCATAGGGGCAAGTGAAACAGGGCCTAGGCAGTATGACTCGTGATATATTAGCTTTTTGGCTTTTGAATTCTGGACTTCAATTTTGCCTTAACATCAAAATTTAAATGAAATAAATTTATTATTTTATAGCCAAATTCATTATTGCAATAAACTGTGATAATTCTGAAAGCTTCTAAGAAGATAGGCTGCCAGTTAATATAATCTTTAATACTCTTGATTCAGGCTTGATGACCACCTGCCATAATAATACAGTTAGCTATAGTGGTGGCTTTAAAAGATGCCTACAGTGAAAAAAATCAGAGAAACGCACGTCAAGGTTCAACCACACTTGTGAATATAGAGAAAACTGCAGTTAATCTGTTTCCACTGTTTTGTGCTTAAGTAATTATTTTTCACTTGCATGAGCTCAGGATTAATTCATGTTCTGTTTTCCAAATATTCATGTTTCTGGTTTTTGGAGGAGGAATAAACAGCTGCAATAAAAAAGGTAATTAGTTTAGCTCAAAAATATATTTTAAAATGTTTTTTGATGATGTAGCTGTGAAGGTTAGAAAAGTCTTAGCCTCAAATAAATGTATTTCAATGACTGTCACCCAGACAAAAAAAATTAAAAATATCCCTTATAGTAGACAATACTCGTGGCCCAAACAAAGGAATATCCTTGATGAAAAAAAAGGCATTGTAAGTGCTAACTTCCCATATGGTCACATGACACTAGTGGTGATCAATGTTTAGGTAATCTTATGAGCGGTTCTTGCAGTCTTTTGCTCTTTGCTATTTCTCCAGAAAGCACAGAAACTAAAAGCAGAGTAAGACAAGGTGCTATCATTTTTCTGCTGTTGACTGATATCTGAGAAAGGGAATGTTTACATGAAAGAAGCAGTGAAGCTTATAAGGACTATTATTCTGTTTAGGAGAAACATTTAAATTCAGATAGAGCTCTCTGCAGCTCTTTCAGTGTATAACATAAAATGGAAACTTTTCTGGTCTCAAAGAAATAATATCCCAGCCACAAGACTATTCAGTGTTTCGTTAGGAACTCTTGTGAAGGAATTATCTTAGCCTAGAAACCAAGAGTAGGGCAGATCCTACCAAGAACCTTTCATAATCTCTGTCCCTTCTGTATACAAGCAGTATAGCACACCAAAAAAACAACTACCACCAAACCAACCCTGGTGTTAGTTTATGACGGCTCAGAAGGATTTTCTGTGTTATTTACTTACTCTTCTTTTCCTAGATTTGAAAGTATATATTTTGCTGGACTGTTAAAGTGTAGTGCATAGAAAGCATTGATATTAATAACATAACACTACAGCATTAGTGAGCTTTAAAATAAGCCTGCCCTACCAATGTACTTCATGCTTGTGCTTAGTAGTTTGAATTAAGTGATAAAGTACACAGAATCAAGACTATTATTACATGAATGACAGCATTTAGAATGGAGAAGTTAGTAGTCAAGATTAAGTCAAGTCACTGAAGAAATGATTTGATATTTCTGGATACTGTTACAAACCTTGTTTATAAGTGCATAGGAGATGAAAGGGAAGATATAAAGCTGTATTAGTGACACTTTTATACGGTATAACCAGGTTTTGTCCTGGCTTGTTATTTTAGAATTCTTTTCTCTTTGTGAAGTCTCTAATAAAATCTGTTGCAGTTCAGGAAGCTCTTCAGCTTTCTACTTGAGAGGTCTTTTTGATGTTGTTTTCCCATCGAGTTTCTCATCCAGCAGAGTTTGTCTGAGCTATTAATGAAATAAATTCATTCTTTCTCATCAAAATGTGTGTTGTGAGCTCATAAATTTTCTAAATATGCAAGTCTCAATCCTTCTTTCTTGTTACAGACTGAACTTTCCAGACTTAATAGGACACGGCTGACTCCAATAATATTTTTTTTTTCAAGAACAATGTTATAATTTAGGAACAATTTACAAATCATTCTTACATAGCAGAACTAGTTCTAACAAGGTCTTCCTGTGTCTGTCTGGCTTTTGTAGAATGGCAAGGAATGCAAATGACGATGGTGGTGGGGATGATACTAGTTTTAATTTCAGCTGGAAAATGTTCACAAGCTGGGACTACCTGATTGGCAATCCTGAGACTGCGGATAATAAGTTTGCCTCCATCACAACAAGCTTTAAGGTAACATAGAGCTCTGTAAGGAGAGGTAACTGGATTTGTCTTTCTCACTGGTATGAATTAAATGGAAATAAGTTCAAGTATCAGCTGTACCTGGGCCTAGAAACTTAAACTGGAATTGGCAGTTTTATACTCTTCTGAGTCTGGATCTTTGTGCCTTGCCATCTTAATTTTTTCCTTTTGACTGTGGAAGGAAAAGCATTAATGGCATCTTCTGTGTCCTCTGTGACCATAGTACTAGTTTTAGAAAAACGATTCTACTGTAAAAATAATTGTTTCT
The DNA here is from genome assembly GCF_023634085.1 of Falco cherrug. Lineage (NCBI taxonomy): Eukaryota > Metazoa > Chordata > Aves > Falconiformes > Falconidae > Falco > Falco cherrug. The sequence goes on along the minus strand of NC_073720.1, from coordinate 39,475,321 downwards.
TTTTTCTCATCTGTGACTGCTTCCAGTTTCTATAGTACTTGTCTGAAAAACTCTTTTTTAAAATGCTGGTGACATTTTGCCAATCTCACATTGTCATATTCTCTTGCTATACTGAAGAGATACCATAAGATAAAGCAGTAAAATGGTCTGTAAAGGGCTATTCATCTTGTCAGAAGAACTGGCCTCAGAATTTTGAATGTATACTTGCAAAAAAAAAAAAGGTTATTTTCCTTCCATAATATAAAGTCTTCTTTTCAAATTAATTATGAAATATAGCCCAGTTTGGAAGGAATCCAAGGTGGGTTTAAGCCTCTTTTCAGTTTATAGGGTATGTTGATTCCAAGAGTCATGGTGTGGGGAATCTGGGCCAGGATGCAAGATGCACTGCTGTGAAAAGAGTGAAGGGGATATATTCTATCTGTTGAATGCCAAAGAATATGTTTCTACACTGTGGTGACTGGGACACACCGGTGCAGCATGTAAGGGAAAATTTAATTTTCAGTGTAATAATGTACAGGGAATACACTCACAAGATGTTGCCAGGTAAAGAATGTGATGCTAGACTTGCCGTCACAGTGACAATATACAACATGGGGGCTGGAGGACCAAGCACATGTCACCCTTCCTTTCTGCAGGGGTGATATAGCCAATATACCACCTCACCCTGCCCACCCTCCCAACTGCAGACATAAAAGATAACCACATTCAAAGTCAGTAGAAAGAAAAAGAAAGAAAAGGTCCAAGAAAAACAAGTATTGAGGAAATACTGACTGAAAGCACTGAAACTGTGTGAGCTTTCCCTGCCTACCTGCTAAGGTCAGTTGCTAAAAGCTATTTGGACAAGAATACAAATAATTTGAGACAGAGACTTATTTTTGAGAAACAAACTAAGTTTTACTGTGATCTTTGCAAACAAGCAAGGAACTTTAGAGGAAAGGGTTTGTGTGAGCTATGGGAATTTTTCTCAAGAGCTTTTGCAATCTCCTTTCATTTGTGTAAAAAACACAAATCCCAAGAAAAGCAGAGCCATGCAGAGTAATTGTTGCAATGCAGGAGTTCAGCTTCCCCTCTGGACAACTGATCTCTACACCAAAGTGAGAAGCTGTAACCAAACTCCCTTTCACAAGGACACTTCAGAACAAAAGCTCTTTCTGCTGGCAAAAGTAGAACCTGGAGATTATAGTTATACCAGAGTCTCAATATAGTCAGTCCTGGCCAAGGGTACGTGTGGGACAGTTTTTATTCTGCAGTCTGAAGATGCACACTATTTGCCATTTTTGGGATTCCTACATCTAAACTGTCTTTTCATTCCTTCTGAATTGCTGATTTTCAAATTAAAACTTTTTGCTCTTTTCTCACAAATGCACATTTTTTAAAGTATGACAGTTCCTTTTCTGACAGCTAATCACACACTCATCCTGCTGGGTCACTCGGCCTTAGAAGCTCTCAAGCTTGAGAGAACATGCTGGTTTCTTTTTGGCACACAAGTGCAGGTGTAACGAGACTCAGTCGGGACACAATCATGAAGCAAAGCAAACTCTGGGGAGCCTAAACCCCAGAGTCTGCCAGGGTCCAAACTGGATTTTGTGAGATAAGATCATCTCAAAACATGATGCCCAAGTGTGCATTCATATCTTTGGAATTTATTTAACTGACTTCTAATGACTGGGAAGCAATGTGGGGTCTTGACCATTAAAGTACTCATAATATTCTTTTCTTTCTAACAAGTGCAGGAAGCTATTGTGGAAGAGCAGGAAAGCCGAAAAGAGGAAAATATTCACTTGACTCGATTCCTGAGGGTTCTTGCTAACTTCTTAGCTCTATGCACACTTGCTGGGAGTGGCTACCTCATCTTTTTTGTTGTCAGAAGATCCCAGAAATTTGCCCTGGAAGGTCTGGAGAACTACGGGTGGTGGGAAAGAAATGAAGTTCGTGCTAGCACATTTCTAAAATAGATGTGGTTTGAAACTGTGTTCCTCTATACTGCCTGTTGCTTTTTTTTTTTTTTTTTTCCTGAGAATTTAAATGCTCTGAGTGTGGGTGGTAAATGTCTAACAAAATAATTGCTCTTGTCCCTCTGCCTCCTGCTTCATTAAAATAATGATTCCTTCAATGGCCCTTTCAAATGTCCCTTTGCTTTTAGTTTTCATTTGAGGTCTTTACCTTTCCTCTTTTGTTCTCTTAAGATTGTTTTCCAGACACTCTGTGGACTCACAAGATCTCTCAAAGTAGCCCACTCTCCTGTTGCTTTCCTCCTGAAACTGGACCAAGCAAAGTGACTGGTGTGTCAGCATACCCAAAAGTTATATGGGGCGTCATGGGTACAACTTTGCTGTGTAGCAACAGGATGAAACTCATGCCTTCCAGTTCCAGCTGCCCAGTCCAAGTGTCCAATACCATTTTTTTGTGCTTAATCTGCCTTCTTCTGAAGCAGATGCAGTCTGGCCTGATAGAGGTGTATAGTGGTAGAGATTATGCTTGCTGTAACTGTATGCAGTAAGCACTTGAAGTCAGTGTTGCTACATGAAAACCTGGGGAGGCTTTACTTTCTTAGCAAAAATGCTCCTGTATATGTTATAAAACTAGCTTTTTGTTAATCAAAGCTCATCTTCTGAGCTGGAAAGTAAAGTAGATACCTGATTTAAGGCAAGGCAAAAAGCTGCTAGCCTCACGAAGCTGCTGGAATGGGCGAAAATCGAGTGAGAAAAGTCAGTCCTTAATTTTCAACACCAAAACCCAACAGAAGAAGTAATATTAAAAACTCCAGCAAGCCACCTCTGGAATCCAGAGAAATGGGATTGTTGAGATTGGGCTAAGTTACTTGATAAAAATTATTCCATTTTGATCTGATGGGAAAGAAAAGTCCTATACAAAACTGCTTGGTTTAAAGCAGCATGGGGTCTAAGTGTGACAACAGACTGCCAGATGAAGAGAGTTCCGAAGGAATTCAGGAGGAATAAGGTTTTCTTTCAGCTGAGAGGTGTGGTAATAGATTTGTACTAACAAGAACTGTGCTACCAAAAGCTGTTATATTAGCTTATACTGCAATCTGGAAGTAGCTAAATATATGCATGTTTACATTCATTGTTGTACTTTTGTTTGCTTTACAAAAAAATACTGCTAAGGAGACTCTGTAACACAGAACTAAGATCTGGAATGTGTGTGTCTCTTAAGGAGAGTAAGAAAATGTTGCCATTATTTGGCTGAAAATTTTCCCCTATTGACAGGTAATGAACATATTTGTGAGGTACAAAATATTGCCTTAGACTGGCTATTAATATTTAATTACATAAATACATTTGGCTTCTATATAACAGACATTTAAACATTTTTCTTATTTCCTAGATCAAGAGCTTTTATGTTTATATCATTAAAAAATAAATTGAGATTTTGATCAGAAAAAAAATCCCATAAACACTTGATGTACTACTTATAGCAAATGAAAGTGCAGCCTTTACACACAATTCAGGCAACACTATGTAAAAATTGACATTCTTCATAAAAATACTAAGCTTCTTTTGTAAGAAATTTCATCAAACTGAGTGTATTAAGGGATTAAAAAATGTACATAAACCACGTAATTATGGTGTTCATGGAACAATACAAGGTGAATACATTTTATATCATCTGTTCCTGAAGCTCACAGGCTAAGGAAGTGCCACTGGTGATTTTGAGGACAAGACCTTTTTCTATCTTCCTGTGTCATAATGTTGTAAATTTTTAGACTCCTCCTCCATACTGGCAGTACCTAGTTCTGTCAGATCACAGCTCAGATAAAATTGTTTAGCATGTCACAGAGAACAGGAAATTGTTGGAAACAGGCAGACTGGGACTGTGAAGGGATTTCATCAGCATTTGCATCACTCTTCATACCTGGCTGTGGCCTGATGGTTGGTCATGCATGAATAATGATTCTGCACCATACAACAATTTCCCCATCTCTGTGGAAATTTTGGTAAAATGTACAATGATGTCAATGATTTCCTTGGTGAAGTGTTCTGAAATTGGATGAAAATTACTGAGCAAAATTGACTTTTCTAATATGATAGAAGATAGTTTGCAGAGGTTGAAGGTAGCATGAGCATCTGTCTGGTACTGAGGTATCCTGTTTTCTCAAATGTATTCCTGTACTGTTTAAAATTTAAGTTACTTAAAAGCAGAGAAAACTTTTAAGAAGAAAGACTGAATTCTCTGAATCAGAATCGTTAACAGCATTTGGGGAAAGAGGAGATAAGTTTTACACATCTTTTTTTTTTTTTTTTCTTTTTTTCCAGCAAAAAAATAGTATAGCTTTAACATTTCAGGTTTTGCAAGCTGAAACAACCCAACAGATCTTTTGCTAAAAATATCCTGCTATTTAATGCTTCTAGTAGTGGATATAGGGTACACTTATATTGAAGTTATTAAGCCATGTTGTCAATGTTCTCTTTAGTTCTAGTAATCATCAGGCAGCTTTTATTTGTATGAAATATAATTTATAATTCTAATTTATTTTTTAAGAAATGAAACTATTTACTAGAAAAATAGGTATTTATGAGTGTTTTCTGCAGGAGATGCCAGACAAATCCATGACTACTACAATCATTGCTAGTGGAAGATACAATTTATTTTAGCTAGACTACATACTATTAGCCAACAAGCAGTCAGTGTTCAATATTTAATGCTATGTTGGCACAGTTATATATGCTGGGGGGCTGAAATTTAGATGTGGAGGCAGTCACAGAATTTCTTATCAGGTTCATAGCAGCTGGAAGAGCTTGTGTAAGCAGTAATTTTCTAGCTTTCTGAGTGTCATGCAGGGAGTTGGTATCTGGAGTAGTTAATGTCACAATGTGTTTTGAACCACAGTTTTAATAATTAGTGGGTGCCTCTTGGCTGTTGATCCTTTCTTAGGGAAAAATCTATCTCAACAGAGCAGAGAGGGCTTTTGAGATTCACTCAGCAGACAGTGAATATAAGACCACATTTGCTATCAACCATAACTACCGTATATGGATGCTGGCATGCTGCCCATCTTCTGGCATATAATTCCACAATTCTTAAGTCACACAGTGCAGTGAAACTGTCATGGATAAAAATAGAGCAAGAAAATCTGCTCCAGCACCTGAGCGTCAAACTGACGAGAAGAAATCCAGAATATAAATCATATCCTTTCTGAAATCAGGCTAAAGTGGCTAAAATTCAATGGACGATTCAATGGATGATTTCTTTGTTCATCAATATCTTTCACAAGAAACTCAAAAGTATAATGATAATATATCTAGGAAACTATATTAGAAACATAAATAAGACAAAACATAATAAAAATATAGAAAGAATTACATGTTCAAGAGAAAGAAAAACAGTGACTTCTGACCTGACTTTCCTATGCAGCAATAAGGAAAGTTTCAATAAAGTCAGCAGGTACTACATTTAAAACTGCCCAAAGAACATACATTTTCTTCCTAAATACATATTCACTGTGTCTTTCAATATGAGAACTATGAGACATCAAATGAATTGAGTAGAAGCCAGGTTCAGAAAAAGCAAAAGGGAAGGAATGGTAGATGGTGGTTGCCAGTGCTATGAATGCCAAAATTTAGATCTGTCTGAAGGAAGACTGATCGGATGAATGAAAGAAAAATCCTCTGGGGGTTACTAAATACACAAAACCCCACAACTGTCTGACCAAGTACCCAAACTGAATACAGATGAAGCCTCGGACTTTTGATATGTTTGCCCTGTTTTTGCTCATCCATGGGCATCTGTTGGGCTAGGCCAACCTTTGATGTGACCCAGGAGACCTCTTATGCACACATTTGCTCCTAGAACTAGTTGCTACAGGAGGCTATGAGACAGCAGAGTCAGTGAGGATTCTGATTGAAGATTCAGCAGTATCACAATAGGACTGGACATTTCTATTGATAAACAAGGTATACAGCCTGTTACAATAAGTTTTAATTTTAAGAATTCATGATCAGTCATGTTGGCTGTAGTTGACTCCTGCAGTTTTGCCATCTTGGGCCATCTTGGGCATAAAGTCTTTGGTTTAATGGTGACTGAGACAATATGTGTTATAAACTATGTTAAACACTTTGGAGACTTTAAGATAAAAATGTTTGCACTATTCATGATGAAAAAAAAACCAACCAATGTTTTGATCACTGACATCTCATTACCTTCTAGAAGTACCAAAAAATAGGAAAATGCACAATTATTATAAGAGAAAATTTATTCAAACATTAATGTATGAAGCCCAACACAGCTCTTAGTATAATAAGGTAAAAAGTGGCAGGAGATTAAAATATAAATTCTGCCTTTTCCAGCTATAAACCCAAGTGCTGCAGGAGATGATAGTTAGAAGTTTTTAGGTGGTTGTTTATTTTTTTGTGTGTTATGAGGTAACAGTGGCTTCTTGTTATTTTAACAAACTAATCACAGTTACAAATAACTGTCTAAATACTTAAGAAACATCAGTTAATTCCTATAATTGTTAAAAAAAATCAACATACTACTTGCAGGGTGCCACAAGCTATGCACAGATTGCACTGCTGATTGCCAATAAATGCAAAAATCCGGGAATTAGCTCTAGAACTTAATAAAAACCCAAGAATAGAAAACTAGCAAAAAGCAAGCCATTTATTTTTTTTCTTCAAGAACATGTCTTGTTGATGAAACTTTTTAAAAGTAGTAATGTACATATTTTTGAGTGAGTTAATTTATTTGTTGGCATAGTGCCCTTCTGTTGCCATATTTTTTCTGAGAAGCCAAGGCAGTTGTAATTCTCTTGATAGCAGGGAGTTAGAAATTTATTAAAATTTATAATGGTTCTAGCAAAATGGATTCTGCTTGGCTGAGAAATGCTAGTTTCAGAGCAATTGGAAGACTAGGGTTCTGTGAAAAACTAATTTCTTTTGTGATTAAATCAATTATTTTTACTAAATTGTTTTAATATGATTCATCTTAAATAAACATCTTTGTGTTTTCCAACCTTTGTGGCTTAGATTGAGACAATGTTTCCTGTTTCTTTGTTGTTTTTAGTCATCTAAAGACACAGTTTTTGTAATGTTTTATTTCAAATTGAATAATTGCACTTTTAAACTTTTTCAATTATTTTCATTTTTGGCTGGCACAATGAATTAGAACCAAAAGGTTCAAGTGGACATGATATAGCTTTCAGCAATCACTTAGTAATGTTACTAGAATGCCTCTCTTGTTTGTAGAATTTGTAAGCTATATTGTATTTCAAGCTTTCTATAAAAGCTAGTTACCTGGTTTTCTCTGTTTGCCTTCATTGAATTTGTTCCATCTCCATACTGCTAAGATGATGAGCTAATCTTATGAGAAGTTTCTAAAAAAAAGAGGTGGAAAGAAGCGAGGTTGATTTGAATTTGCTTATGTAGCAAGAACATGAAATCTGAGATAGACTATAGAGCTGGGCAATCACCAACCATATGAAATTCAACAAGTGCTGGATTCTCCACCTGAGATGGGGCAATACTGGTTATATGTACAAACTGAGAGATGAGAGGCTGAAGAGCAGCCCCATGGAAAAAATCTTGGGGTTTGGGTGATGACAAGTTGAATATGAGTCATCAGTGTGACCTGGCAGTCAAAAGGGCTAACCATGTCCTGGGATGCAGCAAGCACAGCGTAGCTAGCTGGTCAAAGGAGGTGACTGTCCCAGTCTACACTGCACTGGTGTAACCCCACCTTGAGCACTGTGTGTATTTTTGGATGCCTCAATATTAGGACAGCAGGCTACTCGTGTATGTCCAGGGGAGGGCAGACAAGACGGTGGAAGGCCTTGAAGGCAAGACTTATGAGGAATGGCTGAAGTCACTTGGCTTGTTCAGCTTGGAGAACAGAAGGCTGAGGGGTCATCTCAAGGGGGGCAGCAGAGAGAGGGTGCTTATCTTCTCTCTCTAGTGACCTGTAATAGGATATGAAGAAATAGAATGAAGCCGTGTCAGGAGAAGTTCAGACTGGACATGGAAAATGTTCCTCACTGAGAGGATGGTTGGTTAGTGGAACAGGTTCCCCAGGGAAGTGGTTGTGCCAGCAAGCCTGTCAGAGTTCAGGGAGTGTTTGGATGACACTCTTGGTCATATCGTTTATTTTTAGGAAGTTCTGTGAGGAACAGGGAGTCTGACTCAATGACCCTTCTGGGTTCCTTCTGACATAAGACATTCTATGATTCTGTGACATCTAGAATTAACTTCTGGTGAGATTTCAGATAAATTTAATTTAGTGCAGTATATTTGTAGTAATGCCTTTTATAGAAGAAAGTTTTTTATCTATGTGTTTATTTGTTTTGTTTTATTTAGTTTGTCTGATTTAGTCTATTGGAAAGATGTGGTAGAGACATAGCTTACGACAGTACTGGAGATAGGTTTTGCTAAGTCCTCTGGTAATAGAATTTTTAAATGTAGGTTAAAATGTAGATTCTAGTCAGCATAACTAACATTTGATTATTTTGGAAGTTTAAGTGAAAAGTTAAATTAACAACTCATATAACCATCTGCAGCAGATTGCAACTGACTGTTCATCCCTTTGTTTCTTTGTGAAAGCATCTTGTGACTCCCAGAGTGGTTTTTGTTTTTAATTAAATCAAAAAACTAATAAAAAGTAGTAGTGGAAATACACCCTCCACTCAAGTCAGTAATAATAAAAAAATGTCCTCTAACTTTTCACTGTAAACTATTTTTTTCTTCTTTTTCTTCTTCTCAGGTGAACATGGTTATGTCACTTTTAGGAATGTTCTGTCCAACTTTATTTGATGTAATCAGTTCTCTGGAAAACTATCACCCTCGAATAGCTCTGCGATGGCAGCTGGGAAGAATCTTTGCTCTTTTTCTTGGAAACCTCTACACTTTCATTATTGCCCTAATGGATGAAATCAATCTCAAGGCAAGCTATTTACTTCCTTTCACAATTTTTAACATGTAGCTGGGCAAGGATGAGGATCTCTGAGCTGGTAATGGGAGTCTTGGAGTAGAAAAAGTTGAAAGTTGGTAACAAGTTCATGTTATTTTTTCCCCGATTTATTTTTTTAATTAGTTGGAAGAAGAAAAGATAGTCAAATATAATATGACAATATGGGAAGCCAGTCTGTATAATGGTACTATTCCAGAAAATTCGACTGCTCCTCCAATACAGGTGGATCCTGCAGATGTCCCCAGGGGGCCATGCTGGGAAACAATGGTAGGACAGGTAACGTAACTATTTTGAGTCCATGTTTCGTAATAGATCATAGTCAGATACAAGATACACTATCTAAACCCTCTTTCTTTCTGCTATTAAGGTAGGAAAATGTCAGGGAAAGCAGATGTGGAATTTTTCCTGAGCTAAAATGTTGCAAAATAATTATTTGAGTTTCTTTGGACCCTGTGTAGTAGGGAATTCTTTCTCCTGGTAGTTGGCAGCATTGAAAGCATTTCTTTTTTTCCCTTCCTTTTCACTATTCTCTTTATTTACCTTCCTCTTCCTCATCCCATCTTTGTCTGGCAAAACCTGCTTATTAATTTTGAAATGTTGGATTAATCACAACCCCTAATAAATGTGGTAATTCTGATTAGAATTTTGACCAGGCAAAATTAGTTTCTATCTACAACAGATCTATAGAAACAACAACAAAAGAATGAGTAGCTCAACAAGAAAGTATGTGTAAGATAGCTCTTACATCAGTGTGCTTTTGAGGAGGCACTCTGTCTTCAGCTAAGTGACAATGCAGAAGAACAGTGGTTTAATGGTAAATCTTCTCAGTCATTTTATTTAATTCAGTTCATTTATTCTTATTGATCTATTAATATAAAATGTCATTTCCAAAGAATTTTCTAAGATCCACCTTTCCTCTATCTGATCATACTCCATTGTTGTTTTCCCGAGCATAGATTCATCACTGAATCACAACTTTTGCTGTTGCTCCATCACAATCTCACCTCCTGACTGAACAAACCACCACCAGGGAGCAGACAAGCAGGAAAACCAGCCCCTCTATTCTTTTCACTGGTGCTGAATAATAAGCTAAGAACCACCAAGAGCTGCTCATCACTGCACTAATTTTCTCCATAATTTCAGATCAGGGAGAGTAATAGCCCTTTAGGCTATTGGCGTAAAGCCTCTTACAGTAGGGCTTAGTGGGACTTACTAAAATAAAGGTAAAGGAACAAAAGTTTCCCTTAGGATTTTCTTCTTTCCTCTCTATATTCACTGGGAGTTGGTGCTCCTTAAGAAAGCAGCCATTCACTTTATTTATTCATGTATTTCTTTATTTATTTATTTGAATCTTCCCAGAGTCAAAGGGATTGAAAGTAGTTTAAGATATTAGCTCAGATTTTTGTTATACCAGTAGTCTTGACTAGAAGCCTTTCCCAGTCTAATCATACCCTGGATGTCTCATCTGATAACAGGAGCACAAATCAGAGCAAAGGATGCCTCTAGCAAAGCAGGGGCAGTTTTTCTTCTGGCTTTTTTCAGAATCAGTGAATGTAGAGGAGGATCAGATTCTTTTCCATGTTGAAGCAGGGTAAGCACAATTAGGGATCCAGTCTAGTATTTCATTATTACTTGTGATTAATTATTATTCTATTTATAGATTTATATATATATATTCATATCACAATATTATTCTAATAGATAACTATTATATAATTATATATTTAATAAACATATTTAATAATAATTATTAAAAGTATCAATTATGATCAATTAAATATGATTAATTGCTTAAATATAGTCTTGAAAGAACATGTTGCTTTAACAGGAATTTGTGCGGCTGACAGTCTCTGACACAATGACAACATACATCACAATTCTAATCGGTGATTTCTTGAGAGCTGTCTTCGTTAGGTTTTTCAATTACTGCTGGTGTTGGGACTTGGAATATGGATTTGTAAGTATCTTATTTGCTATTTGAAATGTCTTTGTCAGATTATCACTGCATATTTTGTAGAAATTACATTTTCTTTACAATTCTACAGATTTAACAATTGGTTAAACACATCACCTTCAAGATGCCTGAACAACAGTGTGTTAGTTTTTCTCAGAATTTACTTTGCCTTAATATTTGTCTTTTAGACTTTGGTAACTTCAGGAATTATTATTATTATTATTTTTTTTTTAGTTTTAGTTCATTCTCTTACCCAATAAGAGAACTGGGTACACATTTTTCACATATTTCTAATTAGAGGACTAGTTCCCTGTTCCACAGTACACAATCTCGTTGATTTCTATGGGATTTTGGAGAGGGTCTTCTAGCACACAGTTTGCGAAGAAAAATGTGAAAAAAACTTCTTCCAAAAATCTTATTATATTTTTTTTTCTAGAATTAGTTTGGCTGAAATATAGTTGGTAAGTTCCATAACATAAGTGGGTGTAGAGCTCTTCACTTGGGAGCTGAGACTTTCACTCTTTTACATGTATCTGAACTAGGTTAACTTAGCTAGCTGATACCTAAACTGTAAGATCTGATGCTGCTTTTTCACCTGTTTAGTAGTAAGGGTACGGTACCGGCAAAGCTTGTGAAGCTCCTAAACCTCCTTTGTACTTATTGAGAGGTATGGCAAGGAGCTAAGTCATTTAAAGCTGTCTTGGATACATCTGCACTGAGCAGTCACTGTAGCTGTTCTACTATCCTTTTATTTTTCCATCAAAATTTTATGTTCATATGTGTACAAATTTGTTCTTTTACTAAAGGCAGCCTCTCAGGAAATTATAATTCCCAGACGAAGAGAAATTTTTTTATGTTTTCTATAGAAAATGTTTTCTGGTATTGCAGTCTTATTACTATTGAATGGCTCTGATGAAATTCCAGCCTTTATAGTAAGGTTCAGGTTTCCCCCTGTTAATTGTCTGGTGTGTCTCAACCAGGACTGGTGTGGGGCTGGAGAAAAAGACTACTAGCCAGCCAGGCTGTGGACAAACAATTTAGAATCCTTGCAATATCACTATCAAATGCACGAGTCTGAATACAGCATGGGCAGAGAGACAGCACAGCTTGTGGAACCATGTAGTTTCATATACTTAAAATGCATCTGGAACTTGCTTACATTTTCAGATGTTCCACATCCATCTCAATAGCCAGGGCTGGACGTGGGGAACACATGAAGCATTGTAGCCAGTGTTACATCTGCCAGGAAATAGCTCAGACTTTGTGTTTTATAAAAGCATTGAAGTGATAGCCTGAATCTTGTCCCTTTCAGGATACCCACAATCAATGAAAGAGCTTGAATGAATGCAAGCCTGAAAGCCACTCTAAAGACTGTAGGACAGACTCTCCTTAGGATGATTTGTCTTCCATTTGAGCTTCCTGAAGCCTCTTCTGTCTTGCTATTTACTCTGAATCAGCTGCCTTTTATGCAAGGAGTTTTTGTTGCATGACCTGCCCAACCACAGGTGCCTAGCGCTATGTGAGACAACCCTGGGTATCCAGAACAGCTGGATAGGGCTACCGGTTGTATTTTTTGTGAGATGCTGTTGTGATTTAACCCCAGCTGGCAATCAAGCCCCACGCAGCTGCTCGCTCACTCCCCCCACAGTGGGATGGGGGAGAGGGTCGGAAGACTAAAAGTGTGAAAACTCATGGGTTGAGATAAAGACAGTTTAATAAGGAAAGTAAAAGCCGCACACACAAGCAAAGCAAAACAAGGGATTAATTCACTACTTCCCATGGGCAGGCATCTCCAGGACAGCAGACTCCATCACGTGTAACAGTTATTTGGGAAGACAAATGCCATAATGCCTAATGTCCTCCCATCCTTCTTCTTCCCCAAGCTTATATGTACTCAGCATGCTCTCCCATGGTATGGAATATCCCTCTGGCCAGTTCGGGTCAGCTGTCCTGGCTGCTCCTCCCTGTTTCTTGTGCCCCTCCAGGCCGCTCACTGGCAGGGCCCAAGAAACTGAAAAGTCCTTGACTTAGTATAAGCATTACCCAGCAACAACCAAAGACATCTGTGTGTCATCAACTTTGTTCTCACACTAAATCCAGAACACAGCACAGCACCAGCTACTGAGAAGAAAATTACCTCAGCTGAAACCAGGACATGCCTTCAGTGTCCTGGTTTTGGGAGCCACACAGTGAACACAGCTGGACACAGCTTCACTTGAACTTGGACTGCTAGATGTCAAAGTGAAGACACACACACACCTCCATCAATACTTAAGACTTAATTTTTGCTCTTTGTTTTTTTGCCATTAGGAATGTTAATGGAATAGAATATGGTAAATCAATCAGTAGAATAGAGTCTATAAAGTAAGGAGCTTTAATCAAAGGTCTGAACAGACCCACACAGTCACCATCCTTCTTTCTAGATGTTCATCCATATACAAAATAAAGAACATAAAGAAAAGTGATAAGCAGGGAGAGTGAATCTCACAGCCCACATGGAAGGGCTTCAACACTGTTGATGGAAGCTGTGGCATATTTATCCAGAAATGAGGGAACACTTATTTCCATGAAATATTATTGTTCTCAAAGTGTCAACAACATGTCTGCTGGTAAGGGATGATGGAAAAAAAAATATTACTGAGGTTTTTATTTGGCAGTATTTAAGAATGGCGATAACAGTCAGGTGCATTATGGTCCTCAGGTCCAGTAAGCTGCCTGAAACAACAGCCAGAAATGGTAATGCAAACTGGAAATAATTGGATTGCTGGAAATACCTGAGCTTAGAATCTTCCCTAGGAAGTAGGTCTTCCTGTGTCTCTGTGGTTAGTGGCCATTATATACCTATCATCCATTAATTTTAACCTTTTTTGTACATTAAATGATTCTGACAATGAAAATGTCAGTTGGCAAAGAATTCCAGAAATTAACTTGCATGTTGTGTGAAAAAACACTTCCTTGTGTTTATTTAAAAATTAAATTTAAAATTATTTTATTTGTTAATGCTAACCTCTATGTTATGAAGAATAGTCACACATTATTTGATTCTGTATGATCTTATTCATCTCTCCATGTCACTTAAAACATTCTATCCGTCTATACAGCCATCTATAGTCAATCGATTTCCAAGCTGAATACTAGTAATGTATTTAATCTTTCTTCATATGGAAGCAGATTCAGAAATACATGAAACATAAATAAAGCAGTTTGCTGTAAACATATACATATACATCTGTACATATATACAGAAAACTACACAGAAAAAATGTAGGGATTTCAAACATCCCAACAATATAACATACTAGAATTTAGAATTGTGAGTTGAGTTGGTGATTTTAATTGAATAATTTTGTCTTGATTCAGATATAAGGCAAGAGTTATTTTTGTATCTCATGCTGCTTCCTCCCTGTCAGTCATCTGTGTAATTAATACTTGGAAGATACACAGTATTCATGATCTTTTTGTCCACCCGCTATGGTGAATTATGCAAGTCATCAGGTATGGTGTAGCAAAAGTCTCTTGTATGAGAAAGCTGATTAAACAAAACCTTGTGACAATGCAAAACCATATGAATAATATGCTTGAATGAGACATTTAGATGTAAGCCAAAAGTTTACAGCCACAATTTCTTACCAGAAAGTTTTGTTCTGGTGCATATGCACACAAACTAGTTACGTATGTGTGTATTTCAATCATCACTCAAATGCAGTGTATTCAATGTTTGCAGATGGAAGTGTTCATGAACTGGAGACTAATAAATAGGGTAAAAGATAAGATGTGGAAATGATTAAAGATTTGGAAGAACAGAATGAAAGGGTTAGTTAAGAAATATAAGTCTAAAGACTTATTTGTTTACAGTATTTATGTGTCTATACTGGAAACAAAAATTTATGATACAGTGTTTTCTTCAGCAAAGTGGTAATGACATTGCATAACTGAATCTGGAAGTTAAAATTAGAATCAAACACACTCAAATTAGAAATAAGATATTCATATTAAGCAGGGAAGGCAATGATTGGCAACAACTATCAATGCTTAAAAATAATTCATCATCTCTGTAACTGCTAAAATATGAAGGATAAGGTTATAATTCAAACGGGAGTTAAATCACAGCAGCCTCATAGCTGGTACCGTATTGGAGGACACATTAGATGACCACCACTTGACACTCCAATGGAAAATTTATGAACTGTTGCTTTAAAATTTACTCAGTACCCAGAACTATTTCAAATTTCCCATTAGCACCTTCCTCCAAACAATCTCAAAAAGATTTTCAGTAAAATACCGCAAGCTGTATGAATGTATACCTGTTGGCCTTGAGTAATTGTTTCACAATTCACTGACAAGATGCAACAAGAGGCCTTACAACAAAATGCCAGTATGCTGCTCCTGTTGGAATGACAGATTTAATCTACTGTAAGTCATCTTAAAACCCTTCATGTAAGCCTTATGAAAGTATCTGTATTATGTCTTTCAGCCATCATATTCTGAGTTTGATATAAGTGGAAATGTGCTGGGACTGATCTTTAACCAAGGCATGATCTGGTAGGTGTGCCAAAGCATGTTGCACCTGCAGGACTGCAGTATTTAGTTGTATCTATGAAAGATCATTCTGAAATGCTGATTCTGTCCCATTGCTTTAGTTTGATGGAAGTGTAATACAATACAAACCAAACTCTGGTACACTGCAATCAGTGGGACCACTTCAAAACTAGTTCTGGGGTAAGATTATGGGACAAGATGGATCAGGGTTTTGGAATGAGCTGGTAAGATCAACCAGTAAAAAATGCATAGATGAATCTTATCTTTTTGTTGACTGACTGCTTGCTGGAGCAATGACCTGGCCTGTAGTGTTTTACTTTGAATTTCAGCCTTTCAAAATACCTTACCACTCTTTTCTCATGTGTCCTAAACCAAATTCATGTATAGAAGCCTAGAGTCGTAGAATCATTTAGGTTGGAAAAGACTTTAAGATCATGAAGTGCAGCTGTTAACCTAGCACAATATGTACAGGCACGTGAATGCACATAAAGTGCTACTGCTCAGTATAAGTCCTTAGTCCTAGAGGAGAAGAGTTCTATGTTTCTATCCATTTTTGGACTTTAGATGAGTGATAAAGAACACCAGTGTGTAGAGCCATCATGCAAGATTCTCAGTGTTCCTTGAGAACTGTCCTCCTCAAGCACTATTGACTTCTCAAAGTTAGTTCTTGCTAAGGCCTAATTTTTGACATTTAATATGACTGCTGATCAGACTTTCTGCTTGGTGAAAGCCCTCACTTCTGTAAAGCAAAAAGGTTCTGTGTTGTGTACATGTCAAAGAAGTGCTGCAGAAATACAGCAAAGAAAGATGCTGAAAATATCTTGCAGCTCTCACAACCAAACCCTGTTGAGGGGATGCACTGAGGGCCCTGACAGCAGCACCATGCGCTTGCTCAGGAGAGTACATTGCTGGGGATGAGCATTGCACCGCCTATGGCCTAGTAGTGATGGCATGCCATAAGAGTGTCGTTGAAGGGTGTCCAGTCCAGCTGCTGGCATGTGAAGCACCCATACTGTGTTCTGCACCTTAGAGAAGCAGCTTAGCTTTGTGATTGGCATCTTGGTATCTGCCTTAGGACTAGTGTTCAAATTTCTGGTAGGAAACGTTTGTCAGGCTGCTATTCATCAAAATGATGAGGCTATAGCATAAGCTCTGCTTGCAATTTTATGCGCAATTGATGGCACTGATACTTCCTACTGTTGTAATTAACACTTTTGAAGATACGTTGGAAATTATTTTCTACTTGAGAGATGCTGAGGATTCTGTGAGGGAGTCAGTTCCTGATTATTGTCTAACAAAACTTCTATACATACCTATAATTTTTATACTTCATTACATGTAAAGACTCTGTGGACTTCTGCTATGCCACAATATACACATTCTGGCACAGAAACTGTGACTTGTGCTTTTGTGATACTATTTAGATATAGCATTCTTTGTCGCAGGGTTGGGACCACATTTACATGCTAATTGATATTTGCATGGCCAGGTAAGGCACTAACCTTTAATGTTTTTCAAAATAATGTCTGGTGATTTAAACTGAACCAGATACATCAGGTGAATAAAAGAAGGTTGACAGAATTATGATAAACATACACTGCCTAAACCATGTTTATCTTTAATACATACATAAATTGGTTTCTGTTCTATCTGAGCTTTTCAAATTCTATTGCACATGCTTGTCCTCATCTGAAACAGAATAAAAGAGAGTTTCAAGTGCAGCTGGTGAGCTGATGTTACCACAGAGCAAGAGAGGATACAAATGGCATGTATGTGTCCAGTTATTTTTGTGTACAAGAGAGAGAAGTTAGGAAACCTCTTCTCACCTCCTTCTCTGTGTTTTCACAAAGCAAGTGGGATGCATATAATTTGAAAGTCTTATCTGTATTAATAAGCTTTGGCAAGAATTTGTCTACCATATAATAAATATTCTACTGAAATATTATGACAATGGCCATAAGGTACCCAGATTCTGAACTTCTCGAAACTGAGGAGTGTTTTGCAACTGATTTCCATGAGACTAAGGAACAGGACCACAAGGTGCTCTCTCCCTTCAACTGCAGAACTGCAAACCCTTGGTTTTTTCATTGAAGATATACTGAAAGAGGAAGGCAAGATACTAATATCATAGAGTCTGTCATAGTATTTCTGTACTTGGAAGGTCTTTCCAACAACTTAGATCTATTGCCTGTTTTTTAAAAAGAAAAACTGTGGCACTCAGAGGCAAGGTAGATCAGCCCTGGTCACCTGGACAATGATTAAGGAAAAAGTAGGTTCCCGATTTCTTACATTCTGCACTGTTTGTCCAGCCAAATGAAAGTAGTTGCTTTTCAGTCAGCATGATACAATAAACAAGGTGTGATAAAAATAAAATGGGCCCAACTACTTCAGTGTCATAACCATGCAACTACACACAATAAGGAAAAAACCATATTTAGCAGAATCAATAAACAGTTTGTTGGAATAAAGCACTAAAGAACCATGGTAATAGAAGTAAAATACATGTCAACTAGAGCAGAAAAATCCTTCCTAAAATGGTGATAGCATATTAAGAATAATAATAAAGACTAAACTAGCTTATTTTGGTAATACCTAGCTTTAGGCCTATCCTTTTTTATACAACACAAGTGAGATGCTACCTGAACTAAAGGGACAAAGTAAGAGTGAAAAACATTTCATTAGGTGATCATTTAGTTTTCAGGGAAAGAGGGCTTTGTAGCTTTGAAACAAAAATTTCATATGGAGAATTCTCTTCATGTGCCTCTTGTTCTTCTTAAAAAAAGACTGACAAAAAAAGACCAGTAAAAAAATATAAAGATGGTTTTTATGAACTTGATTTCTGAGCGCACAGTGTGTATGACTGCAAAGCACATTGACATAGGGAGTGGATGGCATATCTAGGAATACAGAAGTCCTGCAACAAAGTGGTTATTTTTTTTTTCTTCTTTTCTAGGATGGGATCTTTTTATGCTCCATGTCTCCCAGCAATCAACGTGTTCCGCCTCCACACTTCAATGTACCTGCAGTGCTGGGCAGTGATGTGCTGCAATGTCCCCCAAGAGAGGGTCTTTAAGGCTTCCAGATCCAATAACTTCTACATGGCAATGCTGCTTTTCATCCTCTTTCTTTCTACACTGCCTGCTGTGTACACAATCGTCTCCATCCCACCATCTTTTGACTGTGGTCCTTTCAGGTTTTTTGCATTTTACATTCATCTTTTGTTATTGATGTAATAAACTGCCTCATCACATCACAGTGAATGATGCAGTAATGATGTAAAGCTTCTAAAATAAGTGTTAGCACCTGATAGTTTAAGTGTTTAGTTGTGTTACATTTCTCGTTGTGGGTAATTCTTGAAGCTGGAATCCTAGAAAACTGAGTAATTCTTTAGGCAGCTTTATCTGAAGTATAGAACAGAAAATCTTTTAGTTAGTTGTAATGTAAAAATTGTCATTACTGCTGTAATTCAGCCAGAAATTATTCTTAAGGAGTAGAGCTGTGACCTCTTATGCATCTCTGGTCTGCTGGCTTGATAATGATGGCTTTCAGGAAATGTCTGCATGTGCCCTGTAGGAGGGGCGTGTCAGAATGTATGGTGATATACTAAACGTATGGTGGTGCAGTCTTTTGACTACTGTGACTCTTTCCAACTGACACAGTATTTCATGTACCTGTAGTACCACTGTGAAGCTGATTCCATTCCTGAAGTCTCCAAGACCTGCCTGTTCATTAGTGTCTTCTAAAAACTTAGGCCTGCCTTTGCTGTGCAAACATGTGCCTCACATTCAAGCTAGCTTAGATATTGCCATGCTTTCTCGTTTTGTGCATACACCTGGAAAGTCCAGGACCATTTTCATCATCTTTACTTACCAGGTAGAATAACATACAACTGTAATGAGTACACAACAACAGTCAATATATGAAATTAAAATTTGTAAAAGACTTTAGTCTTTGGTTTTAAACAATGTATTAGCAAAACAAGAGTAGGGGAATAGTAAAATACACATCCTGATTCCAATGAAAGGTTTGAATAATACATTACTGTTGTAAAATTATATACATAATCCCCAGTGCACTTTGTAAAGGAGCAGAAGTCGTGCCACATTAACTTTGGCCAAAGTCAAAACATCTGGGAGATTGCTTCTAGCCACCTGCAATACTCACAGTCACCTAGGAGGGAGAATTGCATGACATGCCAAAAATTCTGATGAAATAAAAACCTGCTTGAATTTACAGAAGCAATGATAACAAAGCAAGTAATGCAAAGCAATTTTTTTTTATTTGAGCAACTGTTCAAAATGAGAAAGATAATAGTGCCTGCAAATTTTCTCTGTCAAATGCAATGATGCTTTGTTCTTCATTAAAAAAAAAAGTAAAAAAAATAATTAAATCTTCAACATAACATTTAAATGGGGGAGGACTTCCTACTAATGAAGGTTCATTCAACCTGGGTGTAGGTAATGCTACTCTTGAGCAGCCAGTGGGTAAATACTGGTAGTGCATGGCTCTATATTTAAAAAAAAAAATATATATATACTGTTGGTAACTCTGTGTCTCATCTATTATGAAACTTCTGATTCTTTGGGTTTGTTTGCTTGTTTTTGGGGTTTTTTTTTTGTTTAATCCATCATTAGAGGCAACATATAGAACTCAACAGACACCTGCCAGGAGTAGGGAAGCCAGGACAGAATTAGCAAAGTTGTAACAGGAGAAGCTTTGTGCATGCTGGGGAAAAGATAAGGACAACACAGAGTGGGTGGGTGGAGAAAGTGGAGAGAAAGAAAGATCTGAAGAAGAATTCTGCCTGCAACCTTTCTACATTACTGGAAAGAGAGTAAACACTGAGTTAAGAAAAAGACCCGTTTGTCAGAAATGTTTTAGAGAACTGAGAAGAGGTGACAGGAGACCTTAATGACTGGAATATCAGGTGGTAATTTGGTGACAATTCCTTGAACCAACTAAAACTACCAATTAGTCTCGATACACATGAAGACCCATTTTTCTGGTCTTGTTTATGTAAAAACCTTCAAACTCTGTATTGTGAGGCACAGCCAAAGACAAACAGGAACAGACTTTTGAAACATCTATTAAAATGCTTCTGCAAGGAAAACTTAATGTTCTGACGAGAAAATAGTTAGATAAGCTGGCCATGGAACAAATACACATGGTTATTAGATTGTTGTAACAGTAACAAAAATCCAAACCACCACTGCTGACTTCTATAGCATTGATACACAGGAAGGAGAGAGGATTAAGCTGAAGCGTGCTGAACAGAAACCATTTGCAAGCAGACCAATTTTTGCTTATCAATCATACAAAGACAGGATTTGAATTTTTCACCAGGACTTCATAGAGTGTAAGTTGCAAGTTTAACTTCAGTCTGGTTGGTGGAGTAATCATGGTGTAACTGCAGGCAAAATCTATTAGCATACAATAAAAATATTGGTATCTATTCCCCGCCCCCCCCCCCCATCAATTCTATTTGAAATAGTTTTCCTTTCTGAGTGTCAGATTTTAGATGTTACCATATACTTTATTGCCCTTTTCCCAGGTATGATGTAATGTGACTAACCTATATACTCATACTACTGCATTGCCATGCCATAATATTTTTATGAGATATATTTCAACTTTCCTGTTTAATAGTGGGAAGACAAGAATGTTTGAAGTCATATCAGAAACTCTGGAGCATGACTTCCCTTCCTGGTTCGGGAAGGTATTTGGTTACGCTTCTAACCCTGGACTCATCCTACCTTTTATATTGCTGATGGTGTATGTATAGAATATTAACTCAAAGCTTGCTTAATCTAAGGTCTGTTAAGTTTCTTTTACTCTGAATCTTTACTGCCTGAATGTCTAATTAAATACAGTGCTGATTGCCCTGTGGTGATGGACTTGAAGAATTCATGAACCTTTTATTTGATCATAATTAATATGACTTTGCACAAAGGGTAATTTATCTTTTTGTTCAATGGCTTTCTTTTTGATTTTCTTATTGCTTTTCAAAAATGTTGTTGTTGAAACAGTAATGGCAAAGCTATTAAAATGCAAAAGCCCTATAGGGGATCTGAAGTGCGGTGTGACTTTGATGAGCTTGTCCAGTAGGCAGAACAGCCCACTGGATTACAGATCCTTAGCCAGTTCAATAGAAACATGACCACTACGATGCAAAGTTATTTCTCAGTAACTTTCAGTGGGTCTGATTGTCAGTGCCTTGGCCTTTCCTTGACAAACAATGTACTCTATGCTCTTGGGACAGGTGTGTGAGGCAGGGTGTTGGAGACTTTATGAAATAAGGCTAGTAGAGATTTTTTTGTGAGTCAGTAACTGGTAAAGAATAATGACCCCAAAAGTCTTTCTCAGAGACTGTGCTGAGCCCTGCTTCATAAAGGCATTTTAAACTGCTGTGTACTTACAACAGATTATATAGCATACTGCTGAAGTAAAAGTTAATTCTATGTAGAGATAGGCTGGGATTTAACCCTGTGTTGTAGAACTGCCAATAAATACAGAGATTACAGAATACAACAGAAATTGCAGAAGAATTTTACATGAGCAAAATGAAATTTTGAGATGAATTTTTGCCAAGGTTCACTTAAAATCATATTCTATTTTGACCCTTGGCTAGAAAAACAAAGAATCCAGACTATCTTCTGAACTACATGGTCAACTCCTCCTGCTTATTTTTCTGAGCACTTTGGAGTGTTCCAAGGCAAATAAACTAAAAATAAACAGAGGAGAGGAGAGGGGGGAGGGGGAGGGGAGGGGGAGGGGGAGGGGGAGAGGGGGAGAGGGGAAGGGAAGGGAAGGGAAGGGAAGGAGAGGAGAGGAGAGGAGAGGAGAGGAGAGGAGAGGAGAGGAGAGGAGAGGAGAGGAGAGGAGAGGAGAGGAGAGGAGAGGAGAGGAGAGGGAAGGGAAGGGAAGGGAAGGGAAGGGAAGGAAGGAAGGGAAGGGAAGGGAAGGGAAGGGAAGGGAAGGGAAGGGAAGGGAAGGGAAGGGAAGGGAAGGAAGGGAAGGGAAGGGAAGGGAAGGGAAGGGAAGGGAAGGGAAGGAGAGGAGAGGAGAGGAGAGGAGAGGAGAGGAGAGGAGAGGAGAGGAGAGGAGAGGGAAGGGAAGGGAAGGGAAGGGAAGGGAAGGGAAGGGAAGGGAAGGGAAGGGAAGGGAAGGGAAGGGAAGGGAAGGGAAGGGAAGGGAAGGGAAGGGAAGGGAAGGGAAGGGAAGGGAAGGGAAGGGAAGGAAGGGAAGGAAGGGAAGGGAAGGGAGGGAAGGAAAGGAAAGGAAAGGAAAGGAAAGGGAAAGGAAAGGAAAGGAAAGGAAAGGAAAGGAAAGGAAAGGAAAGGAAAGGAAAAGAGAAAGGAAAGGAAAGGAAAGGGAAAGGAAAGGAAAGGAAAGGAAAGGAAAGGAAAGGAAAGGAAAAGGAAAGGAAAGGAAAGGAAAGGAAGGAAAGAGAAAGGAAAGGAAAGGCAAAGCAGAGAAAACAACATATGCAGATTAATTATTTACTGTTTACACGAATAAAAGACATCATATCAGAATTTCTCTAATTAAATCAGGATGGTGAAATATACTAATTTCATAGAGTTATCACAAAAGTAATACAATATACTGAAAAATGAAAATTGCATTATGCAGTTACATTTTTGTTTAGTAGAAGAAAGTGGTCATAATTTAAAACAAAAATAAAAATGTATGCTTTTGGCTGTTTTCTTGGCAGTCGTTGAGTTTGCTTATTGTATTAGTTCAAAAAACTTTTATAAATATGATTTACTAATTTTTAATTATGTCACACAAGTTAACTTTCATAAGTTACTCTTCAGAAACACACTTCATAGTGAGGTTTAGTTTTATGGAAACACCTTCATTAACTACTATATTATTGAATGTAGAGTATTAATAGACATGATGATTTCTTTCAGCTTTTTTTCCCCCTGAAGTAACAGTGCCTTCTTTGTACTGTAAGGAAGCACATTGTTCATTGTCAAAATACTACTAACCGATTATGTATGATAAATGAGGAAAAGATACAGATTTTGTATTAGCACAACTGTAGTTCTTGCTATAGGAATGTTGTAAGAGTCTTTATATTTAAATTTAATTATTTTTCTTTAACTTAGACTGAGTATTTATTATCTCAATGCTACATCCAAATCCTACAAGGAAGCTAACTTGGAACTGAAAAAAGAAGCTACAAAGTGTAAGGAATAAACAATTACTGATTTTATGGCTTTACACAATGTTAGAGAAGCTGTTCAGGTCACTGAAAGATGCCCTCTCTCTCTCCCCATCATTAGCAAGCAGAAGAAAATAAAAGAAGAAATAAACAAAGGGCACAAAAATCAAATGAACAAGAGGAAAATCCATTTGAGACAGAACCACCACAGCCAAAGCCGAAAGCAGACAAGCAAGATGAATCCACTTCAAACCAAGGTAAGGACTGTTTTGAGCTCCTCAGGAAGAAGAATACATTTATGTCAGACCACAGTCTTCCTCACCTGCCGTGACTGCTTCCTTTGCCATAATGTCCTGAAAGATACTCATAATGAGAAATTGCAAGTATTAACCTAGTCTCCAGTCCACTTTTCTTTCTTTGGCTTCTTTAAGAAATACTGTAACATTATTCCACACTAGGCAATACCAAAGCAAAAAAACCCTGTAATAGGGCTATAATGAATGGCAAGATCCCGGCCACAAAAAAACCCTCACTTAAAGCCAGGTCTGAATGTCAGTGATCCCTCTCACAAACAAGTTGGGTCCAAAACTTGCACCTTGCTATTGCATTTTGTTGACCCAGGACTAGTCAGGACAGCATTTCTCCTCTGTGCTATGTTCACCAGGAGAATGTATAGTGAAAACACAGTATGGTAACAATCCTTTTCAGAATGTCTAGCTCGATCATGCAGGTTTCAGTCCATCTTGAAGGAATTCACAGGCTGTTTCCTTTCCCTGGTCACTGTTAGACTTTTCCCCATCATGTATGCATGCCATATATCCAGTATAGGCTCAAGCCTAGCAGAGAAACCCAGATTGGAGATGACTGTCTTTGGGAGGAACCACTTGCAAGGTGTGTCTGCAGCCTCAAAACCCACCCACTTAAATCTGAAATTGATACCTTCATCTTCATTTACAGGTAATATCTAAGTGCATGTAGATACTTGGGAAAAGCCTCCACTTCACCCTGTTGTTGGGGGCCTTGCAGAAAGGACTGGAGGGAAAATGTGCTGCAAAGATCATGAAGGCACATGACCCCAGATGTCAGGCTGTGGGCAGGGGGAGGCCACAGACTTTCCACCACACTGGAGTGGACAAGTGGCTGCAGGATTTCTCTCTCATGGGATTTCTGGTTTGCATGTTCATTTTCTAACTCTATTCTCCAAACACATTTCAGACAACAAGAAAGAACAGGGTGGCAATGAAGCAAAGAAGACAGGCCAGCCACAAGAAGACAGCTCCTCTCAGGCACTCCAGCATCCAGGCCTTGCCTGCCGAATGGCCTCTATCCCGTGCACAGCAGAGGAGGAAACCTTCCTCCCCCATCCATAGCTGTGATGAGGCCACCAGGGCCCAGGGGCTATGGATGCTGGGCTATCCACCTGGGAGCCCACGCTTCCCTGGGGCACAGCCAGGAATGCCCAGGGGCCCTCCCAACTACAGATAAAGACCCTCCAGCACATTGTGATATGATGATGGACACTGAGAGCCAGAAGAATGGTCCTAAACCCACACACACTCCTGCAAGTGCAGAAACCTGCTGTGTTCGTTGTAAATTTTCATGTGCATAAAAGTTACCTATCTGCTTCAGTTTTTGCAGGACGGGAGGCTTCAGAAGAAAACATCACATATGTCTTGCAATTGAAGGGCTTACAAAAATGCATTATCTGTGTCAATAGGTAACTAAACTTTGGGATGTTTTATTGGAAGGTATTGATTAGAAGAATGAAAAATATCTTGTATTTAGTTGAATATTTTCTTAAAAGCCTGAAAGTGTGTCCCCTAACATCTTTTCCTTTTTCCTAGAAGCACAGTACACTCAAAACATTGCTTTGTACAAAGGATATGAGAGTCAGTTATATTTAAACATTGCATATAGATTGTCTTCTGCAGGTCATATATGCATACCCAAAGATTTCAGATTGTACATGGGAAACAAGGATCTTTTCAAAAGCTGAGTGATTACCTCCAAAATCTTTGGAAAGTA